>NW_028257374.1:600000-1200000 GCF_982258835.1 Parasteatoda tepidariorum | reverse complement strand
GGTACACTATTACCCTGTAATATAATGCCTGGTCCAATTTAAATATTATGGGTCAATATTAAGGTCTGATATTGCGCCATGCGTTAGTTAACCATTGAAAGATGTCTTTGAATTTTTAAAGCATTTTACAACGCTTATTTCTTCATTTTAAGCTTCTCAGAACACTCTATTTCCCATTGGCATACATAGTAAAATTTAGGGTCACGCTGTGTACCCCTTAAATGACCTATAATTATTTCCTGTGGTAGGGTACACTATTACCCTGTAGTATAATACGTTTTCCAATTTAAAAATTATAGGTCAATATTAAGGTCCGATACCGTGCCGTTAGTTAACATTGAAAAATGTCTTTGAATTTTTAAAGCATTTTAGAACGCTTATTTCTTAATTTTAAGCTTCTCAGAACACTCTATTTCGCATAGGCATACATAGTAAACTTTAGGGTCACGCTGTGTACCCCCTAAATGACCTATAATTATTTCCTGTGGAAGGGTACACTATTACCCTGTAATATAATACGTGGTTCAATTTAAAAATTATAGGTCAATATTTAGGTCCGATACCGTGCAGTTAGTTAACATTGAAAAATATCTTTGAATTTTTAAAGCATTTTAGAACGCTTATTTCTTCATTTTAAGCTTCTCAGAACACTCTATTTTGCATAGGTATACATAGTAAACTTTAGGGTCACGCTGTGTACCCCCTAATTGACCTATAATTATTTCCTGTGGTAGGATACACTATAACCCTGTGATATAATACGTGGTCCATTTTAAAAATTATAGGTCAATATTAAGGTCCGATACCGCGCCGTTAGTTAACATAGAAAAGTGTCTTCGTATTTCCTTGTTTTAATGCACTAGTTAAAATATACATAGTGTACCCCCTAATTGACCTATAATTATTTCCTAGGGTAGGGTACACTATTACCCTGTAATATAATGCCTGGTCCAATTTAAATATTATGGGTCAATATTAAGGTCTGATACTGCGCCTTGCGTTAGTTAATAATTGAAAGATGACTTTGAATTTTTAAAGCATTTTAGAACGCTTATTTCGTCATTCTAAGCTTCTCAGAACACTTTATTTCGCATAGGCATACATAGTAAACTTTAGGGTCACGCTGTGTACCCCCTAATTGACCTATAATTATTTCCTGTGGTAGGATACACTATAACCCTGTAATATAATACGTGGTCCAATTTAAAAATTATAGGTCAATATTAAGGTCCGATACCGTGCCGTTAGTTAACATAGAAAAGTGTCTTCGAATTTCCTTGTTTTAATGCACTATTTAAAATATACATAGTGTACCCCCTAATTGACCTATAATAATTTCCTGTGGTAGGGTACACTATTACCCTGTAATATAATACGTGGTCCAATTTAAAAATTATAGGTCAATATTAAGGTCCGATACCGTGCCGTTAGTTAACATTGAAAAATGTCTTTGAATTTTTAAAGCATTTTAGAACGCTTATTTCTTCATTTTAAGCTTCTCAGAACACTCTATTTCGCACAGGCATGCATAGTAAAATTTAGGGTCACGCTGTGTACCCCCTAAATGATCTATAATTATTTCCTGTGGTAGGATACACTATAACCCTGTAATATAATACGTGGTCCAATTTAAAAATTATAGGTCAATATTAAGGTCCGATACCGTGCCGTTACTTAACATAGAAAAGTGTCTTAGAATTTCCTTGTTTTAATGCACTATTTAAAATATACATAGTGTACCCCCTAATTGACCTATAATTATTTCCTGTGGTAGGGTACACTATTACCCTGTAATATAATACGTGGTCCAATTTAAAACTTATAGGTCAATATCAAGGTCCGATACCGTGCCGTTAGTTAACATAGAAAAGTGCCTTCGTATTTCCTTGTTTTAATGCACTATTTAAAATATATATAGTGTACCCCCTAATTGACCTATAATTATTTCCTGTGGTAGGGTGCACTATTACCCTGTAATATAATACCTGGTCCAATTTAAATATTATGGGTCAACATTAAGGTCTGATATTGCGCCTTGCGCTAGTTAACCATTGAAAGATGACTTTGAATTTTTAAAGCATTTTACAACGCTTATTTCTTCATTTTAAGCTTCTCAGAACACTCTATTTCGCAGAGGCATACATAGTAAAATTTAGGGTCACGCTGTGTACCCCCTAAATGACCTATAATTATTTCCTGCGGTAGGGTACACTACTACCCTGTAATATAATACGTGGTCAAATTTAAAAATTATAGGTCAATATTAAGGTCCGATACCGTGCCGTTAGTTAACATAGGAAAGTGTCTTCGTATTTCCTTGTTTTAATGCACTATTTAAAATATACATAGTGTACCCCCTAATTGACCTATAATTATTTCCTGCGGTAGGGTACACTATTACCCTGTAATATAATACCTGGTCCAACTTAAATATTATGGGTCAATATTAAGGTCTGATATTGCGCCTTACGCTAGTTAACCATTGAAAGATGTCTTTGAATTTTTAAAGCATTTTAGAACGCTTATTTCTTCATTTTAAGCTTCTCAGAACACTCTATTTCGCATAGGCATACATAGTAAAATTTAGGGTCACGCTGTGTACCCCCTAAATGACCTATAATTATTTCCTGTGGTAGGGTACACTATCACCCTGTAATATAATACGTGGTCCAATTTAAAAAATTTAGGTCAATATTAAGGTCCGATACCGTGCCGTTAGTTAACATAGAAAAGAGTCTTCGAATTTGCTTGTTTTAATGTACTTTTTAAAATATACATAGTGTACCCCCTAATTGACCTATATTTAATTCCTGTGGTAGGGTACACTATTACCCTGTAATATAATACCTGGTCCAATTTAAATATTATGGGTCAATATTAAGGTCGGAAATTGCGCCTTGCGCTAGTTAACCATTGAAAGATGTCTTTGAATTTTTAAAGCATTTTAGAACGCTTATTTCTTCATTTTAAGCTTCTCAGAACACTGTATTTCGCATAGGCATACATAGTAAAATTTAGGGTCACGCTGTGTACCCCCTAAATGACCTATAATTATTTCCTGTGGTAGGGTACACTATTAACCTGTAATATAATACGTGGTCCAATTTAAAAATTATAGGTCAATATTAAGGTCCGATACCGTGCCGTTAGTTAACATTGAAAAATGTCTTTGAATTTTTAAAGCATTTTAGAACGCTTATTTCCTCATTTTAAGCTTCTCAGAACACTTTATTTCGCATAGGCATACATAGTAAACTTCAGGGTCACGGTGTGTACCCCCTAAATGATCTATAATTATTTCCTGTGGTAGGATACACTATAACCCTGTAATATAATACGTGGTCCAATTTAAAAATTATAGGTCAATATTAAGGTCCGATACCGTGCCGTTAGTTAACATAGAAAAGTGTCTTCGAATTTCCTTGTTTTAATGCACTATTTAAAATATACATAGTGTACCCCCTAATTGACCTATAATTATTTCCTGTGGTAGGGTACACTATTACCCTGTAATATAATACGTGGTCCAATTTAAAAATTATAGGTCAATATTAAGGTCCGATACCGTGCCGTTAGTTAACATTGAAAAATGTCTTTGAATTTTTAAAGCATTTTAGAACGCTTATTTCCTCATTTTAAGCTTCTCAGAACACTTTATTTCGCATAGGCATACATAGTAAACTTTAGGGTCACGCTGTGTACCCCCTAATTGACCTATAATTATTTCCTGTGGTAGGATACACCATAACTATGTAATATAATACGTGGTCCAATTTAAAAATTATAGGTCAATATTAAGGTCCGATACCGTGCCGTTAGTTAACATAGAAAAGTGTGTTCGAATTTCCTTGTTTTAATGCACTATTTAAAATATACATAGTGTACCCTCTAATTGACCTATAATTATTTCCTGTGGTAGGGTACACTATTACCCTGTAATATAATACCTGGTCCAATTTAAAAATTATGGGTCAATATTAAGGTCTGATATTGCGCCTTGCGTTAGTTAATAATTGAAAGATGACTTTGAATTTTTAAAGCATTTTAGAACGCTTATTTCTTAATTTTAAGCTTCTCAGAACACTCTATTTCGCATAGGCATACATAGTAAACTTTAGGGTCACGCTGTGTACCCCCTAAATGACCTATAATTATTTCCTGTGGTAGGGTACACTATTACCCTGTAATATAACACGTGGTCCAATTTAAAAATTATAGGTCAATATTAAGGTCCGATACCGTGCCGTTAGTTAACATTAAAAAATGTCTTTGAATTTTTAAAGCATTTTAGAACGCTTATTTCCTCATTCTAAGCTTCTCAGAACACTTTATTTCGCATAGGCATACATAGTAAACTTTAGGGTCACGCTGTGTACCCCCTAATTGACCTATAATTATTTCCTGTGGTAGGATACACTATAACCCTGTAATATAATACGTGGTCCAATTTAAAAATTATAGGTCAATATTAAGGTCCGATACCGTGCCGTTAGTTAACATAGAAAAGTGTCTTCGAATTTCCTTGTTTTAATGCACTATTTAAAATATACATAGTGTACCCCCTAATTGACCTATAATAATTTCCTGTGGTAGGGTACACTATTACCCTGTAATATAATACGTGGTCCAATTTAAAAATTATAGGTCAATATTAAGGTCCGATACCGTGCCGTTAGTTAACATTGAAAAATGTCTTTGAATTTTTAAAGCATTTTAGAACGCTTATTTCTTCATTTTAAGCTTCTCAGAACACTCTATTTCGCACAGGCATGCATAGTAAAATTTAGGGTCACGCTGTGTACCCCCTAAATGATCTATAATTATTTCCTGTGGTAGGATACACTATAACCCTGTAATATAATACGTGGTCCAATTTAAAAATTATAGGTCAATATTAAGGTCCGATACCGTGCCGTTACTTAACATAGAAAAGTGTCTTAGAATTTCCTTGTTTTAATGCACTATTTAAAATATACATAGTGTACCCCCTAATTGACCTATAATTATTTCCTGTGGTAGGGTACACTATTACCCTGTAATATAATACGTGGTCCAATTTAAAACTTATAGGTCAATATCAAGGTCCGATACCGTGCCGTTAGTTAACATAGAAAAGTGCCTTCGTATTTCCTTGTTTTAATGCACTATTTAAAATATATATAGTGTACCCCCTAATTGACCTATAATTATTTCCTGTGGTAGGGTGCACTATTACCCTGTAATATAATACCTGGTCCAATTTAAATATTATGGGTCAACATTAAGGTCTGATATTGCGCCTTGCGCTAGTTAACCATTGAAAGATGACTTTGAATTTTTAAAGCATTTTACAACGCTTATTTCTTCATTTTAAGCTTCTCAGAACACTCTATTTCGCAGAGGCATACATAGTAAAATTTAGGGTCACGCTGTGTACCCCCTAAATGACCTATAATTATTTCCTGCGGTAGGGTACACTACTACCCTGTAATATAATACGTGGTCAAATTTAAAAATTATAGGTCAATATTAAGGTCCGATACCGTGCCGTTAGTTAACATAGGAAAGTGTCTTCGTATTTCCTTGTTTTAATGCACTATTTAAAATATACATAGTGTACCCCCTAATTGACCTATAATTATTTCCTGCGGTAGGGTACACTATTACCCTGTAATATAATACCTGGTCCAACTTAAATATTATGGGTCAATATTAAGGTCTGATATTGCGCCTTACGCTAGTTAACCATTGAAAGATGTCTTTGAATTTTTAAAGCATTTTAGAACGCTTATTTCTTCATTTTAAGCTTCTCAGAACACTCTATTTCGCATAGGCATACATAGTAAAATTTAGGGTCACGCTGTGTACCCCCTAAATGACCTATAATTATTTCCTGTGGTAGGGTACACTATCACCCTGTAATATAATACGTGGTCCAATTTAAAAAATTTAGGTCAATATTAAGGTCCGATACCGTGCCGTTAGTTAACATAGAAAAGAGTCTTCGAATTTGCTTGTTTTAATGTACTTTTTAAAATATACATAGTGTACCCCCTAATTGACCTATATTTAATTCCTGTGGTAGGGTACACTATTACCCTGTAATATAATACCTGGTCCAATTTAAATATTATGGGTCAATATTAAGGTCGGAAATTGCGCCTTGCGCTAGTTAACCATTGAAAGATGTCTTTGAATTTTTAAAGCATTTTAGAACGCTTATTTCTTCATTTTAAGCTTCTCAGAACACTCTATTTCGCATAGGCATACATAGTAAAATTTAGGGTCACGCTGTGTACCCCCTAAATGACCTATAATTATTTCCTGTGGTAGGGTACACTATTAACCTGTAATATAATACGTGGTCCAATTTAAAAATTATAGGTCAATATTAAGGTCCGATACCGTGCCGTTAGTTAACATTGAAAAATGTCTTTGAATTTTTAAAGCATTTTAGAACGCTTATTTCCTCATTTTAAGCTTCTCAGAACACTTTATTTCGCATAGGCATACATAGTAAACTTCAGGGTCACGGTGTGTACCCCCTAAATGATCTATAATTATTTCCTGTGGTAGGATACACTATAACCCTGTAATATAATACGTGGTCCAATTTAAAAATTATAGGTCAATATTAAGGTCCGATACCGTGCCGTTAGTTAACATAGAAAAGTGTCTTCGAATTTCCTTGTTTTAATGCACTATTTAAAATATACATAGTGTACCCCCTAATTGACCTATAATTATTTCCTGTGGTAGGGTACACTATTACCCTGTAATATAATACGTGGTCCAATTTAAAAATTATAGGTCAATATTAAGGTCCGATACCGTGCCGTTAGTTAACATTGAAAAATGTCTTTGAATTTTTAAAGCATTTTAGAACGCTTATTTCCTCATTTTAAGCTTCTCAGAACACTTTATTTCGCATAGGCATACATAGTAAACTTTAGGGTCACGCTGTGTACCCCCTAATTGACCTATAATTATTTCCTGTGGTAGGATACACCATAACTATGTAATATAATACGTGGTCCAATTTAAAAATTATAGGTCAATATTAAGGTCCGATACCGTGCCGTTAGTTAACATAGAAAAGTGTCTTCGAATTTCCTTGTTTTAATGCACTATTTAAAATATACATAGTGTACCCTCTAATTGACCTATAATTATTTCCTGTGGTAGGGTACACTATTACCCTGTAATATAATACCTGGTCCAATTTATAAATTATGGGTCAATATTAAGGTCTGATATTGCGCCTTGCGTTAGTTAATAATTGAAAGATGACTTTGAATTTATAAAGCATTTTAGAACGCTTATTTCTTAATTTTAAGCTTCTCAGAACACTCTATTTCGCATAGGCATACATAGTAAACTTTAGGGTCACGCTGTGTACCCCCTAAATGACCTATAATTATTTCCTGTGGTAGGGTACACTATTACCCTGTAATATAATACGTGGTCCAATTTAAAAATTATAGGTCAATATTAAGGTCCGATACCGTGCCGTTAGTTAACATTGAAAAATGTCTTTGAATTTTTAAAGCATTTTAGAACGCTTATTTCCTCATTTTAAGCTTCTCAGAACACTTTATTTCGCATAGGCATACATAGTAAACTTTAGGGTCACGCTGTGTACCCCCTAATTGACCTATAATTATTTCCTGTGGTAGGATACACTATAACCCTGTAATATAATACGTGGACCAATTTAAAAATTATAAGTCAATATTAAGGTCCGATACGGTGCCGTTAGTTAACATAGAAAAGTGTCTTCGAATTTCCTTGTTTTAATGCACTATTTAAAATATACATAGTGTACCCCCTAGTTGACCTATAATTATTTCCTGTGGTAGGGTACACTATTACCCTGTAATATAATACGTGGTCCAATTTAAAAATTATAGGTCAATATTAAGGTCCGATACCGTGCCGTTAGTTAACATTGAAAAACGTCTTTGAATTTTTAAAGCATTTTAGAACGCTTATTTCCTCATTTTAAGCTTCTCAGAACACTTTATTTCGCATAGGCATACATAGTAAACTTTAGGGTCACGCTGTGTACCCCCTAATTGACCTATAATTATTTCCTGTGGTAGGATACACCATAACCCTGTAATATAATACGTGGTCCATTTTAAAAATTATAGGTCAATATTAAGGTCCGATACCGTGCCGTTACTTAACATAGAAAAGTGTGTTCGAATTTCCTTGTTTTAATGCACTATTTAAAATATACATAGTGTACCCCCTAATTGACCTATAACTATTTCCTGTGTTAGGGTACACTATTACCCTGTAATATAATACCTGGTCCAATTTAAATATTATGGGTCAATATTAAGGTCTGATATTGCGCCTTGCGTTAGTTAATAATTGAAAGATGACTTTGAATTTTTAAAGCATTTTAGAACGCTTATTTCTTAATTTTAAGCTTCTCAGAACACTCTATTTCGCATAGGCATACATAGTAAACTTTAGGGTCACGCTGTGTACCCCCTAAATGACCTATAATTATTTCCTGTGGTAGGGTACACTATTACCCTGTAATATAACACGTGGTCCAATTTAAAAATTATAGGTCAATATTAAGGTCCGATACCGTGCCGTTAGTTAACATTAAAAAATGTCTTTGAATTTTTAAAGCATTTTAGAACGCTTATTTCCTCATTCTAAGCTTCTCAGAACACTTTATTTCGCATAGGCATACATAGTAAACTTTAGGGTCACGCTGTGTACCCCCTAATTGACCTATAATTATTTCCTGTGGTAGGATACACTATAACCCTGTAATATAATACGTGGTCCAATTTAAAAATTATAGGTCAATATTAAGGTCCGATACCGTGCCGTTAGTTAACATAGAAAAGTGTCTTAGAATTTCCTTGTTTTAATGCACTATTTAAAATATACATAGTGTACCCCCTAATTGACCTATAATTATTTCCTGTGGTAGGGTACACTATTACCCTGTAATATATTACGTGGTCCAATTTAAAACTTATAGGTCAATATCAAGGTCCGATACCGTGCCGTTAGTTAACATAGAAAAGTGCCTTCGTATTTCCTTGTTTTAATGCACTATTTAAAATATATATAGTGTAACCCCTAATTGACCTATAATTATTTCCTGTGGTAGGGTACACTATTACCCTGTAATATAATACCTGGTCCAATTTAAATATTATGGGTCAACATTAAGGTCTGATATTGCGCCTTGCGCTAGTTAACCATTGAAAGATGTCTTTGAATTTTTAAAGCATTTTACAACGCTTATTTCTTCATTTTAAGCTTCTCAGAACACTCTATTTCGCAGAGGCATACATAGTAAAATTTAGGGTCACGCTGTGTACCCCCTAAATGACCTATAGTTATTTCCTGCGGTAGGGTACACTACTACCCTGTAATATAATACGTGGTCAAATTTAAAAATTATAGGTCAATATTAAGGTCCGATACCGTGCCGTTAGTTAACATAGGAAAGTGTCTTCGTATTTCCTTGTTTTAATGCACTATTTAAAATATACATAGTGTACCCCCTAATTGACCTATAATTATTTCCTGCGGTAGGGTACACTATTACCCTGTAATATAATACCTGGTCCAACTTAAATATTATGGGTCAATATTAAGGTCTGATATTGCGCCTTACGCTAGTTAACCATTGAAAGATGTCTTTGAATTTTTAAAGCATTTTAGAACGCTTATTTCTTCATTTTAAGCTTCTCAGAACACTCTATTTCGCATAGGCATACATAGTAAAATTTAGGGTCACGCTGTGTACCCCCTAAATGACCTATAATTATTTCCTGTGGTAGGGTACACTATCACCCTGTAATATAATACGTGGTCCAATTTAAAAAATTTAGGTCAATATTAAGGTCCGATACCGTGCCGTTAGTTAACATAGAAAAGAGTCTTCGAATTTGCTTGTTTTAATGTACTTTTTAAAATATACATAGTGTACCCCCTAATTGACCTATATTTAATTCCTGTGGTAGGGTACACTATTACCCTGTAATATAATACCTGGTCCAATTTAAATATTATGGGTCAATATTAAGGTCTGATATTGCGCCTTGCGCTAGTTAACCATTGAAAGATGTCTTTGAATTTTTAAAGCATTTTAGAACGCTTATTTCTTCATTTTAATCTTCTCAGAACACTCTATTTCGCATAGGCATACATAGTAAAATTTAGGGTCACGCTGTGTACCCCCTAAATGACCTATAATTATTTCCTGTGGTAGGGTACACTATTAACCTGTAATATAATACGTGGTCCAATTTAAAAATTATAGGTCAATATTAAGGTCCGATACCGTGCCGTTAGTTAACATTGAAAAATGTCTTTGAATTTTTAAAGCATTTTAGAACGCTTATTTCCTCATTTTAAGCTTCTCAGAACACTTTATTTCGCATAGGCATACATAGTAAACTTTAGGGTCACGCTGTGTACCCCCTAAATGATCTATAATTATTTCCTGTGGTAGGATACACTATAACCCTGTAATATAATACGTGGTCCAATTTAAAAATTATAGGTCAATATTAAGGTCCGATACCGTGCCGTTAGTTAACATAGAAAAGTGTCTTCGAATTTCCTTGTTTTAATGCATTATTTAAAATATACATAGTGTACCCCCTAATTGACCTATAATTATTTCCTGTGGTAGGGTACACTATTACCCTGTAATATGATACGTGGCCCAATTTAAAAATTATAGGTCAATATTAAGGTCCGATACCGTGCCGTTAGTTAACATTGAAAAATGTCTTTGAATTTTTAAAGCATTTTAGAACGCTTATTTCCTCATTTTAAGCTTCTCAGAACACTTTATTTCGCATAGGCATACATAGTAAACTTTAGGGTCACGCTGTGTACCCCCTAATTGACCTATAATTATTTCCTGTGGTAGGATACACCATAACTATGTAATATAATACGTGGTCCAATTTAAAAATTATAGGTCACTATTAAGGTCCGATACCGTGCCGTTAGTTAACATAGAAAAGTGTCTTCGAATTTCCTTGTTTTAATGCACTATTTAAAATATACATAGTGTACCCCCTAATTGACCTATAATTATTTCCTGTGGTAGGGTACACTATTACCCTGTAATATAATACCTGGTCCAATTTAAATATTATGGGTCAATATTAAGGTCTGATATTGCGCCTTGCGTTAGTTAATAATTGAAAGATGACTTTGAATTTATAAAGCATTTTAGAACGCTTATTTCTTAATTTTAAGCTTCTCAGAACACTCTATTTCGCATAGGCATACATAGTAAACTTTAGGGTCACGCTGTGTACCCCCTAAATGACCTATAATTATTTCCTGTGGTAGGGTACACTATTACCCTGTAATATAATACGTGGTCCAATTTAAAAATTATAGGTCAATATTAAGGTCCGATACCGTGCCGTTAGTTAACATTGAAAAATGTCTTTGAATTTTTAAAGCATTTTAGAACGCTTATTTCCTCATTTTAAGCTTCTCAGAACACTTTATTTCGCATAGGCATACATAGTAAACTTTAGGGTCACGCTGTGTACCCCCTAATTGACCTATAATTATTTCCTGTGGTAGGATACACTATAACCCTGTAATATAATACGTGGACCAATTTAAAAATTATAAGTCAATATTAAGGTCCGATACGGTGCCGTTAGTTAACATAGAAAAGTGTCTTCGAATTTCCTTGTTTTAATGCACTATTTAAAATATACATAGTGTACCCCCTAGTTGACCTATAATTATTTCCTGTGGTAGGGTACACTATTACCCTGTAATATAATACGTGGTCCAATTTAAAAATTATAGGTCAATATTAAGGTCCGATACCGTGCCGTTAGTTAACATTGAAAAACGTGTTTGAATTTTTAAAGCATTTTAGAACGCTAATTTCTTCATTTTAAGCTTCTCAGAACACTTTATTTCGCATAGGCATACATAGTAAATTTTAGGGTCCCGCTGTGTACCCCCTAATTGACCTATAATTATTTTCTGTTTTAGGGTACACTATCACCCTGTAATATAATACGTGGTCCAATTTAAAAATTTTAGGTCAATATTAAGGTCCGATACCGTGCCGTTAGTTAACATAGAAAAGAGTCTTCGAATTTCCTTGTTTTAATGTACTATTTAAAATATACATAGTGTACCCCCTAATTGACCTATAATTATTTCCTGTGGCAGGGTACACTGTTACCCTGTAATATAATACCTGGTCCAATTTAAATATTTTGGGTCAATATTAAGGTCTGATATTGCGCCTAGCGTTAGTTAACCATTGAAAGATGTCTTTGAATTTTTAAAGCATTTTACAACGCTTATTTCTTCATTTTAAGCTTCTCAGAACACTCTATTTCCCATTGGCATACATAGTAAAATTTAGGATCACGCTGTGTACCCCCTAAATGACCTATAATTATTTCCTGTGGTAGGGTACACTATTACCCTGTAGTATAATACGTGGTCCAATTTAAAAATTATAGGTCAATATTAAGGTCCGATACCGTGCCGTTAGTTAACATTGAAAAATGTCTTTGAATTTTTAAAGCATTTTAGAACGCTTATTTCTTAATTTTAAGCTTCTCAGAACACTCTATTTCGCATAGGCATACATAGTAAACTTTAGGGTCACGCTGTGTACCCCCTAAATGACCTATAATTATTTCCTGTGGTAGGGTACACTATTACCCTGTAATATAATACGTGGTTCAATTTAAAAATTATAGGTCAATATTTAGGTCCGATACCGTGCTGTTAGTTAACATTGAAAAATATCTTTGAATTTTTAAAGCATTTTAGAACGCTTATTTCTTCATTTTAAGCTTCTCAGAACACTCTATTTTGCATAGGTATACATAGTAAACTTTAGGGTCACGCTGTGTACCCCCTAATTGACCTATAATTATTTCCTGTGGTAGGATACACTATAACCCTGTGATATAATACGTGGTCCATTTTAAAAATTATAGGTCAATATTAAGGTCCGATACCGCGCCGTTAGTTAACATAGAAAAGTGTCTTTGTATTTCCTTGTTTTAAAGCACTATTTAAAATATACATAGTGTACCCCCTAATTGACCTATAATTATTTCCTAGGGTAGGGTACACTATTACCCTGTAATATAATGCCTGGTCCAATTTAAATATTATGGGTCAATATTAAGGTCTGATACTGCGCCTTGCGTTAGTTAATAATTGAAAGATGACTTTGAATTTTTAAAGCATTTTAGAACGCTTATTTCCTCATTCTAAGCTTCTCAGAACACTTTATTTCGCATAGGCATACATAGTAAACTTTAGGGTCACGCTGTGTACCCCCTAATTGACCTATAATAATTTCCTGTGGTAGGGTACACTATTACCCTGTAATATAATACGTGGTCCAATTTAAAAATTATAGGTCAATATTAAGGTCCGATACCGTGCCGTTAGTTAACATTGAAAAATGTCTTTGAATTTTTAAAGCATTTTAGAACGCTTATTTCTTCATTTTAAGCTTCTCAGAACACTCTATTTCGCACAGGCATGCATAGTAAAATTTAGGGTCACGCTGTGTACCCCCTAAATGATCTATAATTATTTCCTGTGGTAGGATACACTATAACCCTGTAATATAATACGTGGTCCAATTTAAAAATTATAGGTCAATATTAAGGTCCGATACCGTGCCGTTAGTTAACATAGAAAAGTGTCTTAGAATTTCCTTGTTTTAATGCACTATTTAAAATATACATAGTGTACCCCCTAATTGACCTATAATTATTTCCTGTGGTAGGGTACACTATTACCCTGTAATATAATACGTGGTCCAATTTAAAACTTATAGGTCAATATCAAGTTCCGATACCGTGCCGTTAGTTAACATAGAAAAGTGCCTTCGTATTTCCTTGTTTTAATGCACTATTTAAAATATATATAGTGTACCCCCTAATTGACCTATAATTATTTCCTGTGGTAGGGTACACTATTACCCTGTAATATAATACCTGGTCCAATTTAAATATTATGGGTCAACATTAAGGTCTGATATTGCGCCTTGCGCTAGTTAACCATTGAAAGATGTCTTTGAATTTTTAAAGCATTTTACAACGCTTATTTCTTCATTTTAAGCTTCTCAGAACACTCTATTTCGCAGAGGCATACATAGTAAAATTTAGGGTCACGCTGTGTACCCCCTAAATGACCTATAATTATTTCCTGCGGTAGGGTACACTACTACCCTGTAATATAATACGTGGTCAAATTTAAAAATTATAGGTCAATATTAAGGTCCGATACCGTGCCGTTAGTTAACATAGGAAAGTGTCTTCGTATTTCCTTGTTTTAATGCACTATTTAAAATATACATAGTGTACCCCCTAATTGACCTATAATTATTTCCTGCGGTAGGGTACACTATTACCCTGTAATATAATACCTGGTCCAACTTAAATATTATGGGTCAATATTAAGGTCTGATATTGCGCCTTACGCTAGTTAACCATTGAAAGATGTCTTTGAATTTTTAAAGCATTTTAGAACGCTTATTTCTTTATTTTAAGCTTCTCAGAACACTCTATTTCGCATAGGCATACATAGTAAAATTTAGGGTCACGCTGTGTACCCCCTAAATGACCTATAATTATTTCCTGTGGTAGGGTACACTATCACCCTGTAATATAATACGTGGTCCAATTTAAAAAATTTAGGTCAATATTAAGGTCCGATACCGTGCCGTTAGTTAACATAGAAAAGAGTCTTCGAATTTGCTTGTTTTAATGTACTTTTTAAAATATACATAGTGTACCCCCTAATTGACCTATATTTAATTCCTGTGGTAGGATACACTATTACCCTGTAATATAATACCTGGTCCAATTTAAATATTATGGGTCAATATTAAGGTCTGATATTGCGCCTTGCGCTAGTTAACCATTGAAAGATGTCTTTGAATTTTTGAAGCATTTTAGAACGCTTATTTCTTCATTTTAAGCTTCTCAGAACACTCTATTTCGCATAGGCATACATAGTAAAATTTAGGGTCACGCTGTGTACCCCCTAAATGACCTATAATTATTTCCTGTGGTAGGGTACACTATTAACCTGTAATATAATACGTGGTCCAATTTAAAAATTATAGGTCAATATTAAGGTCCGATACCGTGCCGTTAGTTAACATTGAAAAATGTCTTTGAATTTTTAAAGCATTTTAGAACGCTTATTTCCTCATTTTAAGCTTCTCAGAACACTTTATTTCGCATAGGCATACATAGTAAACTTTAGGGTCACGCTGTGTACCCCCTAAATGATCTATAATTATTTCCTGTGGTAGGATACACTATAACCCTGTAATATAATACGTGGTCCAATTTAAAAATTATAGGTCAATATTAAGGTCCGATACCGTGCCGTTAGTTAACATAGAAAAGTGTCTTCGAATTTCCTTGTTTTAATGCACTATTTAAAATATACATAGTGTACCCCCTAATTGACCTATAATTATTTCCTGTGGTAGGGTACACAATTACCCTGTAATATAATACCTGGTCCAATTTAAATATTATGGGTCAATATTAAGGTCTGATATTGCGCCTTGCGTTAGTTAATAATTGAAAGATGACTTTGAATTTATAAAGCATTTTAGAACGCTTATTTCTTAATTTTAAGCTTCTCAGAACACTCTATTTCGCATAGGCATACATAGTAAACTTTAGGGTCACGCTGTGTACCCCCTAAATGACCTATAATTATTTCCTGTGGTAGGGTACACTATTTCCCTGTAATATAATACGTGGTCCAATTTAAAAATTATAGGTCAATATTAAGGTCCGATACCGTGCCGTTAGTTAACATTGAAAAATGTCTTTGAATTTTTAAAGCATTTTAGAACGCTTATTTCCTCATTTTAAGCTTCTCAGAACACTTTATTTCGCATAGGCATACATAGTAAACTTTAGGGTCACGCTGTGTACCCCCTAATTGACCTATAATTATTTCCTGTGGTAGGATACACTATAACCCTGTAATATAATACGTGGACCAATTTAAAAATTATAAGTCAATATTAAGGTCCGATACGGTGCCGTTAGTTAACATAGAAAAGTGTCTTTGAATTTCCTTGTTTTAATGCACTATTTAAAATATACATAGTGTACCCCCTAGTTGACCTATAATTATTTCCTGTGGTAGGGTACACTATTACCCTGTAATATAATACGTGGTCCAATTTAAAAATTATAGGTCAATATTAAGGTCCGATACCGTGCCGTTAGTTAACATTGAAAAACGTCTTTGAATTTTTAAAGCATTTTAGAACGCTTATTTCCTCATTTTAAGCTTCTCAGAACACTTTATTTCGCATAGGCATACATAGTAAACTTTAGGGTCACGCTGTGTACCCCCTAATTGACCTATAATTATTTCCTGTGGTAGGATACACCATAACCCTGTAATATAATACGTGGTCCATTTTAAAAATTATAGGTCAATATTAAGGTCCGATACCGTGCCGTTACTTAACATAGAAAAGTGTGTTCGAATTTCCTTGTTTTAATGCACTATTTAAAATATACATAGTGTACCCCCTAATTGACCTATAACTATTTCCTGTGGTAGGGTACACTATTACCCTGTGATATAATACCTGGTCCAATTTAAATATTATGGGTCAATATTAAGGTCTGATATTGCGCCTTGCGTTAGTTAATAATTGAAAGATGACTTTGAATTTTTAAAGCATTTTAGAACGCTTATTTCTTAATTTTAAGCTTCTCAGAACACTCTATTTCGCATAGGCATACATAGTAAACTTTAGGGTCACGCTGTGTACCCCCTAAATGACCTATAATTATTTCCTGTGGTAGGGTACACTATTACCCTGTAATATAACACGTGGTCCAATTTAAAAATTATAGGTCAATATTAAGGTCCGATACCGTGCCGTTAGTTAACCATTGAAAGATGTCTTTGAATTTTTGAAGCATTTTAGAACGCTTATTTCTTCATTTTAAGCTTCTCAGAACACTCTATTTCGCATAGGCATACATAGTAAAATTTAGGGTCACGCTGTGTACCCCCTAAATGATCTATAATTATTTCCTGTGGTAGGATACACTATAACCCTGTAATATAATACGTGGTCCAATTTAAAAATTATAGGTCAATATTAAGGTCCGATACCGTGCCGTTAGTTAACATAGAAAAGTGTCTTAGAATTTCCTTGTTTTAATGCACTATTTAAAATATACATAGTGTACCCCCTAATTGACCTATAATTATTTCCTGTGGTAGGGTACACTATTACCCTGTAATATAATACGTGGTCCAATTTAAAACTTATAGGTCAATATCAAGTTCCGATACCGTGCCGTTAGTTAACATAGAAAAGTGCCTTCGTATTTCCTTGTTTTAATGCACTATTTAAAATATATATAGTGTACCCCCTAATTGACCTATAATTATTTCCTGTGGTAGGGTACACTATTACCCTGTAATATAATACCTGGTCCAATTTAAATATTATGGGTCAACATTAAGGTCTGATATTGCGCCTTGCGCTAGTTAACCATTGAAAGATGTCTTTGAATTTTTAAAGCATTTTACAACGCTTATTTCTTCATTTTAAGCTTCTCAGAACACTCTATTTCGCAGAGGCATACATAGTAAAATTTAGGGTCACGCTGTGTACCCCCTAAATGACCTATAATTATTTCCTGCGGTAGGGTACACTACTACCCTGTAATATAATACGTGGTCAAATTTAAAAATTATAGGTCAATATTAAGGTCCGATACCGTGCCGTTAGTTAACATAGGAAAGTGTCTTCGTATTTCCTTGTTTTAATGCACTATTTAAAATATACATAGTGTACCCCCTAATTGACCTATAATTATTTCCTGCGGTAGGGTACACTATTACCCTGTAATATAATACCTGGTCCAACTTAAATATTATGGGTCAATATTAAGGTCTGATATTGCGCCTTACGCTAGTTAACCATTGAAAGATGTCTTTGAATTTTTAAAGCATTTTAGAACGCTTATTTCTTTATTTTAAGCTTCTCAGAACACTCTATTTCGCATAGGCATACATAGTAAAATTTAGGGTCACGCTGTGTACCCCCTAAATGACCTATAATTATTTCCTGTGGTAGGGTACACTATCACCCTGTAATATAATACGTGGTCCAATTTAAAAAATTTAGGTCAATATTAAGGTCCGATACCGTGCCGTTAGTTAACATAGAAAAGAGTCTTCGAATTTGCTTGTTTTAATGTACTTTTTAAAATATACATAGTGTACCCCCTAATTGACCTATATTTAATTCCTGTGGTAGGATACACTATTACCCTGTAATATAATACCTGGTCCAATTTAAATATTATGGGTCAATATTAAGGTCTGATATTGCGCCTTGCGCTAGTTAACCATTGAAAGATGTCTTTGAATTTTTGAAGCATTTTAGAACGCTTATTTCTTCATTTTAAGCTTCTCAGAACACTCTATTTCGCATAGGCATACATAGTAAAATTTAGGGTCACGCTGTGTACCCCCTAAATGACCTATAATTATTTCCTGTGGTAGGGTACACTATTAACCTGTAATATAATACGTGGTCCAATTTAAAAATTATAGGTCAATATTAAGGTCCGATACCGTGCCGTTAGTTAACATTGAAAAATGTCTTTGAATTTTTAAAGCATTTTAGAACGCTTATTTCCTCATTTTAAGCTTCTCAGAACACTTTATTTCGCATAGGCATACATAGTAAACTTTAGGGTCACGCTGTGTACCCCCTAAATGATCTATAATTATTTCCTGTGGTAGGATACACTATAACCCTGTAATATAATACGTGGTCCAATTTAAAAATTATAGGTCAATATTAAGGTCCGATACCGTGCCGTTAGTTAACATAGAAAAGTGTCTTCGAATTTCCTTGTTTTAATGCACTATTTAAAATATACATAGTGTACCCCCTAATTGACCTATAATTATTTCCTGTGGTAGGGTACACAATTACCCTGTAATATAATACCTGGTCCAATTTAAATATTATGGGTCAATATTAAGGTCTGATATTGCGCCTTGCGTTAGTTAATAATTGAAAGATGACTTTGAATTTATAAAGCATTTTAGAACGCTTATTTCTTAATTTTAAGCTTCTCAGAACACTCTATTTCGCATAGGCATACATAGTAAACTTTAGGGTCACGCTGTGTACCCCCTAAATGACCTATAATTATTTCCTGTGGTAGGGTACACTATTTCCCTGTAATATAATACGTGGTCCAATTTAAAAATTATAGGTCAATATTAAGGTCCGATACCGTGCCGTTAGTTAACATTGAAAAATGTCTTTGAATTTTTAAAGCATTTTAGAACGCTTATTTCCTCATTTTAAGCTTCTCAGAACACTTTATTTCGCATAGGCATACATAGTAAACTTTAGGGTCACGCTGTGTACCCCCTAATTGACCTATAATTATTTCCTGTGGTAGGATACACTATAACCCTGTAATATAATACGTGGACCAATTTAAAAATTATAAGTCAATATTAAGGTCCGATACGGTGCCGTTAGTTAACATAGAAAAGTGTCTTTGAATTTCCTTGTTTTAATGCACTATTTAAAATATACATAGTGTACCCCCTAGTTGACCTATAATTATTTCCTGTGGTAGGGTACACTATTACCCTGTAATATAATACGTGGTCCAATTTAAAAATTATAGGTCAATATTAAGGTCCGATACCGTGCCGTTAGTTAACATTGAAAAACGTCTTTGAATTTTTAAAGCATTTTAGAACGCTTATTTCCTCATTTTAAGCTTCTCAGAACACTTTATTTCGCATAGGCATACATAGTAAACTTTAGGGTCACGCTGTGTACCCCCTAATTGACCTATAATTATTTCCTGTGGTAGGATACACCATAACCCTGTAATATAATACGTGGTCCATTTTAAAAATTATAGGTCAATATTAAGGTCCGATACCGTGCCGTTACTTAACATAGAAAAGTGTGTTCGAATTTCCTTGTTTTAATGCACTATTTAAAATATACATAGTGTACCCCCTAATTGACCTATAACTATTTCCTGTGGTAGGGTACACTATTACCCTGTGATATAATACCTGGTCCAATTTAAATATTATGGGTCAATATTAAGGTCTGATATTGCGCCTTGCGTTAGTTAATAATTGAAAGATGACTTTGAATTTTTAAAGCATTTTAGAACGCTTATTTCTTAATTTTAAGCTTCTCAGAACACTCTATTTCGCATAGGCATACATAGTAAACTTTAGGGTCACGCTGTGTACCCCCTAAATGACCTATAATTATTTCCTGTGGTAGGGTACACTATTACCCTGTAATATAACACGTGGTCCAATTTAAAAATTATAGGTCAATATTAAGGTCCGATACCGTGCCGTTAGTTAACCATTGAAAGATGTCTTTGAATTTTTGAAGCATTTTAGAACGCTTATTTCTTCATTTTAAGCTTCTCAGAACACTCTATTTCGCATAGGCATACATAGTAAAATTTTGGGTCACGCTGTGTACCCCCTAAATGACCTATAATTATTTCCTGTGGTAGGGTACACTATTAACCTGTAATATAATACGTGGTCCAATTTAAAAATTATAGGTCAATATTAAGGTCCGATACCGTGCCGTTAGTTAACATTGAAAAATGTCTTTGAATTTTTAAAGCATTTTAGAACGCTTATTTCCTCATTTTAAGCTTCTCAGAACACTTTATTTCGCATAGGCATACATAGTAAACTTTAGGGTCACGCTGTGTACCCCCTAAATGATCTATAATTATTTCCTGTGGTAGGATACACTATAACCCTGTAATATAATACGTGGTCCAATTTAAAAATTATAGGTCAATATTAAGGTCCGATACCGTGCCGTTAGTTAACATAGAAAAGTGTCTTCGAATTTCCTTGTTTTAATGCACTATTTAAAATATACATAGTGTACCCCCTAATTGACCTATAATTATTTCCTGTGGTAGGGTACACAATTACCCTGTAATATAATACCTGGTCCAATTTAAATATTATGGGTCAATATTAAGGTCTGATATTGCGCCTTGCGTTAGTTAATAATTGAAAGATGACTTTGAATTTATAAAGCATTTTAGAACGCTTATTTCTTAATTTTAAGCTTCTCAGAACACTCTATTTCGCATAGGCATACATAGTAAACTTTAGGGTCACGCTGTGTACCCCCTAAATGACCTATAATTATTTCCTGTGGTAGGGTACACTATTTCCCTGTAATATAATACGTGGTCCAATTTAAAAATTATAGGTCAATATTAAGGTCCGATACCGTGCCGTTAGTTAACATTGAAAAATGTCTTTGAATTTTTAAAGCATTTTAGAACGCTTATTTCCTCATTTTAAGCTTCTCAGAACACTTTATTTCGCATAGGCATACATAGTAAACTTTAGGGTCACGCTGTGTACCCCCTAATTGACCTATAATTATTTCCTGTGGTAGGATACACTATAACCCTGTAATATAATACGTGGACCAATTTAAAAATTATAAGTCAATATTAAGGTCCGATACGGTGCCGTTAGTTAACATAGAAAAGTGTCTTTGAATTTCCTTGTTTTAATGCACTATTTAAAATATACATAGTGTACCCCCTAGTTGACCTATAATTATTTCCTGTGGTAGGGTACACTATTACCCTGTAATATAATACGTGGTCCAATTTAAAAATTATAGGTCAATATTAAGGTCCGATACCGTGCCGTTAGTTAACATTGAAAAACGTCTTTGAATTTTTAAAGCATTTTAGAACGCTTATTTCCTCATTTTAAGCTTCTCAGAACACTTTATTTCGCATAGGCATACATAGTAAACTTTAGGGTCACGCTGTGTACCCCCTAATTGACCTATAATTATTTCCTGTGGTAGGATACACCATAACCCTGTAATATAATACGTGGTCCATTTTAAAAATTATAGGTCAATATTAAGGTCCGATACCGTGCCGTTACTTAACATAGAAAAGTGTGTTCGAATTTCCTTGTTTTAATGCACTATTTAAAATATACATAGTGTACCCCCTAATTGACCTATAACTATTTCCTGTGGTAGGGTACACTATTACCCTGTGATATAATACCTGGTCCAATTTAAATATTATGGGTCAATATTAAGGTCTGATATTGCGCCTTGCGTTAGTTAATAATTGAAAGATGACTTTGAATTTTTAAAGCATTTTAGAACGCTTATTTCTTAATTTTAAGCTTCTCAGAACACTCTATTTCGCATAGGCATACATAGTAAACTTTAGGGTCACGCTGTGTACCCCCTAAATGACCTATAATTATTTCCTGTGGTAGGGTACACTATTACCCTGTAATATAACACGTGGTCCAATTTAAAAATTATAGGTCAATATTAAGGTCCGATACCGTGCCGTTAGTTAACATTGAAAGATGTCTTTGAATTTTTAAAGCATTTTAGAACGCTTATTTCCTCATTCTAAGCTTCTCAGAACACTTTATTTCGCATAGGCATACATAGTAAACTTTAGGGTCACGCTGTGTACCCCCTAATTGACCTATAATTATTTCCAGTGGTAGGATACAGTATAACCCTGTAATATAATACGTGGTCCATTTTAAAAATTATAGGTCAATATTAAGGTCCGATACCGCGCCGTTAGTTAACATAGAAAAGTGTCTTCGTATTTCCTTGTTTTAATGCACTATTTAAAATATACATAGTGTACCCCCTAATTGACCTATAATTATTTCCTAGGGTAGGGTACACTATTACCCTGTAATATAATGCCTGGTCCAATTTAAATATTATGTGTCAATATTAAGGTCTGATATTGCGCCATGCGTTAGTTAACCATTGAAAGATGTCTTTGAATTTTTAAAGCATTTTACAACGCTTATTTCTTCATTTTAAGCTTCTCAGAACACTCTATTTCCCATTGGCATACATAGTAAAATTTAGGGTCACGCTGTGTACCCCCTAAATGACCTATAATTATTTCCTGTGGTAGGGTACACTATTTAAAGCATTTTAGAACGCTTATTTCCTCATTTTAAACTTCTCAGAACACTTTATTTCGCTTAGTCATACATAGTAAACTTTAGGGTCACGCTGTGTACCCCCTAATTGACCTATAATTATTTCCTGTGGTAGGATACACTATAACCCTGTAATATAATACGTGGTCCAATTTAAAAATTATAGGTCAATATTAAGGTCCGATACCGTGCCGTTAGTTAACATAGAAAAGTGTCTTCGAATTTCCTTGTTTTAATGCACTATTTAAAATATACATAGTGTACCCCCTAATTGACCTATAATTATTTCCTGTGGTAGGGTACACTATTACCCTGTAATATAATACCTGGTCCAATTTAAATATTATGGGTCAATATTAAGGTCTGATACTGCGCCTTGCGTTAGTTAATAATTGAAAGATGACTTTGAATTTTTAAAGCATTTTAGAACGCTTATTTCCTCATTCTAAGCTTCTCAGAACACTTTATTTCGCATAGGCATACATAGTAAACTTTAGGGTCACGCTGTGTACCCCCTAATTGACCTATAATTATTTCCTGTGGTAGGATACACTATAACCCTGTAATATAATACGTGGTCCAATTTAAAAATTATAGGTCAATATTAAGGTCCGATACCGTGCCGTTAGTTAACATAGAAAAGTGTCTTCGAATTTCCTTGTTTTAATGCACTATTTAAAATATACATAGTGTACCCCCTAATTGACCTTTAATTATTTCCTGTGGTAGGGTACACTATTACCCTGTAATATAATACGTGGTCCAATTTAAAAATTATAGGTCAATATTAAGGTCCGATACCGTGCCGTTAGTTAACATTGAAAAATATCTTTGAATTTTTAAAGCATTTTAGAACGCTTATTTCCTCATTTTAAGCTTCTCAGAACACTCTATTTCGCATAGGCATACATAGTAAACTTTAGGGTCACGCTGTGTATCCCCTAAATGACCTATAATTATTTCCTGTGGTAGGGTACACTATTACCCTGTAATATAATACGTGGTTCAATTTAAAAATTATAGGTCAATATTTAGGTCCGATACCGTGCAGTTAGTTAACATTGAAAAATATCTTTGAATTTTTAAATCATTTTAGAACGCTAATTTCTTCATTTTAAGCTTCTCAGAACACTTTATTTCGCATAGGCATACATAGTAAACTTTAGGGTCCCGCTGTGTACCCCCTAATTGACCTATAATTATTTTCTGTTTTAGGGTACACTATCACCCTGTAATATAATACGTGGTCCAATTTAAAAATTTTAGGTCAATATTAAGGTCCGATACCGTGCCGTTAGTTAACATAGAAAAGAGTCTTCGAATGTCCTTGTTTTAATGTACTATTTAAAATATACATAGTGTACCCCCTAATTGACCTATAATTATTTCCTGTGGTAGGGTACACTATTACCCTGTAATATAATACCTGGTCCAATTTAAATATTATGGTTCCTTATTAAGGTCTGATATCGCGCCTTGCGTTAGTTAACCATTGAAAGATGTCTTTGAATTTTTAAAGCATTTTAGAACGCTTATTTCTTCATTTTAAGCTTCTCAGAACACTCTATTTCGCATAGGCATACATAGTAACCTTTAGGGTCACGCTGTGTACCCCCTAATTGACCTATAATTATTTCCTGTGGTAGGGTACACTATTACCCTGTAATATAATACGAGGTCCAATTTAAAAATTATAGGTCAATATTAAAGTCCGATACCGTGCCGTTAGTTGACATAGAAAAGTGTCTTCGTATTTTCTTGTTTTAATGCACTATTTAAAATATACATAGTGTACCCCCTAATTGACCTATAATTATTTCCTGTGGCAGGGTACACTATTACCCTGTAATATAATACCTGGTCCAATTTAAATATTTTGGGTCAATATTAAGGTCTGATATTGCGCCTAGCGTTAGTTAACCATTGAAAGATGTCTTTGAATTTTTAAAGCATTTTAGAACGCTTATTTCTTCATTTTAAGCTTCTCAGAACACTCTATTTCGCATAGGTATACATAGTAAACTTTAGGTTCACGCTGTGTACCCCCTAATTGACCTATAATTATTTCTTGTGGTAGGGTACACTATTACCCTATAATATAATACGTGGTCCAATTTAAAAATTATAGGTCAATATTAAGGTCCGATACCGGGCCGTTAGTTAACATAGAAAAGAGTCTTCGAATTTCCTTGTTTTAATGTACTATTTAAAATATACATAGTGTACCCCCTAATTGACCTATATTTAATTCCTGTGGTAGGGTACACTATTACCCTGTAATATAATACCTGGTCCAATTTAAATATTATGGTTCCATATTAAGGTCTGATATCGCGCCTTGCGTTAGTTAACCATTGGAAGATGTCTTTGAGTTTTTAAAGCATTTTAGAACGCTTATTTCTTCATTTTAAGCTTCTCAGAACACTCTATTTCGCATAGGCATACATAGTAAACTTTAGGGTCACACTGTGTACCCCCTAATTGACCTATAATTATTTCTTGTATTAGGGTACACTATTACCCTATAATATAATACGTGGTCGAATTTAAAAATTATAGGTCAAAATCAAGGTCCGATACCGGGCCGTTAGTTAACATAGAAAAGTGTCTTCGTATTTCCTTGTTTTAATGCACTATTTAAAATATACATAGTGTACCCCCTAATTGACCTATAATTATTTCCTGCGGCAGGGTACACTCATACCCTGTAATATAATACCTGGTCCAATTCAAATATTATGGGTCAATATTAAGGTCTGATATTGCGCCTTGCGTTAATTAACCATTGAAAGATGTCTTTGAATTTTTAAAGCATTTTAGAACGCTAATTTCTTCATTTTAAGCTTCTCAGAACACTCTATTTCGCATAGGCATACATAGTAAATTTTAGGGTCACGCTGTGTACCCTCTAATTGACCTATAATTATTTCCTGCGGTACGGTACACTATTACCCTATAATATAACACGTGGTCCAATTTAAAAATTATAGGTCAATATTAAGGCCCGATACCGTGCCGTTAGTTAACATAGAAAAGTGTCTTCGTATTTCCTTGTTTTAATGCACTATTTAAAATATACATAGTGTACCCCCTAATTGACCTATAATTATTTCCTGTGGTAGGGTACACTATTACCCTGTAATATAATACCTGGTCCAATTTAAATATTATGGGTCAATATTAAGGTCTGATATTGCGCCTTGCGCTAGTTAACCATTGAAAGATGTCTTTGAATTTTTAAAGCATTTTAGAACGCTTATTTCTTCATTTTAAGCTTCTCAGAACACTCTATTTCGCATAAGCATACATACTAAAATTTAGGGTCACGCTGTGTACCCCCTAAATGACCAATAATTATTTCCTGTGGTAGGGTACACTATTACCCTGTAATATAATGCGTGGTCCAATTTAAAAATTATAGGTCAATATTAAGGTCCGATACCGTGCCATTAGTTAACATAGAAAAATGTCTTTGAATTTTTAAAGCATTTTAGAACGCTTATTTCCTCATTTTAAGCTTCTCAGAACACTTTATTTCGCATAGGCATACATAGTAAATTTTAGGGTCACTCTGTGTACCCCCTAATTGACCTATAATTATTTCCTGTGGTAGGGTACACTATAACCCTGTAATATAATACGTGGTCCAATTTAAAAATTATAGGTCAATATTAAGGTCCGATACCGTGCCGTTAGTTAACATAGAAAAGTGTCTTCGAATTTCCTTGTTTTAATGCACTATTTAAAATATACATAGTGTACCCCCTAAATGACCTATAATTATTTCCTGTGGCAGGGTACACTATTACCCTGTAATATAATACCTGGGCCAATTTAAATATTATGGGTCAATATTAAGATCTGATATTGCGCCTAGCGTTAGTTAACCATTGAAAGATGTCTTTGAATTTTTAAAGCATTTTAG
Organism: Parasteatoda tepidariorum; assembly: GCF_982258835.1. NCBI lineage: Eukaryota > Metazoa > Arthropoda > Arachnida > Araneae > Theridiidae > Parasteatoda > Parasteatoda tepidariorum. The sequence goes on along the minus strand of NW_028257374.1, from coordinate 1,173,020 downwards.
AACGCTTATTTCTTCATTTTAAGCATCTCAGAACACTCTATTTCGCATAGGCAAACATAGTAAAATTTAGGGTCACGCTGTGTACCCCCTAAATGACCTATAAGTATTTCCTGTGGTAGGGTACACTATTACCCTGTAATATAATACGTGGTCCAATTTAAAAATTATAGGTCAATATTAAGGTCCGATACCGTGCCGTTAGTTAACATAGAAAAATGTCTTTGAATTTTTAAAGCATTTTAGAACGCTTATTTCCTCATATTAAGCTTCTCAGAACACTTTATTTCGCACAGGCATACATAGTAAACTTTAGGGTCACTCTGTGTACCCCCTAATTGACCTATAATTATTTCCTGTGGCAGGGTACACTATAACCCTGTAATATAATACGTGGTCCAATTTAAAAATTATAGGTCAATATTAAGGTCCGATACCGTGCCGTTAGTTAACATAGAAAAGTGTCTTCGAATTTCCTTGTTTTAATGCACTATTTAAAATATACATAGTGTACCCCCTAATTGACCTATAATTATTTCCTGTGGTAGGGTACACTATTACCCTGTGATATAATACCTGGTTCAAGTTAAATATTATGGGTCAATATTAAGGTCTGATATTGCGCCTTGCGTTAGTTAACCATTGAAAGATGTCTTTGAATTTTTAAAGCATTTTAGAACGCTTATTTCTTCATTTTAAGCATATCAGAACACTCTATTTCGCATAGGCATACATAGTAAAATTTAGGGTCACGCTGTGTACCCCCTAAATGACCTATAAGTATTTCCTGTGGTAGGGTACACTATTACCCTGTAATATAATACGTGGTCCAATTTAAAAATTATAGGTCAATATTAAGGTCCGATACCGTGCCGTTAGTTAACATAGAAAAATGTCTTTGAATTTATAAAGCATTTTAGAACGCTTATTTCCTCATATTAAGCTTCTCAGAACACTTTATTTCGCATAGGCATACATAGTAAACTTTAGGGTCACTCTGTGTACCCCCTAATTGACCTATAATTATTTCCTGTGGCAGGGTTCACTATAACCCTGTAATATAATACGTGGTCCAATTTAAAAATTATAGGTCAATATTAAGGTCCAATACCGTGCCGTTAGTTAACATAGAAAAGTGTCTTCGTATTTTCTTGTTTTAATGCACTATTTAAAATATACATAGTGTACCCCCTAATTGACCTATAATTATTTCCTGTTGTAGGGTACACTATTTCCCTGTAATATAATACCTGGTCTAATTGAAATATTATGGTTCCATATTAAGGTCTGATATCGCGCCTTGCGTTAGTTAACCATTGAAAGATGTCTTTGAATTTTTAAAGCATTTTAGAACGCTTATTTCTTCATTTTAAGCTTCTCAGAACACTCTATTTCGCATAGGCATACATAGTAGACTTTAGGGTCACGCTGTGTACCACCTAATTGACCTATAATTATTTCCTGTGGTAAGGTACACTATTACCCTGTAATATAATACGTGGTACAATTTAAAATTTATAGGTCAATATTAAGGTCCGATACCGTGCCGTTAGTTAACATAGAAAAGTGTCTTCGTATTTCCTTGTTTTAATGCACTATTTAAAATATACATAGTGTACCCCCTAAATGACCTATAATTATTTCCTGTGGTAGGGTACACTAATACCCTGTAATATAATAGGTGGTCCAATTTAAAAATTATAGGTCAATATTAAGGTCCGATACCGTGCCGTTAGTTAACATAGAAAAATGTCTTTGAATTTTTAAAGCATTTTAGAACGCTTATTTCTTCATTTTAAGCTTCTCAGAACACTCTATTTCGCAGAGGCATACATAGAGAACTTTAGGGTCACGCTGTGTACTCCCTAATTGACCTATAATTATTTCTTGTGGTAGGGTACACTATTACCCTATAATATAATACGTGGTCCAATTTAAAAATTGTAGGTCAATATTAAGGTCCGATACCGGGCCGTTAGTTAACATAGAAAAGTGTCTTCGTATTTCCTTGTTTTAATACACTATTTAAAATATACATAGTGTACCCCCTAATTGACCTATAATTATTTCCTGTGGCAGGGTACACTATTACCCTGTAATATAATACCTGGTCCAATTTAAATATTATGGGTCAATATTAAGGTCTGATATTGCGCCTAGCGTTAGTTAACCATTGAAAGATGTCTTTGAATTTTTAAAGCATTTTAGAACGCTTATTTCTTCATTTTAAGCTTCTCAGAACACTTTATTCCGCATAGGCATACATAGTAAACTTTAGGGTCACACTGTGTACCCCCTAATTGACCTATAATTATTTCCTGTGGTAGGGTACACTATTATCATGTAATATAATACGTGGTCCAATTTAAAAATTATAGGTCAATATTAAGGTCCGATACCGGGCCGTTAGTTAACATAGAAAAGTGTCTTCGTATTTCCTTGTTTTAATGCACTATTTAAAATATACATAGTGTACCCCCTAATTGACCTATAATTATTTCCTGTGGTAGGGTACACTATTACCCCGTAATATAATACCTGGTCCAATTCAAATATTATGGGTCAATATTAAGGTCTGATATTGCGCCTTGCGTTAGTTAACCATTGAAAGATGTCTTTGAATTTTTAAAGCATTTTAGAACGTTTATTTCTTCATTTTAAGCTTCTCAGAACACTTTATTTCGCATAGGCATACATAGTAAACTTTAGGGTCACACTGTGTACCCCCTAGTTGACCTATAATTATTTCCTGTGGTAGGGTACACTATTACCCCGTAATATAATACGTGGTCCAATTTAAAAATTATAGGTCAATATTAAGGTCCGATACCGTGCCGTTAGTTAACATAGAAAAGTGTCTTTGAATTTTTAAAGCATTTTAGAACGCTTATTTCCTCATTTTAAGCTTCTCAGAACACTTTATTTCGCATAGGCATACATAGTAAACTTTAGGGTCACACTGTGTACCCCCTAGTTGACCTATAATTATTTTCTGTGGTAGGGTACACTATTACCATGTAATATAATACGTGGTCCAATTTAAAAATTATAGGTCAATATTAAGGTCCGATACCGTGCCGTTAGTTAACATAGAAAAGTGTCTTCGTATTTCCTTGTTTTAATGCACTATTTAAAATATACATAGTGTACCCCCTAATTGACCTATAATTATTTCCTGTGGTAGGGTGCACTATTACCCTGTAATATAATACCTGGTCCAATTCAAATATTATGGGTCAATATTAAGGTCTGATATTGCGCCTTGCGTTAGTTAACCATTGAAAGATGTCTTTGAATTTTTAAAGTATTTTAGAACGCTTATTTCTTCATTTTAAGCATCTCAGAACACTCTATTTCGCATAGGCATACATAGTAAAATTTAGGGTCAAGCTGTGAACCCCCTAAATGACCTATAATTATATCCTGTGGTAGGGTACACTATTACCCTGTAATATAATACGTGGTCCAATTTAAAAATTATAGGTCAATATTAAGGTCCGATACCGTGCCGTTAGTTAACATAGAAAAATGTCTTTGAATTTTTAAAGCATTTTAGAACGCTTATTTCCTCATTTTAAGCTTCTCAGAACACTTTATTTCGCATAGGCATACATAGTAAACTTTAGGGTCACTCTGCGTACCCCCTAATTGACCTATAATTATTTCCTGTGGTAGGGTACACTATTACCCTGTAATATAATACCTGGTCCAATTTAAATATTATGGGTCAATATTAAGGTCTGATATTGCGCCTTGCGTTATTTAACCATTGAAAGATGTCTTTGAATTTTTAAAGCATTTTAGAACGCTTATTTCTTCATTTTAAGCTTCTCAGAACACTCTATTTCCCATAGGCATACATAGTAAAATTTAGGGTCACGCTGTGTACCCCCTAAATGACCTATAATTATTTCCTGTGGTAGGGTACACTATTACCCTGTAATATAATAGGTGGTCCAATTTAAAAATTATAGGTCAATATTAAGGTCCGATACCGTGCCGTTAGTTAGCATAGAAAAATGTCTTTGAATTTTTAAAGCATTTTAGAACGCTTATTTCCTCATTTTAAGCTTCTCAGAACACTTTATTTCGCATAGGCATACATAGTAAACTTTAGGGTCACTCTGCGTACCCCCTAATTGACCTATAATTATTTCCTGTGGTAGGGTACACTATAACCCTGTAATATAATACGTGGTCCAATTTAAAAATTATAGGTCAATATTAATTTCCGATACCGTGCCGTTAGTTAACATAGAAAAGTGTCTTCGTATTTCCTTGTTTTAATGCACTATTTAAAATATACATAGTGTACCCCCTAATTGACCTATAATTATTTCCTGTGGTAGGGTACACTATTACCCTGTAATACAATACCTTGTTCAATTTAAATATTATGGGTCAATATTAAGGTTTGATATTGCGCCTTGCGTTAGTTAACCATTGAAAGATGTCTTTGAATTTTTAAAGCATTTTAGAACGCTTATTTCTTCATTTTAAGCTTCTCAGAACACTTTATTTCGCATAAGCATACATAGTAAACTTTAGGGTCACGCTGTGTACCCCCTAATTGACCTATAATTATTTCCTGTGGTAGGGTACACTATTACCCTGTAATATAATAGTTGGTCCAATTTAAAAATTATAGGTCAATATTAAGGTCCGAAACCGTGCCGTTAGTTAGCATAGAAAAATGTCTTTGAATTTTAAAAGCATTTTAGAACGCTTATTTCCTCATTTTAAGCATCTCAGAACACTTTATTTCGCATAGGCATACATAGTAAACTTTAGGGTCACACTGTGTACCCCCTAATTGACCTATAATTATTTCCTTTGGAAGGGTACACTATTACCCTGTAATATAATACCTGGTCCAATTTAAATATTATGGGTCAATATTAAGGTCTGATATTGCGCCTTGCGTTATTTAACCATTGAAAGATGTCTTTGAATTTTTAAAGCATTTTAGAACGCTTATTTCTTCATTTTAAGCTTCTCAGAACACTCTATTTCCCATAGGCATACATAGTAAAATTTAGGGTCACGCTGTGTACCCCCTAAATGACCTATAATTATTTCCTGTGGTAGGGTACACTATTACCCTGTAATATAATACGTGGTCCAATTTAAAAATTATACGTCAATATTAAGTTCCGATACCGTGCCGTTAGTTAACATTGAAAAATGTCTTCGTATTTCCTTGTTTTAATGCACTATTTAAAATACACATAGTGTACCCCCTAATTGACCTATAATTATTTCCTGTGGTAGGGTACACTATTACCCTGTAATACAATACCTGGTTCAATTTAAATATTATGGGTCAATATTAAGGTTTGATATTGCGCCTTGCGTTAGTTAACCATTGAAAGATGTCTTTGAATTTTTAAAGCATTTTAGAACGCTTATTTCTTCATTTTAAGCTTCTCAGAACACTTTATTTCGCATAGGCATACATAGTAAACTTTAGGGTCACGCTGTGTACCCCCTAATTGACCTATAATTATTTCCTGTGGTAGGGTACACTATTACCCTGTAATATAATAGGTGGTCCAATTTAAAAATTATAGGTCAATATTAAGGTCCGATACCGTGCCGTTAGTTAGCATAGAAAAATGTCTTTGAATTTTTAAAGCATTTTAGAACGCTTATTTCCTCATTTTAAGCTTCTCAGAACACTTTATTTCGCATAGGCATACATAGTAAACTTTAGGGTCACTCTGCGTACCCCCTAATTGACCTATAATTATTTCCTGTGGTAGGGTACACTATAACCCTGTAATATAATACGTGGTCCAATTTAAAAATTATAGGTCAATATTAATTTCCGATACCGTGCCGTTAGTTAACATAGAAAAGTGTCTTCGTATTTCCTTGTTTTAATGCACTATTTAAAATATACATAGTGTACCCCCTAATTGACCTATAATTATTTCCTGTGGTAGGGTACACTATTACCCTGTAATATAATACCTGGTCCAATTTAAATATTATGGGTCAATATTAAGGTCTGATATTGCGCCTTGCGTTAGTTAACCATTGAAAGATGTCTTTGAATTTTTAAAGCATTTTTGAACGCTTATTTCTTCATTTTAAGCATCTCAGAACACTCTATTTCGCATAGGCATACATAGTAAAATTTAGGGTCACGCTGTGTACCCCCTAAATGACCTATAATTATTTCCTGTGGTAGGGTACATTATTACCCTGTAATATAATACGTGATCCAATTTAAAAATTATAGGTCAATATTAAGGTCCGATACCGTGCCGTTAGTTAACATAGAAAAATGTCTTTGAATTTTTAAAGCATTTTAGAACGCTTATTTCCTCATTTTAAGCTTCTCAGAACACTTTATTTCGCATAGGCATACATAGTAAAATTTAGGGTCACGCTGCGTACCCCCTAAATGACCTATAATTAATTCCTGTGGTAGGGTACACTATTACCCTGTAATATAATACGTGGTCCAATGTAAAAATTATAGGTCAATATTAAGTTCCGATACCGTGCCGTTAGTTAACATTGAAAAATGTCTTCGTATTTCCTTGCTTTAATGCACTATTTAAAATATACATAGTGTACCCCCTAATTGACCTATAATTATTTCCTGTGGTAGGGTACACTATTACCCTGTAATACAATACCTTATACAATTTAAATATTATGGGTCAATATTAAGGTTTGATATTGCGCCTTGCGTTAGTTAACCATTGAAAGATGTCTTTGAATTTTTAAAGCATTTTAGAACGCTTATTTCTTCATTTTAAGCTTCTCAGAACACTTTATTTCGCATAGGCATACATAGTAAACTTTAGGGTCACGCTGTGTACCCCCTAATTGACCTATAATTATTTCCTGTGGTAGGGTACACTATTACCCTGTAATATAATAGGTGGTCCAATTTAAAAATTATAGGTCAATATTAAGGTCCGATACCGTGCCGTTAGTTAGCATAGAAAAATGTCTTTGAATTTTTAAAGCATTTTAGAACGCTTATTTCCTCATTTTAAGCTTCTCCGAACACTTTATTTCGCATAGGCATACATAGTAAAATTTAGGGTCACGCTGTGTACCCCCTAAATGACCTATAATTAATTCCTGTGGTAGGGTACACTATTACCCTGTAATATAAAACGTGGTCCAATTTAAAAATTATAGGTCAATATTAAGGTCCGATACCGTGCCGTTAGTTAACATAGAAAAGTGTCTTCGTATTTCCTTGTTTTAATGCACTATTTAAAATATACATAGTGTACCCCTAATTGACCTATAATTATTTCCTGTGGTAGGGTACACTATTACCCTGTAATACAATACCTGGTTCAATTTAAATATTATGGGTCAATATTAAGGTTTGATATTGCGCCTTGCGTTAGTTAACCATTGAAAGATGTCTTTGAATTTTTAAAGCATTTTAGAACGCTTATTTCTTCATTTTAAGCTTCTCAGAACACTTTATTTCGCATAGGCATACATAGTAAACTTTAGGGTCACGCTGTGTACCCCCTAATTGACCTATAATTATTTCCATTGGTAGGGTACACTATTACCCTGTAATATAATAGGTGGTCCAATTTAAAAATTATAGGTCAATATTAAGGTCCGATACCGTGCCGTTAGTTAGCATAGAAAAATGTCTTTGAATTTTTAAAGCATTTTAGAACGCTTATTTCCTCATTTTAAGCTTCTCAGAACACTTTATTTCGCATAGGCATACATAGTAAACTTTAGGGTCACTCTGCGTACCCCCTAATTGACCTATAATTATTTCCTGTGGTAGGGTACACTATAACCCTGTAATATAATACGTGGTCCAATTTAAAAATTATAGGTCAATATTAAGGTCCGATACCGTGCCGTTAGTTAACATAGAAAAGTGTCTTCGTATTTCCTTGTTTTAATGCACTATTTAAAATATACATAGTGTACCCCTAATTGACCTATAATTATTTCCTGTGGTAGGGTACACTATTACCCTGTAATACAATACCTGGTTCAATTTAAATATTATGGGTCAATATTAAGGTTTGATATTGCGCCTTGCGTTAGTTAACCATTGAAAGATGTCTTTGAATTTTTAAAGCATTTTAGAACGCTTATTTCTTCATTTTAAGCTTCTCAGAACACTTTATTTCGCATAGGCATACATAGTAAACTTTAGGGTCACGCTGTGTACCCCCTAATTGACCTATAATTATTTCCATTGGTAGGGTACACTATTACCCTGTAATATAATAGGTGGTCCAATTTAAAAATTATAGGTCAATATTAAGGTCCGATACCGTGCCGTTAGTTAGCATAGAAAAATGTCTTTGAATTTTTAAAGCATTTTAGAACGCTTATTTCCTCATTTTAAGCTTCTCAGAACACTTTATTTCGCATAGGCATACATAGTAAACTTTAGGGTCACTCTGCGTACCCCCTAATTGACCTATAATTATTTCCTGTGGTAGGGTACACTATAACCCTGTAATATAATACGTGGTCCAATTTAAAAATTATAGGTCAATATTAAGGTCCGATACCGTGCCGTTAGTTAACATAGAAAAGTGTCTACGTATTTCCTTGTTTTAATGCACTATTTAAAATATACATAGTGTACCCCCTAATTGACCTATAATTATTTCCTGTTGAAGGGTACACTATTACCCTGTAATATAATACCTGGTCCAATTTAAATATTATGGGTCAATATTAAGGTCTGATATTGCGCCTTGCGTTAGTTAACCATTGAAAGATGTCTTTGAATTTTTAAAGCATTTTTGAACGCTTATTTCTTCATTTTAAGCATCTCAGAACACTCTATTTCGCATAGGCATACATAGTAAAATTTAGGGTCACGCTGTGTACCCCCTAAATGACCTATAATTATTTCCTGTTTTAGGGTACACTATTACCCTGTAATATAATACGTGGTCCAATTTAAAAATTATAGGTCAATATTAAGGTCCGATACCGTGCCGTTAGTTAACATAGAAAAATGTCTTTGAATTTTTAAAGCATTTTAGAACGCTTATTTCCTCATTTTAAGCTTCTCAGAACACTTTATTTCGCATAGGCATACATAGTAAAATTTAGGGTCACGCTGTGTACCCCCTAAATGACCTATAATTAATTCCTGTGGTAGGGTACACTATTACCCTGTAATATAATACGTGGTCCAATTTAAAAATTATAGGTCAATATTAAGGTCCGATACCGTGCCGTTAGTTAACAGAGAAAAGTGTCTTCGTATTTCCTTGTTTTAATGCACTATTTAAAATATACATAGTGTACCCCTAATTGACCTATAATTATTTCCTGTGGTAGGGTACACTATTACCCTGTAATACAATACCTGGTTCAATTTAAATATTATGGGTCAATATTAAGGTTTGATATTGCGCCTTGCGTTAGTTAACCATTGAAAGATGTCTTTGAATTTTTAAAGCATTTTAGAACGCTTATTTCTTCATTTTAAGCTTCTCAGAACACTTTATTTCGCATAGGCATACATAGTAAACTTTAGGGTCACGCTGTGTACCCCCTAATTGACCTATAATTATTTCCATTGGTAGGGTACACTATTACCCTGTAATATAATAGGTGGTCCAATTTAAAAATTATAGGTCAATATTAAGGTCCGATACCGTGCCGTTAGTTAGCATAGAAAAATGTCTTTGAATTTTTAAAGCATTTTAGAACGCTTATTTCCTCATTTTAAGCTTCTCAGAACACTTTATTTCGCATAGGCATACATAGTAAACTTTAGGGTCACTCTGCGTACCCCCTAATTGACCTATAATTATTTCCTGTGGTAGGGTACACTATAACCCTGTAATATAATACGTGGTCCAATTTAAAAATTATAGGTCAATATTAAGGTCCGATACCGTGCCGTTAGTTAACATAGAAAAGTGTCTACGTATTTCCTTGTTTTAATGCACTATTTAAAATATACATAGTGTACCCCCTAATTGACCTATAATTATTTCCTGTTGAAGGGTACACTATTACCCTGTAATATAATACCTGGTCCAATTTAAATATTATGGGTCAATATTAAGGTCTGATATTGCGCCTTGCGTTAGTTAACCATTGAAAGATGTCTTTGAATTTTTAAAGCATTTTTGAACGCTTATTTCTTCATTTTAAGCATCTCAGAACACTCTATTTCGCATAGGCATACATAGTAAAATTTAGGGTCACGCTGTGTACCCCCTAAATGACCTATAATTATTTCCTGTTTTAGGGTACACTATTACCCTGTAATATAATACGTGGTCCAATTTAAAAATTATAGGTCAATATTAAGGTCCGATACCGTGCCGTTAGTTAACATAGAAAAATGTCTTTGAATTTTTAAAGCATTTTAGAACGCTTATTTCCTCATTTTAAGCTTCTCAGAACACTTTATTTCGCATAGGCATACATAGTAAAATTTAGGGTCACGCTGTGTACCCCCTAAATGACCTATAATTAATTCCTGTGGTAGGGTACACTATTACCCTGTAATATAATACGTGGTCCAATTTAAAAATTATAGGTCAATATTAAGGTCCGATACCGTGCCGTTAGTTAACAGAGAAAAGTGTCTTCGTATTTCCTTGTTTTAATGCACTATTTAAAATATACATAGTGTACCCCTAATTGACCTATAATTATTTCCTGTGGTAGGGTACACTATTACCCTGTAATACAATACCTGGTTCAATTTAAATATTATGGGTCAATATTAAGGTTTGATATTGCGCCTTGCGTTAGTTAACCATTGAAAGATGTCTTTGAATTTTTAAAGCATTTTAGAACGCTTATTTCTTCATTTTAAGCTTCTCAGAACACTTTATTTCGCATAGGCATACATAGTAAACTTTAGGGTCACGCTGTGTACCCCCTAATTGACCTATAATTATTTCCATTGGTAGGGTACACTATTACCCTGTAATATAATAGGTGGTCCAATTTAAAAATTATAGGTCAATATTAAGGTCCGATACCGTGCCGTTAGTTAGCATAGAAAAATGTCTTTGAATTTTTAAAGCATTTTAGAACGCTTATTTCCTCATTTTAAGCTTCTCAGAACACTTTATTTCGCATAGGCATACATAGTAAACTTTAGGGTCACTCTGCGTACCCCCTAATTGACCTATAATTATTTCCTGTGGTAGGGTACACTATAACCCTGTAATATAATACGTGGTCCAATTTAAAAATTATAGGTCAATATTAAGGTCCGATACCGTGCCGTTAGTTAACATAGAAAAGAGTCTTCGTATTTCCTTGTTTTAATGCACTATTTAAAATATACATAGTGTACCCCCTAATTGACCTATAATTATTTCCTGTTGAAGGGTACACTATTACCCTGTAATATAATACCTGGTCCAATTTAAATATTATGGGTCAATATTAAGGTCTGATATTGCGCCTTGCGTTAGTTAACCATTGAAAGATGTCTTTGAATTTTTAAAGCATTTTTGAACGCTTATTTCTTCATTTTAAGCATCTCAGAACACTCTATTTCGCATAGGCATACATAGTAAAATTTAGGGTCACGCTGTGTACCCCCTAAATGACCTATAATTATTTCCTGTGGTAGGGTACACTATTACCCTGTAATATAATACGTGGTCCAATTTAAAAATTATAGGTCAATATTAAGGTCCGATACCGTGCCGTTAGTTAACATAGAAAAATGTCTTTGAATTTTTAAAGCATTTTAGAACGCTTATTTCCTCATTTTAAGCTTCTCAGAACACTTTATTTCGCATAGGCATACATAGTAAAATTTAGGGTCACGCTGTGTACCCCCTAAATGACCTATAATTAATTCCTGTGGTAGGGTACACTATTACCCTGTAATATAATACGTGGTCCAATTTAAAAATTATAGGTCAATATTAAGGTCCGATACCGTGCCGTTAGTTAACATAGAAAAGTGTCTTCGTATTTCCTTGTTTTAATGCACTATTTAAAATATACATAGTGTACCCCTAATTGACCTATAATTATTTCCTGTGGTAGGGTACACTATTACCCTGTAATACAATACCTGGTTCAATTTAAATATTATGGGTCAATATTAAGGTTTGATATTGCGCCTTGCGTTAGTTAACCATTGAAAGATGTCTTTGAATTTTTAAAGCATTTTAGAACGCTTATTTCTTCATTTTAAGCTTCTCAGAACACTTTATTTCGCATAGGCATACATAGTAAACTTTAGGGTCACGCTGTGTACCCCCTAATTGACCTATAATTATTTCCATTGGTAGGGTACACTATTACCCTGTAATATAATAGGTGGTCCAATTTAAAAATTATAGGTCAATATTAAGGTCCGATACCGTGCCGTTAGTTAGCATAGAAAAATGTCTTTGAATTTTTAAAGCATTTTAGAACGCTTATTTCCTCATTTTAATCTTCTCAGAACACTTTATTTCGCATAGGCATACATAGTAAACTTTAGGGTCACGCTGTGTACCCCCTAAGAGACCTATAATTATTTCCCGTGGTAGGGAACAATATTACCCTGTAATATAATACGTGGTCCAATTTAAAAATTATAGGTCAATATTAAGGTCCGATACCGTACCGTTAGTTAACATAGAAAAATGTCTTTGAATTTTTAAAGCATTTTAGAATGCTTATTTCCTCATTTTAAGCTTCTCAGAACACTTTATTTCGCATAGGCATACATAGTAAACTTTAGGGTCACGCTGTGTAACCCCTAAATGACCTATAATTATTTCCTGTGGTAGGGTACACTATAACCCTGTAATATAATACGTGGTCCAATTTAAAAATTATAGGTCAATATTAAGGTCCGATACCGTGCCGTTAGTTAACATAGAAAAATGTCTTCGAATTTCCTTGTTTTAATGCACTATTTAAAATATACACAGTATACCCCCCAATTGACCTATAAGTATTTCCTGTGGTAGGGTACACTATTACCCTGTAATATAATACCTGGTCCAATTTAAATATTATGGGTCAATATTAAGGTCTGATATCGCGCCTTGCGTTAGTTAACCATTGAAAGATGTCTTTGAATTTTTAAAGCATTTTTGAACGCTTATTTCTTCATTTTAAGCATCTCAGAACACTCTATTTCGCATAGGCATACATAGTAAAATTTAGGGTCACGCTGTGTACCCCCTAAATGACCTATAATTATTTCCTGTTTTAGGGTACACTATTACCCTGTAATATAATACGTGGTCCAATTTAAAAATTATAGGTCAATATTAAGGTCCGATACCGTGCCGTTAGTTAACATAGAAAAATGTCTTTGAATTTTTAAAGCATTTTAGAACGCTTATTTCCTCATTTTAAGCTTCTCAGAACACTTTATTTCGCATAGGCATACATAGTAAAATTTAGGGTCACGCTGTGTACCCCCTAAATGACCTATAATTAATTCCTGTGGTAGGGTACACTATTACCCTGTAATATATTACGTGGTCCAATTTAAAAATTATAGGTCAATATTAAGGTCCGATACCGTGCCGTTAGTTAACAGAGAAAAGTGTCTTCGTATTTCCTTGTTTTAATGCACTATTTAAAATATACATAGTGTACCCCTAATTGACCTATAATTATTTCCTGTGGTAGGGTACACTATTACCCTGTAATACAATACCTGGTTCAATTTAAATATTATGGGTCAATATTAAGGTTTGATATTGCGCCTTGCGTTAGTTAACCATTGAAAGATGTCTTTGAATTTTTAAAGCATTTTAGAACGCTTATTTCTTCATTTTAAGCTTCTCAGAACACTTTATTTCGCATAGGCATACATAGTAAACTTTAGGGTCACGCTGTGTACCCCCTAATTGACCTATAATTATTTCCATTGGTAGGATACACTATTACCCTGTAATATAATAGGTGGTCCAATTTAAAAATTATAGGTCAATATTAAGGTCCGATACCGTGCCGTTAGTTAGCATAGAAAAATGTCTTTGAATTTTTAAAGCATTTTAGAACGCTTATTTCCTCATTTTAAGCTTCTCAGAACACTTTATTTCGCATAGGCATACATAGTAAACTTTAGGGTCACTCTGCGTACCCCCTAATTGACCTATAATTATTTCCTGTGGTAGGGTACACTATAACCCTGTAATATAATACGTGGTCCAATTTAAAAATTATAGGTCAATATTAAGGTCCGATACCGTGCCGTTAGTTAACATAGAAAAGAGTCTTCGTATTTCCTTGTTTTAATGCACTATTTAAAATATACATAGTGTACCCCCTAATTGACCTATAATTATTTCCTGTTGAAGGGTACACTATTACCCTGTAATATAATACCTGGTCCAATTTAAATATTATGGGTCAATATTAAGGTCTGATATTGCGCCTTGCGTTAGTTAACCATTGAAAGATGTCTTTGAATTTTTAAAGCATTTTTGAACGCTTATTTCTTCATTTTAAGCATCTCAGAACACTCTATTTCGCATAGGCATACATAGTAAAATTTAGGGTCACGCTGTGTACCCCCTAAATGACCTATAATTATTTCCTGTGGTAGGGTACACTATTACCCTGTAATATAATACGTGGTCCAATTTAAAAATTATAGGTCAATATTAAGGTCCGATACCGTGCCGTTAGTTAACATAGAAAAATGTCTTTGAATTTTTAAAGCATTTTAGAACGCTTATTTCCTCATTTTAAGCTTCTCAGAACACTTTATTTCGCATAGGCATACATAGTAAAATTTAGGGTCACGCTGTGTACCCCCTAAATGACCTATAATTAATTCCTGTGGTAGGGTACACTATTACCCTGTAATATAATACGTGGTCCAATTTAAAAATTATAGGTCAATATTAAGGTCCGATACCGTGCCGTTAGTTAACATAGAAAAGTGTCTTCGTATTTCCTTGTTTTAATGCACTATTTAAAATATACATAGTGTACCCCTAATTGACCTATAATTATTTCCTGTGGTAGGGTACACTATTACCCTGTAATACAATACCTGGTTCAATTTAAATATTATGGGTCAATATTAAGGTTTGATATTGCGCCTTGCGTTAGTTAACCATTGAAAGATGTCTTTGAATTTTTAAAGCATTTTAGAACGCTTATTTCTTCATTTTAAGCTTCTCAGAACACTTTATTTCGCATAGGCATACATAGTAAACTTTAGGGTCACGCTGTGTACCCCCTAATTGACCTATAATTATTTCCATTGGTAGGGTACACTATTACCCTGTAATATAATAGGTGGTCCAATTTAAAAATTATAGGTCAATATTAAGGTCCGATACCGTGCCGTTAGTTAGCATAGAAAAATGTCTTTGAATTTTTAAAGCATTTTAGAACGCTTATTTCCTCATTTTAATCTTCTCAGAACACTTTATTTCGCATAGGCATACATAGTAAACTTTAGGGTCACGCTGTGTACCCCCTAAGAGACCTATAATTATTTCCCGTGGTAGGGAACAATATTACCCTGTAATATAATACGTGGTCCAATTTAAAAATTATAGGTCAATATTAAGGTCCGATACCGTACCGTTAGTTAACATAGAAAAATGTCTTTGAATTTTTAAAGCATTTTAGAATGCTTATTTCCTCATTTTAAGCTTCTCAGAACACTTTATTTCGCATAGGCATACATAGTAAACTTTAGGGTCACGCTGTGTAACCCCTAAATGACCTATAATTATTTCCTGTGGTAGGGTACACTATAACCCTGTAATATAATACGTGGTCCAATTTAAAAATTATAGGTCAATATTAAGGTCCGATACCGTGCCGTTAGTTAACATAGAAAAATGTCTTCGAATTTCCTTGTTTTAATGCACTATTTAAAATATACACAGTATACCCCCCAATTGACCTATAAGTATTTCCTGTGGTAGGGTACACTATTACCCTGTAATATAATACCTGGTCCAATTTAAATATTATGGGTCAATATTAAGGTCTGATATCGCGCCTTGCGTTAGTTAACCATTGAAAGATGTCTTTGAATTTTTAAAGCATTTTAGAACGCTTATTTCTTAATTTCAAGCTTCTCAGAACACTCTATTTCGAATAGGCATACATAGTAAACTTTAGGGTCACGCTGTGTACCCCCTAATTGACATATAATTATTTCCTGTCGTAGGGTACACTATAACCCTGTAATACAATACGTGGTCCAATTTAAAAATTATAGGTCAATATTAAGGTCCGATACCGTGCCGTTAGTTAACATAGAAAAGTGTCTTCGAATTTCCTTGTTTTAATGCACTATTTAAAATATACATAGTGTACCCCCTAATTGACCTATAATTATTTCCTGTTGTAGGGTACACTATTACCCTGTAATATAATACCTGGTCCAATTTTAATATTATAGTTCCATATTAAGGTCTGATATCGCGTCTTGCGTTAGCTAACCATTGAAAGATGCCTTTGAATTTTTAAAGCATTTTAGAACGCTTATTTCCTCATTTTAAGCTTCTCAGAACACTTTATTTCGCATAGGCATACATACTAAACTTTAGGGTCACGCTGTGTACCCCCTAAGAGACCTATAATTATTTCCCGCGGTAGGGAACAATATTACCCTGTAATATAATACGTGGTCCAATTTAAAAATTATAGGTCAATATTAAGGTCCGATACCGTACCGTTAGTTAACATAGAAAAATGTCTTTGAATTTTTAAAGCATTTTAGAACGCTTATTTCCTCATTTTAAGCTTCTCTAAACACTTTATTTCCCATAGGCATACATAGTAAACTTTAGGGTCACGCTGTGTTACCCCTAATTGACCTATAATTATTTCCTGTGGTAGGGTACACTATAACCCTGTAATATAATACGTGGTCCAATTTAAAAATTATAGGTCAATATTAAGGTCTGATATTGCGCCTTGCGTTAGTTAAAAATTGAAAGATGTCTTTGAATTTTTAAAGCATTTCAGAACGCTTATTTCTTCATTTTAAGCTTCTAAGAACACTCTATTTCGCATAGGCATACATAGTAAATTTTAGGGTCACGCTGTGTACCCCCTAATTGACCTATAATTATTTCCTGTGGTAGGGTACACTATTACCCTGTAATATAATACGTGGTCCAATTTAAAAATTATAGGTCAATATTAAGGTCCGATATCGCGCCTTGCGTTGGTTAACCATTGAAAGATGTCTTTGAATTTTTAAAGCATTTTAGAACGCTTATTTCTTCATTTTAAGCTTCTCAGAACATTCTATTTCGCATAGGCATACATAGTAAACTTTAGGGACACGCTGTGTACCCCCTGATTGAAATATAATTATTTCCTTTGTTAGGGTACACTATAACCCTGTAATATAATACGTGGTCCAATTTAAAAATTATAGGTCAATATTAAGGTCCGATACCGTGCCGTTAGTTAACATAGAAAAGAGTCTTCGAATTTCCTTGTTTTAATGCACTATTTAAAATGTACATAGTGTACCCCCTAATTGACCTATAATTATTTCCTGTTGTAGGGTACACTATTACCCTGTAATATAATACCTTTTCCAATTTAAATATTATGGTTCCATATTAAGGTCTGATATCGCGCCTTGCGTTAGTTAACCATTGAAAGATGTCTTTGAATTTTTAAAGCATTTTAGACCGCTTATTTCTTCATTTTAAGATTCTCAGAACACTCTATTTCGCATAGGCATACATAGTAAACTTTAGGGTCACGTTGTGTACCCCCTAATTGACATATAATTATTTTCTGTCGCAGGGTACACTATAACCCTATAATATAATACGTGGTCCAATTTATAAATTATAGCTCAATATTAAGGTCCGATACCGTGCCGTTAGTTAACATAGAAAAGTGTCTTCGAATTTCCTTGTTTTAATGCACTATTTAAAATATACATAGTGTACCCCCTAATTGACCTATAATTATTTCCTGTTGTAGGGTACACTATTACCCTGAAATATAATACCTGGTCCAATTTAAATATTATAGTTCCATATTAAGGTCTGATATCGCGCCTTGCGTTAGTTAACCATTGAAAGATGTCTTTGAATTTTTAAAGCATTTTGGAACGCTTATTTCCTCATTTTAAGCTTCTCAGAACACTTTATTTCGCATAGGCATACATAGTAAACTTTAGGGTCACGCTGTGTACCCCCTAAGAGACCTATAATTATTTCCCGCGGTAGGGAACAATATTACCCTGTAATATAATACGTGGTCCAATTTAAAAATTATAGCCGTACCGTTAGTTCCACCGAACCGATACCGTACCGTTAGTTCCACCGAAACGCGGCGCTACAGCCGTGCGAGTGCCGCTGAAGGGCCATGGAGTTTCCGCCATATTTTCCACTATTTAGAGCGGAAGCCGAACGGAGGAGTAATGGCACTGGCGTGTAGTAGTTGGGCATTGTAGAGTCCGAAATTTTTGGCCACCACAACGCGGCACTACAGCCGTGCACGTGCCGCTGAAGGGCCATGGAGTGTCCGCCGTCTTTTTCCACTATTTAGAGCGGAAGCCGAACAGAGGAGTAAAGGCACTGGTGTGTCGTAGTAGGGCAGCGTAGAGTCTGACATTTTGGGCCACCGCAATGCGGCACTACATCCGCGAACGTGCCGCAGTAGAGCTATGGAGTGTCCGCCATCTTTGGCCACTGATTAGAGCGGAAGCCGAACTGTGGAGTAAAGGCACTGGCGTGTTGTAGTCGGGCAGTGTAGAGTCCACCATTTTGGTTAACCGCAACCCGGCACTACAGCCGCGCATGTGCCGCGGAATGTCCATGGAGAGTCCGCTATCTTTGGTCACTGATTAGGGCGGAAGCCGACCTGAGGAGTAAAGGCACTCGCGTGTCGTAGTAGGGCAGTGTAGTTTCCACCATTTTGGCCACTGCAACGCGGCACTTCAGCTACGCACAAACCGCAATAGGACCGTGGAGTGTCCGCAATCTTTGGCTACGGATTAGAGGGAAAGCCCAACTGAGGGGTTAAGGGACTGGCGTGTCGTAGTAGGACAGCGAAGAGTCCGACAATTTGGCGGACGCAACGTGGCTGTAAAGCCGCACACGTGGCGCAGTAGGGCCATGGAGGCTCCGCCAACTTTGGCCACGGATTAGAGCGGAAGCGCAACTGAGGAGTGAAGGCACAGGCGTGTCGTAGAAGGGCTGTGAAGAGTCCGCCATTTTGGGGCTCCGAATCGCGGAACTACAACTGCAGACGTGCCGCAGAACGGCTATAGACTGTCCGCCATCTTTAGCCACTAATTTGAGCGGAAGTCGAACTGAGGAGAAAAGGCACTGGCGTGTAGAAATAGGGCAGTGTAGTTTCCTGCCATTTTCGCTTCTGCAACGCGGCACTACAGCCGTGCACGTGCCGCATTAGGTTGCGAGTGTGTTCGCCAACTTCGGCCACGGATTAGAGCGGAAGCCCAACTGAGGAATAAAGGCACTTTCGTGTCGTAGTAGGGCAGTGAAGGCCATTTTGGCCTTTGCAACGCGGCGCTACTGCCGTGGCCATGGAGTGTCCGCCATCTTTTTCCACTATTTAGAGCGGAAGCCGAACAGAGGAGTAAAGGCACTGGTGTGTCGTAGTAGAGCAGAGTAGAATCCGACATATTGGGCCCCCGCAACGCGGCACTACAGCCGCGCAAGTGCCACGGATGGGCCATGGAGAGTCCGCCATCTTTGGTCACTGATTAGGGCGGAAGCCGACCTGAGGAGTAAAGGCACTAGCGTGTCGTAGTAGGGGAGTGTAATTTCCTGCCATTTTGGCCCCCGCAACGCAGCTATAAAGCCGCACACGTGCCGCAGTAGGGCCATGGAGGGTCCGCAGTCTTTGGCAACGGATAAGAGCGGAAGCCCAACTGAGGGGTTATGGGACTGGCGTTTAGTAGAAGGACAGCGATGAGTTCGACAATTTGGGCAACCGCAACGCGGCACTACAGCCGCGGACGTGCCGCATTAGAGCTATGGAGTGTCCGCCATCTTTGGCCAATGCTTAGTGTGGAAGCGCAATTGAGAACTTATGTCTTTGGTAGGGTCATGTAGGGCGGTGTAGTGTCCGCTATTTTGGGCCACCACAACGCGGCACTACAGTTGCGCATGTGCCGCAGTTGGACCATGGAGTGTCCGAAATCTTTGGCCAGTCATTAGAGTGGAAGCCCAACTGAGGTGTAAAGGCACTGGCTTTTCGTTGTAGGGCAGTGTAGTTTCCTGCCATTTTAGCCACCACAACGCGGCACTACAGCCGTGCACGTGCCGCATTAGGGCCTTGGAGTGTTCGCCATTTTTTGGCTACGGATTAGAGCGGAAGCCCAACTGAGGAATAAAGGCACTTTCGTGTCGCAGTAGGGCAGTGTAGTTTCCTGCCATTTTGGCAACCGCAACGCGGCGCTACAGCCATGCACGTGCCGCTGAAGGGCCATGGAGTGTCCGCCATCTTTTTCCACTATTTAGAGCGGAAGCCGAACTGAGGAGTAAAGGCACTGGTGTGTAGTAGTTGGGCAGTGTAGTTTCCTGTCATTTTCGCCACTGCAACGCGGCACTACAGCCGTGCACGTGCGGCATTAGGGGGCGTTAGTGTTCGCCATCTTTGGCCACGGATTAGAGCGGAAGCCCAACTGAGGAGTAAAGGCACTGGCGTGTCGTAGTAGGGCAGTGTAATTTCCTGCCATTTTGGCCCCCGCAACGCGGCTATAAAGCCGCACACGTGCCGCAGTAGGGCCATGGAGGGTCCGCCATATCTGGCCACTGTTTAGAGCGGAAGCGCTACTGAGAACTTAAGTCTTTGGTAGGGTCTTGTAGGGCAGTGTAGAGTCCCACATTTTGGACCCCGCATTGCGGCACTACAGCCGCTGACGTGCCACACTAGGGCTATAGACTGTTCGCCATCTTTGGCCACTATTTAGAGCGGAATCCGAGCTGAGGAGTAAAGGCACTGGCGTGCAGTAGTAGGGCAGTGTAGTTTCCTGCCATTTTCGATACTGCAACGCGGCACTACAGCCGCGCAAGTGCCACGGATGGGCCATGGAGAGTCCGCCATCTTTGGTCACTGATTAGGGCGGAAGCAGACCTGAGTAGTAAAGGCACTCGCGTGTCGTAGTAGGGCAGTGTAGTTTCCACCATTTTGGCCACTGCAACGCGGCACTTCAGCTACGCACAAACCGCAATAGGACCGTGGAGTGTCCGCAATCTTTGGCAACGGATTAGAGCGAAAGCCCAACTGAGGGGTTAAGGGACTGGCGTGTCGTAGTAGGACAGCGAAGTGTCCGACTATTTGGGCCACCGCAACAAGGCACTAAAGCCGCGGACGTGCCGCATTAGAGCTATAGAGTGTCCGCCATCTTTGGCCAATGACTAGAGGGGAAGCGCAATTGAGAGCTTAAGTCTTTGGTAGGGTCATGAAGGGCAGTGTAGTGACCGCTATTTTGGGCCACCACAACGCGGCACTACAGTTGCGCATGTGACGCAGTTGGACCATGGAGTGTCCGAAATCTTTGGACAGTGATTAGAGTGGAAGCCCAACTAAGAAGTAAAGGCACTGGCTTGTCGTAGTAGGGCAGCGTAGAGTCTGATATTTTGGGCCACCGCAATGCGGCACTACAACCGCGAACGTGCCGCAGTAGAGCTATGGAGTGTCCGCCATATTTGGCCACTGATTAGAGCGGAAGCCGAACTGTTGAGTAAATGCACTGGCGTGTTGTAGTCGGGCAGTGTAGACTTCACCATTTTGATTCACCGCAGCCCGGCACTACAGCCGAGCATGTGCCGCGGAAGGGCCATGGAGAGTCCGCCATCTTTGGTCACTGATTAGGGCGGAAGCCGACCTGAGGAGTAAAGGCACAGGGGTGTCGTAGTAGGGCAGTGTAGAGTCCGACATTTCGGGCCACCGCAACGCGGCACTACAGCCGAGGACCTGCCGCACTAGGGCCATAGACTGTTCGCCTTATTTGGCCCCGGAGTGGTGCGGAAGCCCAACTGAGGAGTAAAGGCACTGTCGTGTCGTAGTTGGGCAGTGCAGAATCCGACATTTTGGACTACCGCAAAGCGGCACTACAGCCGCGCACGTGCCGCAGAAATGCCATAGAGTGTCCGCCTTCTTTGGTCACAGATTAGAGCGGAAGCCGAACTGAGGAGTAAAGGAACTGGTGTGTAGAAAAAGAGCAGGGTAGTTTCCTGCCATTTTGGCCACCACAACGCGGCACTACAGCCGTGCACGTGCCGCTGAAGGGCCATGGAGTGTCCGCCGTCTTTTTCCACTATTTAGAGCGGAAGCCGAACAGAGGAGTAAAGGCACTGGTGTGTCGTAGTAGGGCAGCGTAGAGTCTGACATTTTGGGCCACCGCAATGCGGCACTACAACCGCGAACGTGCCGCAGTAGAGCTATGGAGTGTCTGCCATATTTTTCCACTATTTAGAGAGGAAGCCGAACTGAGAAGTAATGGCACTGGCGTGTAGTAGTTGGGCAGTGTAGTTTCCTGCCATTTCCGCCACTGCAACGCGTCACTACAGCCGCGCACGTGCAGCATTAGGGCCTTGGAATGTTCGCCATCTTTGGCCATGGAGTGGAGTGGAAGCCCAACTGAGGAGTAAAGGCACTGTCGTGTCGCAGTTGGTCTGTGCTGAATCCGACAATTTGGGCTACCGCTACGCGGCACTACAGCCGCGCACGTGCCGCAGAAATGCCATAGAGTGTCCGCCTTCTTTGGTCACAGATTAGAGCGGAAGCCGAACTGAGGAGTAAAGGCACAGGCGTGTGGTCGTAGGGCTGGGAAGAGTCCGACATGTTGGGCCACCGAATCGCGGTACTTCAGCAGCGCGAGTGCCGCTGAAGGGCCATGGATTGTCCGCCATATTTTTCCACTATTTAGAGCGGAAGCCGAACTGAGGAGTAAAGGCACTGGCGTGTAGTAGTTGGGCAGTGTAGTTTCCTGCCATTTTCGCCACTGCAACGCGGCACTACAGCAGTGCACGTGCGGCATTAGAGGGCGGTAGTGTTCGCCATCTTTTTCCACTATTTAGAGCGGAAGCCGAACAGAGGAGTAAAGGCACTGGTGTGTCGTAGTAGAGCAGAGTAGAGTCCGACATTCTGGGCCCCCGAAACGCGGCACTACAGCCGCGCAAGTGCCGCAGAAATGCCATAGAGTGTCCGCCATATTTTTCCACTATTTAGAGAGGAAGCCGAGCTGAGGAGCAATGGCACTGGCGTGTAGTAGTTGGGCAGTGTAGTTTCCTGCCATTTCCGCCACTGCAACGCGTCACTACAGACGCGCACGTGCAGCATTAGGGCCTTGGAATGTTCGCCATCTTTGGCCACGGAGTGGAGCGGAAGCCCAACTGAGGAGTAAAGGCACTGTCGTGTCGCAGTTGGTCTGTGCTGAATCCGACAATTTGGGCTACCGCTACGCGGCACTACAGCCGCGCACGTGCCGCAGAAATGCCATAGAGTGTCCGCCTTCTTTGGTCACAGATTAGAGTGGAAGCCGAACTGAGGAGTAAAGAAACTGGTGTGTAGAAAAAGAGCAGAGTAGTTTCCTGCCATTTTGGCCACCACAACGCGGCACTACAGCCGTGCTCGTGCCGCTGAAGGGCCATGGAGTGTCCGCCGTCTTTTTCCACTATTTAGAGCGGAAGCCGAACAGAGGAGTAAAGGCACTGGTGTGTCGTAGTAGGGCAGCGTAGAGTCTGACATTTTGGGCCACCGCAATGCGGCACTACAACCGCGAACGTGCCGCAGTAGAGCTATGGAGTGTCCGCCATATTTTTCCACTATTTAGAGAGGAAGCCGAACTGAGGAGTAATGGCACTGGCGTGTAGTAGTTGGGCAGTGTAGTTTCCTGCCATTTCCGCCACTGCAACGCGTCACTACAGCCGCGCACGTGCAGCATTAGGGCCTTGGAATGTTCGCCATCTTTGGCCACGGAGTGGAGTGGAAGCCCAACTGAGGAGTAAAGGCACTGTCGTGTCGCAGTTGGTCTGTGCTGAATCCGACAATTTGGGCTACAGCTACGCGGCACTACAGCCGCGCACGTGCCGCAGAATTGCCATAGAGTGTCCGCCTTCTTTGGTCACAGATTAGAGCGGAAGCCGAACTGAGGAGTAAAGGCACAGGCGTGTGGTCGTAGGGCTGGGAAGAGTCCGACATGTTGGGCCACCGAATCGCGGCACTTCAGCAGCGCGAGTGCCGCTGAAGGGCCATGGATTGTCCGCCATATTTTCCACTATTTAGAGAGGAAGCCGAACTGAGGGGCAATGGCACTGGCGTGTAGTAGTTGGGCAGTGTAGTTTCCTGCCATTTCCGCCACTGCAACGCGTCACTACAGACGCGCACGTGCAGCATTAGGGCCTTGGAATGTTCGCCATCTTTGGCCACGGAGTGGAGCGGAAGCCCAACTGAGGAGTAAAGGCACTGTCGTGTCGCAGTTGGTCTGTGCTGAATCCGACAATTTGGGCTACCGCTACGCGGCACTACAGCCGCGCACGTGCCGCAGAAATGCCATAGAGTGTCCGCCTTCTTTGGTCACAGATTAGAGCGGAAGCCGAACTGAGGAGTAAAGGCACAGGCGTGTGGTCGTAGGGCTGGGAAGAGTCCGACATGTTGGGCCACCGAATCGCGGCACTTCAGCCGCGCGAGTGCCGCTGAAGGGCCATGGATTGTCCGCCATATTTTTCCACTATTTAGAGCGGAAGCCGAACTGAGGAGTAAAGGCACAGGCGTGTAGTAGTTGGGCAGTGTAGTTTTCTGCCATTTTCGCCACTGCAACGCGGCACTACAGCAGTGCACGTGCGGC
Source organism: Parasteatoda tepidariorum (assembly GCF_982258835.1). Classification (NCBI taxonomy): domain Eukaryota; kingdom Metazoa; phylum Arthropoda; class Arachnida; order Araneae; family Theridiidae; genus Parasteatoda; species Parasteatoda tepidariorum. The sequence goes on along the minus strand of NW_028257374.1, from coordinate 1,148,287 downwards.
ATTAGGGGGCGGTAGTGTTCGCCATCTTTGGCCACGGATTAGAGCGGAAGCCCTACTGAGGAGTAAAGGCACTGGCGTGTCGGAGTAGGGCAGTGTAATTTCCAGCCATTTCGGCCCTCGCAACGCGGCTATAACGCCGCACATGTGCCGAAGTAGGGCCATGGAGGGTCCGCCATATTTGGCCACTGATTAGAGCGGAAGCCGAACTGTGGAGTAAAGGCACTGGCGTGTTGTAGTCGGGCAGTGTAGAGTCCACCATTTTGGTTCACCGCAGCCCGGCACTACAGCCGCGCATGTGCCGCGGAAATGCCATGGAGAGTCCGCCATCTTTGGTCACTGATTAGGGCGGAAGCCGACCTGAGGAGTAAAGGCACAGGTGTGTCGTAGTAGGGCAGTGTAGAGTCCGACATTTTGGGCCACCGCAACGCGGCACTACAGCCGCGGACCTGCCGCACTAGGGCCATAGACTGTTCGCCTTCTTTGGAAACGGAGTGGTGCGGAAACCCAACTGAGGAGTAAAGGCACTGTCGTGTCGTAGTTGGGCAGTGCAGAATCCGACATTTTGGACTACCGCAAAGCGACACTACAGCCGCGCACGTGCCGCAGAAATGCCATAGAGTGTCCGCCTTCTTTGGTCACAGATTAGAGCGGAAGCCGAACTGAGGAGTAAAGAAACTGGTGTGTAGAAAAAGAGCAGAGTAGTTTCCTGCCATTTTGGCCACCACAACGCGGCACTACAGCCGTGCTCGTGCCGCTGAAGGGCCATGGAGTGTCCGCCGTCTTTGGTCACAGATTAGAGCGGAAGCCGAACTGAGGAGTAAAGGCACAGGCGTGTGGTCGTAGGGCTGGGAAGAGTCCGACATGTTGGGCCACCGAATCGCGGCACTTCAGCAGCGCGATTGCCGCTGAAGGGCCATGGATTGTCCGCCATATTTTTCCTCTATTTAGAGCGGAAGCCGAACTGAGGAGTAAAGGCACTGGCGTGTAGTAGTTGGGCAGTGTAGTTTCCGGCCATTTTCGCCACTGCAACGCGGCACTACAGCCGTGCACGTGCGGCATTAGGGGGCGGTAGTGTTCGCCATCTTTGGAAACGGATTAGAGCGGAAGCCCTACTGAGGAGTAAAGGCACTGGCGTGTCGTAGTAGGGCAGTGTAATTTCCTGCCATTTTGGCAACCGCAACGCGGCTATAAAGCCGCACACGTGCCGCAGTAGGGCCATGGAGGGTCCGCCATATTTGGCCACTGATTAGAGCGGAAGCGCTACTGAGAACTTAAGTATTTGGTAGGGTCTCGAAGGACAGTGTAGTGTCCACCATTTTGGGCAATCGCAACCTGGCATATTCAGCCGTGGACGTGCCGTAAAAGGGCTATAGACTGTCCGACATCTTTGGCTCCTGATTAGAGCGGAAGCAGAACTGTGGAGTAAACAGTTGCGCATGTGCCGCAGTTGGACCATGGAGTGTCCGAAATCTTTGGCCAGTGATTAGAGTGGAAGCGAAACTGAGGTGTAAAGGCACTTTCGTGTCGTAGTAGGGCAGTGTATTTTCCTGCATTTTTGGCCCCCGCAACGCGGCGCTACAGCCGTGCACGTCCGCTGAAGGGCCATGGAGTGTCCGCCATCTTTTTCCACTATTTAGAGCGGAAGCCGAACAGAGGAGTATTGGAACTGGCGTGTAGAAAAAGGGCAGGGTAGTTTCCCGCCATTTTGGCCACCACAACGCGGCACTACTGCCGTGCACGTGCCGCATTAGAGCCTTGGAGTGTTCGCCATTTTTTGGCCACGGATTAAAGCGGAAGACCAACTGAGGAATAAAGGCACTTTCGTGTCGTAGTAGGGCAGTGTATTTTACTGCATTTTTGGCCATCGCAACGCGGCGCTACAGCCGTGCACGTGTCGCTGAAGGGCCATGGAGTGTCCGCCATCTTTTTCCACTATTTAGAGCGGAAGCCGAACAGAGGAGTAAAGGCACTGGTGTGTCGTAGTAGGGCAGTGTAGAGTCCGACAATTTGGGTCACCGCAACGCGGCACTACAGTCGCGCATCTGCCGCAATAGGGCCATGGAGTGTCCGCCTTCTTTGTTCACTAATTTGAGCGGAAGTCGAACTGAGGAGTAAAGGCACTGGCGAGTAGAAATAGGGCAGTGTAGTTTCCTGCCATTTTGGCCACCGCAACGCGGCACTACAGCCGTGCACGTGCAGCAGAAATGCCATAGAGTGTCCGCCTTTTTTGGTCACAGATTAGAGCGGAAGCCGAACTGAGGAGTAAAGGCACAGGCGTGTCGTAGTAGGGCAGTGTAGAGTCCGACATTTTGGGCCACCGCAACGCGGCACTACAGGCGCGGACCTGCCGCACTAGGGCCATAGACTGTTCGCCATCTTTGGCCACGGAGTGGTGCGGAAGCCCAACTTAGGAGTAAAGGCACTGTCGTGTCGTAGTTGGGCAGTGCAGAATCCGACATTATGGACTACCGCAAAGCGGCACTACAGCCGCGCAGGTGCCGCAGAAATGCCATAGAGTGTCCGCCTTCTTTGGTCACAGATTAGAGCGGAAGCCGAACTGAGGAGTAAAGGCACAGGCGTGTGTTAGTAGGGCTGGGAAGAGTCCGACATGTTGGGCCACCGAATCGCGGCACTTCAGCCGCGCGAGTGCCGCTGAAGGGCCATGGATTGTCCGCCATATTTTTCCACTATTTAGAGCGGAAGCCGAACTGAGGAGTAAAGGCACAGGCGTGTAGTAGTTGGGCAGTGTAGTTTTCTGCCATTTTCGCCACTGCAACGCGGCACTACAGCAGTGCACGTGCGGCATTAGGGGGCGGTAGTGTTCGCCATCTTTGGCCACGGATTAGAGCGGAAGCCCTACTGAGGAGTAAAGGCACTGGCGTGTCGGAGTAGGGCAGTGTAATTTCCAGCCATTTCGGCCCTCGCAACGCGGCTATAACGCCGCACATGTGCCGAAGTAGGGCCATGGAGGGTCCGCCATATTTGGCCACTGATTAGAGCGGAAGCCGAACTGTGGAGTAAAGGCACTGGCGTGTTGTAGTCGGGCAGTGTAGAGTCCACCATTTTGGTTCACCGCAGCCCGGCACTACAGCCGCGCATGTGCCGCGGAAATGCCATGGAGAGTCCGCCATCTTTGGTCACTGATTAGGGCGGAAGCCGACCTGAGGAGTAAAGGCACAGGTGTGTCGTAGTAGGGCAGTGTAGAGTCCGACATTTTGGGCCACCGCAACGCGGCACTACAGCCGCGGACCTGCCGCACTAGGGCCATAGACTGTTCGCCTTCTTTGGAAACGGAGTGGTGCGGAAACCCAACTGAGGAGTAAAGGCACTGTCGTGTCGTAGTTGGGCAGTGCAGAATCCGACATTTTGGACTACCGCAAAGCGACACTACAGCCGCGCACGTGCCGCAGAAATGCCATAGAGTGTCCGCCTTCTTTGGTCACAGATTAGAGCGGAAGCCGAACTGAGGAGTAAAGAAACTGGTGTGTAGAAAAAGAGCAGAGTAGTTTCCTGCCATTTTGGCCACCACAACGCGGCACTACAGCCGTGCTCGTGCCGCTGAAGGGCCATGGAGTGTCCGCCGTCTTTGGTCACAGATTAGAGCGGAAGCCGAACTGAGGAGTAAAGGCACAGGCGTGTGGTCGTAGGGCTGGGAAGAGTCCGACATGTTGGGCCACCGAATCGCGGCACTTCAGCAGCGCGATTGCCGCTGAAGGGCCATGGATTGTCCGCCATATTTTTCCTCTATTTAGAGCGGAAGCCGAACTGAGGAGTAAAGGCACTGGCGTGTAGTAGTTGGGCAGTGTAGTTTCCGGCCATTTTCGCCACTGCAACGCGGCACTACAGCCGTGCACGTGCGGCATTAGGGGGCGGTAGTGTTCGCCATCTTTGGAAACGGATTAGAGCGGAAGCCCTACTGAGGAGTAAAGGCACTGGCGTGTCGTAGTAGGGCAGTGTAATTTCCTGCCATTTTGGCAACCGCAACGCGGCTATAAAGCCGCACACGTGCCGCAGTAGGGCCATGGAGGGTCCGCCATATTTGGCCACTGATTAGAGCGGAAGCGCTACTGAGAACTTAAGTATTTGGTAGGGTCTCGAAGGACAGTGTAGTGTCCACCATTTTGGGCAATCGCAACCTGGCATATTCAGCCGTGGACGTGCCGTAAAAGGGCTATAGACTGTCCGACATCTTTGGCTCCTGATTAGAGCGGAAGCAGAACTGTGGAGTAAACAGTTGCGCATGTGCCGCAGTAGGGCCATGGAGGGTCCGCCATATTTGGCCACTGATTAGGGCGGAAGCCGACCTGAGGAGTAAAGGCACTCGCGTGCCGTAGTAGGGCAGTGTAGTTTCCGCCATTATGGCCACTGCAACGCGGCACTACAGCCGCGGACGTGCCGCATTTGAGCTATGGAGTGTCCGCCATCTTTGGCAACGGATTAGAGCGAAAGCCCAACTGAGGAATAAAGGCACTGGTGTGCTGTAGTAGGGCAGTGTAGTTTCCTGCCATTCTGGCCTCCGCAACGCGGCGCTACAGCCGTGCTCGTGCCGCTGAAGGGCCTTGGAGTGTCCGCCATCTTTTTCCACTATTTATAGCGGAAGCCGAATTGAGGAGTAAAGGTACTGGTGTGTCGTAGTAGGGCAGTGTAGAGTCCGACATTTCGGGAAACCGCAACACGGCACTACAGCATCGCATGTGCCGCAATAGGGCCATTGAGTGTCCGCCTTCTATGGTCACTAATTTGAACGGAAGTCGAACTGAGGAGTAAAGGCTAGGCGTGTAGAAATAGGGCAGTGTAGTTTCCTGCCATTTTGGCCACCGCAACGCGGCTTTACAGCCGTGCACTTGCAGCATTAGAGCTATGTAGTGTCCGCCATCTTTGGCCAATGATAGGGCGGAAGCCGACCTGAGGAATAAAGGCACTCGCGTGTCGTAGTAGGGCAGTGTAGTTTCCACCATTTTGGCCACTGCAACCTGGCACTTCAGCTACGCACAAACCGCAATAGGACCGTGGAGTGTCCGCAATCTTTGGCAACGGATTAGAGCGAAAGCCCAGCTGAGGGGTTAAGGGACTGGCGTGTCGTAGTAGGACAGCGAAGTGTCCGACAATTTGGGCCACCGCAACAAGGCACTACAGCCGCCGACGTGCCGCGTTAGAGCTATGGAGTGTCCGCCATCTTTGGTCAATGACTAGAGGGGAAGCGCAATTGAGAGCTTAAGTCTTTGGTAGGGTCATGAAGGGCAGTGTAGTGACCGCTATTTTGGGCAACCACAACGCGGCACTACAGCCGCGAACGTGCCGCAGTAGAGTTATGGAGTGACCGCCATCTTTGGCCACTGATAAGAGCGGAAGCCGAACTGTGGAGTAAAGGCACTGGCCTTTTGTAGTCGGAAAGTGTAGCGTCCGACAAGTTGGACCACCGCAACGCGGTACTACAACCGTGCACGTGCCGCTGATTTGCCATGGAAGTTCCACCATCTTTTTCTACAAATTAGAGCGGATGCCGAACTGAGGAGTAAATTCACTGGCGTGTCGAAGTAGGTCTGTGTAGAGTCCACCATTTTGGTTCACCGCATCCCGGCACTACAGCCGTGCACGTGCCGCTGAAGGGCCATGGAGTGTCCGCCATCTTTTTCCACTTTTAAGAGCGGAAGCCGATCAGAGGAGTAAAGGCACTGGTGTGTAGTTGATGGGCAGTGTAGTTTCCTGCCATTTTCGCTACTGCAACGCGGCACTACAGCCATGCACGTGCGGCATTAGTGGGCGGTAGTGTTCGCCATCTTTGGCCACGGATTATAGCGGAAGCCCAACTGAGGAGTAAAGGCACTGGTGTGTCGTAGTAGGGCAGTGTAGAGTCCGACAATTTGGGCCACCGTAACGCGGCACTACAGCCGAGCATGTGCCGCAATAGGGCCATAGAGTGTCCGCCTTCTTTGTTCACTAATTTGAGCGGAAGTCGAACTGAGGAGTAAAGGCACTGGCGAGTAGAAATAGGGCAGTGTAGTTTCCTGCCATTTTGGCCACCGCAACGCGGAAATACAGCGGTGCAAGTGCAGCATTAGGACCATGGAGTGTCCGCAATCTTTGGCTACGGATTAGAGCGGAAACCCATCAGAGGGGTAAAGGGACTGGCGTGTCGTAGTAGGGCAGCGTAGAGTCCGACAATTTGGGCTACCGCAACACGGCACTACAGCCGCGAACGTGCCGCAGTAGAGCTATGGAGTGTCCGCCATCTTTGACCACGGATTAGAGCGGAAGCGCAACTGAGAACTTAAGTCTTTGGTAGGGTCTTGTAGTTCAGTGTAGTGTCCGCTATTTGGGGAAACCACAACGCGGCACTACAGCCACGCACGTGGTGCACTAGGACCATGGAGTGTTCGCCATTTTTTGGCCACGGATTAGAGCGGAAGTCCAACTGAGGAGTAAAGTCACTGGCGTGTCGTTGTTGGGCAGTGTAGAGTCCGACATTTTGGACACCGCAACGCGGCACTACAGCCGCGGACGTGCCGCACTAGGGCTATAAACTGTTCGCCATCTTTGGCCACTGATTAGAGCTGAAGCCCAACTGAGGAGTAAAGGCACTGTCGTGTCGTAGTTGGGCAGTGCAGAATCCGACATTTTGGACTACCGCAAAGCGGCACTACAGCCGCGCACGTGCCGCAGAAATGCCATAGAGTGTCCGCCTTCTTTCGTCACAGATTAGAGCGGAAGCCGAACTGAGGAGTAAAGGCACCGGCGTGTGGTAGTAGGGCTGGGAAGAGTCCGACATGTTGGTCCACCGTGACGCGGCACTACAGCCGTGCACGTGCAGCATTAGGGCCTTGGAGAGTTCGCCATTTTTTAGCCTGGGATTAGAGCGGAAGCCCAACTGAGGAGTAAGGGCACTGGCGTGTCGTAGTAGGGCAGTGTAGAGTCTGACAATTTGGGCCACCGCAACGCGGCACTACAGCCGCGGGCGTGCCGCTCTAGGGCTATAGACTTTTCGCCATCTTTGGCCACGGAGTGGAGCGGAAGCCCAACTGAGGAGTAAAGGCACTGGCGTGTCGTAGTAGGGCAGTGCAGAATCCGACATTTTGGGCTACCGCAACGTTGCACTACAGCCGCGCACGTGCCGCAGTATTGCCATAGAGTGTCCGCCTTCTTTGGTCACAGATTAGAGCGGAAGCCGAACTGAGGAGTAAAGGCACAGGCGCGTCATAGTAGGGCAGTGTAGAGTCCGACATTTTGGGCCACCGCAACGCGGCACTACAGCCGCGGACCTGCTGCTCTAGGGCCATAGACTGTTCGCCATCTTTGGCCACGGAGTGGTGCGGAAGCCCAACTGAGGAGTAAAGGCACTGTCGTGTCGTAGTTGGGCAGTGCAGAATCCGACATTTTGGACTACCGCAAAGCGGCACTACAGCCGCGCACGTGCCGCAGAAATGCCTTAGAGTGTCCGCCTTCTTTCGTCACAGATTAGAGTGGAAGCCGAACTGAGGAGTAAAGGCACCGGCGTGTGGTAGTAGGGCAGGGAAGAGTCCGACATGGTGGTCCACCGAAACGCGGCACTACAGCCGTGCGAGTGCCGCTGAAGGGCCATGGAGTGTCCGCCATATTTGGCCACGGATTGGTGCGGAAGCCCAACTGAGGAGTAAAGGCACTGTCGTGTCGTAGTTGGGCAGTGCAGAATCCGACATTTTGGACTACCGCAAAGCGGCACTACAGCCGCGCACGTGCCGCAGAAATGCCATAGAGTGTCCGCCTTCTTTCGTCACAGATTAGAGCGGAAGCCGAACTGAGGAGTAAAGGCACCGGCGTGTGGTAGTAGGGCTGGGAAGAGTCCGACATGTTGGTCCACCGTGACGCGGCACTACAGCCGTGCACGTGCAGCATTAGGGCCTTGGAGAGTTCGCCATTTTTTAGCCTGGGATTAGAGCGGAAGCCCAACTGAGGAGTAAGGGCACTGGCGTGTCGTAGTAGGGCAGTGTAGAGTCTGACATTTTGGGCCACCGCAACGCGGCACTACAGCCGCGGGCGTGCCGCTCTAGGGCTATAGACTGTTCGCCATCTTTGGCCACGGAGTGGAGCGGAAGCCCAACTGAGGAGTAAAGGCACTGGCGTGTCGTAGTAGGGCAGTGTAGAATCCGACATTTTGGGCTACCGCAACGCGGCACTACAGCCGCGCACGTGCCGCAGTATTGCCATAGAGTGTCTGCCTTCTTTGGTCACAGATTAGAGCGGAAGCCGAACTGAGGAGTAAAGGCACTGGTGTGTATAAATAGGGCAATGTAGTTTCCTGCCATTTTGGCCACCGCAACGCGGCACTAAAGCCGTGCATATGCCGCAGAAATGCCATAGAGTGTCCGCCATATTTTTCCACTATTTAGAGCGGAAGCCGAACTGAGGAGTAATGGCACTGGCGTGTAGTAGTTGGGCAGTGTAGTTTCCTGCCATTTTCGCCACTGCTACGCGGCACTACAGCCGTGCACATGCCGCAGTACGACCATGGAGTGTCCGCCATATTTTTCCACTATTTAGAGCGGAAGCCGATTTGAGGAGTAAAGAAACTGGCGTGTAGCAGTTGGGCAGTGTAGTTTCCTGCCATTTTCGCCACTGCAACGCGGCACTACAGCCGTTCACGTGCCGCAGTAGGGCTATAGACAGTCCGCAATCTTTGGCCACTGATTAGAGCGGAAGCCGAACTGAGGAGTAAAGGCACAGGCGTGCCGTAGTCGGGCAGTGTAGCGTCCGACATGTTGGACCACCGCAACGCGTCACTAAAGCCGCGCACGTGCCGCAGTAGGACCATGGAGTGCCCGCCATATTTTTCCACTTTTTAGAGCGGAAGCCGAACTGAAAAGTAAATTCACTGGCGTGTCGTAGTAGGTCTGTGTAGATTCCACCATTTTGGTTCCCCGCAACGCGACACTACAGCCCCGCATGTGCCGCAATAGGGCCATAGAGTGTCCGCCTTCCTTGGTCACTATTTAGAGCGGAAGCCGAACTGAGGGGTAAAGGCATTGGTGTGTAGAAATAGGGCAGTGTAGTTTCCTGCCATTTTCGCCTCTGCAACGCGGCACTACAGCCGTGCACGTGCAGCATTAGGGCCTTGGAGTGTTCGCCATCTTTGGCCACGGAGTGGAGCGGAAGCCCAACTGAGGAGAAAAGGCACAGTCGTGTCGTAGTTGGGCAGTGCGGAATCCGTCAATTTGAGCTACAGCAACGCGGCACTACAGCCGCGCACGTGCCGCAGAAATGCCATAGAGTGTCCGCCTTGTTTGGTCACAGATTAGAGCGGAAGCCGAACTGAGGAGTAAAGGCACAGGCTTGTGGTAGTAGGGCTGGGAAGAGTCCGACATGTTGGGCCACCGAAACGCGTCTCTACAGCCACGCGAGTGCCGCTGAAGGGCCATGGAGTGTCCGCCATATTTTTCCACTATTTAGAGCGGAAGCCGAACTGAGGAGTAAAGGCACTGGCGTGTAGTAGTTGGGCAGTGTAGTTTTCTGCCATTTTCGCCACAGCAGCGCAGCACTACAGCCGTGCACGTGCGGCATTAGGGGGCGGTAGTGTTCGCCATCTTTGGCCACGGATTAGAGCGGAAGCCCAACTGAGGAGTAAAGGCACTGGCGTGTCGTAGTAGGGCAGTGTAATTTCCTGCCATTTCGGCCCCCGCAACGCGGCTATAAAGCCGCACACGTGCTGCAGTACTGCCATGGAGGGTCCGCCATATTTGGCCACTGATTAGAGCGGAAGCGCTACTGAGAACTTAAGTCTTTGGTAGGGACTATAAGGGCAGTGTAGTGTCCAGCTGTAGTTTAAGCTTCTCAGAACACTTTATTTCGCATAGGCATACATATTAAACTTTAGGCTCACGCTGTGTACCCCCTAATTGACCTATAATTATTTTCTGTGGTAGGTTACACTATTACCCTATAATAAAGTACGTGGTCCAATTTAAAAATTCTAGTTCAATATTAAGGTCCGATACCGTGCCGTTTGTTAACATAGAAAAGTGTCTTCGAATTTCCTTGTTTCAATGCACTATTTAAAATATACATAGTGCATCCCCTAATTGACCTATAATTATTTCCTGTTGTAGGGTACACTATTACCCTGTAATATAATACCTGGTCCAATTTAAATAATATGGTTCCATATTAAGGTCTGATATCGCGCCTTGCGTTAGTTAACCATTGAAAGATGTCTTTTAATTTTTAAAGCATTTTAGAACGCTTATTTCTTCATTTTAAGTTTCTCAGAACACTCTATTTCGCATAGGCATACATAGTAAACTTTAGGGTCACAATGTGTACCCCCTAAATGACCTATTATTATTTCCTGTGGTAGGGTACACTATTACCCTGTAATATAATTCGTGGTCCAATTTAAAAAGTATAGGTCAATATTAAGGTCCGATACCGTGCCGTTAGTTAACATAGAAAAGTGTCTTCGTATTTCCTTGTTTTAATGCACTATTTAAAATATACATAGTGTACCCCCTAATTGACCTATAATTATTTCCTGTGGTACGGTACTTTATTACCCTGTAATATAATACCTGGTCCAATTTAAATAATATGGGTCAATATTAAGGTCTGATATTGCGCCTTGCGTTAGTTAACCATTGAAAGATGTCTTTGAATTTTTAAAGCATTTTAGAAAGCTTATTTCTTCATTTTAAGCTTCTCAGAACACGCTATTTCGCATAGGCATACATAGTAAACTTTGGGGTCACGCTGTGTACCCCCTAATTGACCTATAATTATTTCCTGTGGTAGGGTGCCCTATTACCCTGTAATATAATACGTGGTCCAATTTAAAAATTTTAGGTTAATATTAAGGTCCGATACCGTGCCGTTAGTTAACATAGAAAAGTGTCTTCGTATTTCCTTGTTTTAATGCACTATTTAAAATATACATAGTGTACCCCCTAATTGACCTATAATTATTTCCTGTGGTAGGGTACACTATTACCCTGTAATATAATACCTGGTCCAATTTAAATATTATGGGTCAATATTAAGGTCTGATATTGCGCCTTGCGTTAGTTATCCATTGAAAGATGTCTTTGAATTTTTAAAGCATTTTAGAACGCTTATTTCTTCATTTTAAGCTTCTCAGAACCCCTTATTTCGCATAGGCATACATAGTAAACTTTAGGGTCACGCTGTGTACCCCTAATTGACCTATAATTATTTTCTGTGGTAGGGTACACTATCACCCTGTAATATAATACGTGGTCCAATTTAAAAATTATAGGTCAATATTAAGGTCCGATACCGTGCCTTTAGTTAACATAGAAAAGTGTCTTCGTTTTTCCTTGTTTTAATGCACTATTTAAAATATACATAGTGTACCCCCTAATTGACCTATAATTATTTCCTGTGGTAGGGTACACTATTACCCTGTAATATAATACCTGGTCCAATTTAAATGATATGGGTCAATATTAAGGTCTGATATTGCGCCTTGCGTTAGTTAACCATTGAAAGATGTCTTTGAATTTTTAAAGCATTTTAGAACGCTTATTTCTTTATTTTAAGCTTCTCAGAACACTCTATATCGCATAGGCATACATAGTAAAATTTAGGGTCACGCTGTGTCCCCCCTAAATGACATATATTTATTTCCTGTGGTAGGGTACACTATTACCCTGTAATATAATACGTGGTCCAATTTAAAAATTATAGGTCAATATTAAGGTCTGATACCGTGCCGTTAGTTAACATTGAAAAATGTCTTTGAATTTTTAAAGCATTTTAGAACGCTTAATTCCTCATTTTAAGCTTCTCAGAACACTTTATTTCGCATAGGCATACATTGTAAACTTTAGGGTCACGCTGTGTACCCCCTAATTGACCTATAATTATTTCCTGTGGTAGGGCACACTATAACCCTGTAATATAATACGTGGTCCAATTTAAAAATTATAGGTCAATATTAAGGTCCGATACCGTGCCGTTAGTAAACATAGAAAAGTGTCTTCGAATTTCCTTGTTTTAATGCACTATTTAAAATATACATAGTGTACCCCTAATTGACCTATAATTATTTCCTGTGGTAGGGTACACTATTACCCTGTAATATAATACCTGGTCCAATTTAAATAATATGGGTCAATATTAAGGTCTGATATTGCGCCTTGCGTTAGTTAACCATTGAAAGATGTCTTTGAATTTTTAAAGCATTTTAGAACGCCTATTTCTTCATTTTAAGCTTCTCAGAACACTCTATTTCGCATAGGCATAGATAGTGAACTTTGGGGTCACGCTGTGTACCCCCTAATTGACCTATAATTATTTCCTGTGGGAGGGTACACTATTACCCTGTAATATAATACGTGGTCCAATTTAAAAATTATAGGTCAATGTTAAGGTCCGATACCGTGCCGTTAGTTAACATAGAAAAGTGTCTTCGTATTTCCTTGTTTTAGTGCACTATTTAAAATATACATAGTGTACCCCCTAACTGATCTATAATTATTTCCTGTGGTAGGGTACACTATTACAATGTAATATAATACCTGGTCCAATTTAAATATCATGGGTCAATATTAAGGTCTGATATTGCGCCTTGCGTTAGTTAACCATTGAAAGATGTCTTTGAATTTTTAAAGCACTTTAGAACGCTTATTTCTTCATTTTAAGCTTCTCAGAACCCCTTATTTCGCATAGGCATACATAGTAAACTTTAGGGTCACGCTGTGTACCCCCTAATTGACCTATAATTATTTTCTGTTGTAGGGTACACTATCACCCTGTAATATAATACGTGGTCCAATTTAAAAATTTTAGGTCAATATTAAGGTCCGATACCCTACCGTTAGTTAACATAGAAAAGAGTCTTCGAATTTCCTTGTTTTAATGCACTATTTAAAATATACATAGTGTACCCCCTAATTGACCTATAAATATTTCCTGTTGTAGGGTACACTATTACCCTGTAATATAATACCTGGTCCATTTTAAATATTATGGTTCCATATTAAGGTCTGATATCGCGCCTTGCGTTAGTTAACCATTGAAAGATGTCTTTGAATTTTTAAAGCATTTTAGAACGCTTATTTCTTCATTTTAAGCTTCTCAGAACACTCTATTTCGCATAGGCATACATAGTAAACTTTAGGGTCACGCTGTGTACCCCCTAATTGACCTATAATTATTTCCTGTGGTAGGGTACACTATTACCCTGTAATATAATTCGTGGTCCAATTTAGAAAATTATAGGTCAATATTAAGGTCCGATACCGTGCCGTTAGTTAACATAGAAAAGTATCTTCGTATTTCCTTGTTTTAAAGCACTATTTAAAATATACATAGTGTACCCCCTAATTGACCTATAATTATTTCCTGTTTTAGAGTACGCTATTACCCTGTAATATAATACCTGGTCCAATTTAAATATTATGGGTCAATATTAAGGTCTGATATTGCGCCTTGCGTTAGTTAACCATTGAAAGATGTCTTTGAATTTTTAAAGCATTTTAGAACGTTTATTTCCTTATTTTAAGCTTCTCAGAACACTTTATTTCGCATAGGCATACATAGTAAACTTTAGGGTCACGCTGTGTACCCCCTAATTGACCTATAATTATTTCCTGTGGTAGGGTACACTATTACCCTGTAATATAATTCGTGGTCCAATTTAGAAAATTATAGGTCAATATTAAGGTCCGATACCGTGCCGTTAGTTAACATAGAAAAGTATCTTCGTATTTCCTTGTTTTAATGCACTATTTAAAATATACATAGTGTACCCCCTAATTGACCTATAATTATTTCCTGTGGTAGAGTACGCTATTACCCTGTAATATAATACCTGGTCCAATTTAAATATTATGGTTCCATATTAAGGTCTGATATCGCGCCTTGCGTTAGTTAACCATTGAAAGATGTCTTTGAATTTTTAAAGCATTTTAGAACGCTTATTTCTTCATTTTAAGCTTCTCAGAACACTCTATTTCGCATAGGCATACATAGTAAACTTTAGGTTCACGCTGTGTACCCCCTAATTGACCTATAATTATTTCCTGTTGTAGGGTACACTATTACCCTGTAATATAATACGTGGTCCAATTTAAAAATTATAGGTCAATATTAAGGTCCGATACCGTGCCGTTAATTAACATAGAAAAGTGTCTTTGAATTTTTAAAGCATTTTAGAACGTTTATTTCCTCATTTTAAGCTTCTCAGAACACTTTATTTCGCATAGGCATACATAGTAAACTTTAGGGTCACGCTGTGTACCCCCTAATTGACCTATAATTATTTCCTGTGGTAGGGTACACTATTACCCTGTAATATAATTCGTGGTCCAATTTAGAAAATTATAGGTCAATATTAAGGTCCGATACCGTGCCGTTAGTTAACATAGAAAAGTATCTTCGTATTTCCTTGTTTTAATGCACTATTTAAAATATACATAGTGTACCCCCTAATTGACCTATAATTATTTCCTGTGGTAGGGTACACTATTACCCTGTAATATAATACCTGGTCCAATTTAAATATTATGGGTCAATATTAAGGTCTGATATTGCGCCTTGCGTTAGTTAACCATTGAAAGATGTCTTTGAATTTTAAAAGCATTTTAGAACGCTTATTTCTTAATTTTAAGCTTCTCAGAACACTCTATTTCGCATAGGCATACATAGTAAACTTTAGGGTCACGCTGTGTACCCCCTAATTGACCTATAATTATTTCCTGTGGTAGGGTACACTATTACCCTGTAATATAATACGTGGTCCAATTTAAAAATTATAGGTCAATATTAAGGTCCGATACCGTGCCGTTAGTTAACATAGAAAAGTGTCTTTGAATTTTTAAAGCATTTTAGAACGCTTATTTCCTCATTTTAAGCTTCTCAGAACACGTTATTTCGCATAGGCATACATAGTAAACTTTAGGGTCACGCTGTGTACCCCCTAATTGACCTATAATTATTTCTTGTGGTAGGGTACACTATTTCCCTGTAATATAATACGTGGTCCAATTTAATAATTATAGGTCAATATTAAGGTCCGATACCGTGCCGTTAGTTGACACAGAAAAGTGTCTTCGTATTTCCTTGTTTTAATGAACTATTTAAAATATACATAGTGTACCCCCTAATTGACCTATAATTATTTCCTGTGGTAGGGTACACTATTACCCTGTAATATAATACCTGGTCCAATTTAAATATTATGGGTCAATATTAAGGTCTGATATTGCGCCTTGCGTTAGTTAACCATTGAAAGATGTCTTTGAATTTTTAAAGCATTTTAGAACGTTTATTTCCTTATTTTAAGCTTCTCAGAACACTTTATTTCGCATAGGCATACATATTAAACTTTAGGGTCACGCTGTGTACCCCCTAATTGACCTATAATTATTTCCTGTGGTAGGGTACACTATTACCCTGTAATATAATTCGTGGTCCAATTTAGAAAATTATAGGTCAATATTAAGGTCCGATACCGTGCCGTTAGTTAACATAGAAAAGTATCTTCGTATTTCCTTGTTTTAATGCACTATTTAAAATATACATAGTGTACCCCCTAATTGACCTATAATTATTTCCTGTGGTAGAGTACGCTATTACCCTGTAATATAATACCTGGTCCAATTTAAATATTATGGTTCCATATTAAGGTCTGATATCGCGCCTTGCGTTAGTTAACCATTGAAAGATGTCTTTGAATTTTTAAAGCATTTTAGAACGCTTATTTCTTCATTTTAAGCTTCTCAGAACACTCTATTTCGCATAGGCATACATAGTAAACTTTAGGGTCACGCTGTGTACCCCCTAAATGACCTATAATTATTTCCTGTGGTAGGGTACACTATTTCCCGGAAATATAATACGTGGTCCAATTTAAAAATTATAGGTCAATATTAAGGTCCGATACCGTGCCGTTAGTTAACATTGAAAAATGTCTTTGAATTTTCAAAGCATTTTAGAACGCTTATTTCCTCATTTTAAGCTTCTCAGAACACTTTATTTCGCATAGGCATACATAGTAAACTTTAGGGTCGCGCTGTGTACCCCCTAATTGACCTATAATTATTTCCTGTGGTAGGGTACACTATAATCCTGTAATATAATACGTGGTCCAATTTAAAAATTATAGGTCAATATTAAGGTCCGATACCGTGCCGTTAGTTAACATAGAAAAGTGTCTTCGTATTTCCTTGTTTTAATGCACTATTTAAAATATACATAGTGTACCCCCTAATTGACCTATAATTATTTCCTGTGGTAGGGTACACTATTACCCTGTAATATAATACCTGGTCCAATTTAAATATTATGGGTCAATATTAAGGTCTGATATTGCGCCTTGCGTTAGGTAACCATTGAAAGATGTCTTTGAATTTTTAAAGCATTTTAGAACGTTTATTTCTTCATTTTAAGCTTCTCAGAACACTTTATTTCGCATAGGCATACATAGTAAACTTTAGGGTCACGCTGAGTACCCCCTAATTGACCTATAATTTTTTTCTGTGATAGGGTACACTATCACCCTGTAATATAATACGTGGTCCAATTTAAAAATTTTAGGTCAATATTAAGGTCCGATACCCTACCGTTAGTTAACATAGAAAAGAGTCTTCGAATTTCCTTGTTTTAATGCACTATTTAAAATATACATAGTGTACCCCCTAATTGACCTATAATTATTTCCTGTTGTAGGGCACACTTTTACCCTGTAATATAATACCTGGTCCAATTTAAATATTATGGTTTCATATTAAGGTCTGATATCGCGCCTTGCGTTAGTTAACCATTGAAAGATGTCTTTGAATTTTTAAAGCATTTTAGAACGCTTATTTCTTAATTTTAAGCTTCTCAGAACACTCTATTTCGCATAGGCATACATAGTAAACTTTAGGGTCACGCTGTGTACCCCCTAAATGACCTATAATTATTTCCTGTGGTAGGGTACACTATTACCCGGAAATATAATACGTGGTCCAATTTAAAAATTATAGGTCAATATTAAGGTCCGATACCGTGCCGTTAGTTAACATTGAAAAATGTCTTTGAATTTTTAAAGCATTTTAGAACGCTTATTTCCTCATTTTAAGCTTCTCAGAACACTTTATTTCGCATAGGCATAAATAGTAAACTTTAGGGTCGCGCTGTGTACCCCCTAATTGACCTATAATTATTTCCTGTGGTAGGGTACACTATAACCCTGTAATATAATACGTGCTCCAATTTAAAAATTATAGGTCAATATTAAGGTCCGATACCGTGCCGTTAGTTAACATAGAAAAGTGTCTTCGAATTTCCTTGTTTTAATGCACTATTTAAAATATACATAGTGTACCCCCTAATTGACCTATAATTATTTCCTGTGGTAGGGTACACTATTACCCTGTAATATAATACCTGGTCCAAATTAAATATTATGGGTCAATATTAAGGTCTGATATTGCGCCTAGCGTTAGTTAACCTTTGAAAGATGTCTTTGAATTTTTAAAGCATTTTAGAACGCTTATTTCTTCATTTTAAGATTCTCAGAACACTCTATTTCGCATAGGCATACATAGTAAACTTTAGGGTCACGCTGTGTACCCCCTAATTGACCTATAATTATTTCCTGTGGTAGGGTACACTATTACCCTATAATATAATACGTGGTCCAATTTAAAAATTATAGGTCAATATTAAGGTCCGATACCGTGCCGTTAGTTAACATAGAAAAGTGTCTTGGAATTTTTAAAGCATTTTAGAACGTTTATTTCCTCATTTTAAGCTTCTCAGAACAGTTTATTTCCCATAGGCATACATAGTAAACTTTAGGGTCACACTGTGTATCCCCTAATTGACCTATAATTATTTCCTGTGGTAGGGTACACTATTACCCTGTAATATAATACGTGGTCAAATTCAAAAATTATAGGTCAATATTAAGGTCCGATACCGTGCCGTTAGTTAACATAGGAAAGTGTCTTCGTATTTCCTTGTTTTAATGCACTATTTAAAATATACATAGCGTACCCCCTAATTGACCTATAATTATTTCCTGCGGTAGGGTACACTATTACCCTGTAATATAATACCTGGTCCAACTTAAATATTATGGGTCAATATTAAGGTCTGATATTGCGCCATGCGCTAGTTAACCATTGAAAGATGTCCTTGAATTTTTAAAGCATTTTAGAACGCTTATTTCTTCATTTTAAGCTTCTCAGAACACTCTATTTCGCATAGGCATACATAGTAAAATTTAGGGTCACGCTGTGTACCCCCTAAATGACCTATAATTATTTCCTGTGGTAGGGTACACTATCACCCTGTAATATAATACGTGGTCCAATTTAAAAATTTTAGGTCAATATTAAGGTCCGATACCGTGCCGTTAGTTAACATAGAAAAGAGTCTTCGAATTTCCTTGTTTTAATGTACTTTTTAAAATATACATAGTGTACCCCCTAATTGACCTATAATTATTTCCTGTGGTAGGGTACACTATTACCCTGTAATATATTACCTGGTCCAATTTAAATATTATGGGTCAATATTAAGGTCTGATGTTGCGCCTAGCGTTAGTTAACCTTTGAAAGATGTCTTTGAATTTTTAAAGCATTTTAGAACGCTTATTTCTTCATTTTAAGATTCTCAGAACACTCTATTTCGCATAGGCATACATAGTAAACTTTAGGGTCACGCTGTGTACCCCCTAATTGACCTATAATTATTTCCTGTGGTAGGGTACACTATTACCCTATAATATAATACGTGGTCCAATTTAAAAATTATAGGTCAATATTAAGGTCCGATACCGTGCCGTTAGTTAACATAGAAAAGTGTCTTTGAATTTTTAAAGCATTTTAGAACGCTTATTTCCTCATTTTAAGCTTCTCAGAACAGTTTATTTCCCATAGGCATACATAGTAAACTTTAGGGTCACACTGTGTATCCCCTAATTGACCTATAATTATTTCCTGTGGTAGGGTACACTATTACCCTGTAATATAATACGTGGTCAAATTTAAAAATTATAGGTCAATATTAAGGTCCGATACCTTGCCGTTAGTTAACATAGGAAAGTGTCTTCGTATTTCCTTGTTTTAATGCACTATTTAAAATATACATAGTGTACCCCCTAATTGACCTATAATTATTTCCTGCGGTAGGGTACACTATTACCCTGTAATATAATACCTGGTCCAACTTAAATATTATGGGTCAATATTAAGGTCTGATATTGCGCCTTACGCTAGTTAACCATTGAAAGATGCCTTTGAATTTTTAAAGCATTTTAGAACGCTTATTTCTTCATTTTAAGCTTCTCAGAACACTCTATTTCGCATAGGCATACATAGTAAAATTTAGAGTCACGCTGTGTACCCCCTAAATGACCTATAATTATTTCCTGTGGTGGGGTACACTATCACCCTGTAATATAATACGTGGTCCAATTTAAAAAATTTAGGTCAATATTAAGGTCCGATACCGTGCCGTTAGTTAACATAGAAAAGTATCTTCGTATTTCCTTGTTTTAATGCACTATTTAAAATATACATAGTGTACCCCCTAATTGACCTATAACTATTTCCTGTGGTAGAGTACGCTATTACCCTGTAATATAATACCTGGTCCAATTTAAATATTATGGGTCAATATTAAGGTCTGATATTGCGCCTTGCGTTAGTTAACCATTGAAAGATGTCTTTGAATTTTTAAAGCATTTTA
Source organism: Parasteatoda tepidariorum (assembly GCF_982258835.1). Taxonomy (NCBI): domain Eukaryota; kingdom Metazoa; phylum Arthropoda; class Arachnida; order Araneae; family Theridiidae; genus Parasteatoda; species Parasteatoda tepidariorum. Next base: position 1,128,619 of record NW_028257374.1, on the reverse strand, counting down.
GAACGTTTATTTCCTTATTTTAAGCTTCTCAGAACACTTTATTTCGCATAGGCATACATAGTAAACTTTAGGGTCACGCTGTGTACCCCCTAATTGACCTATAATTATTTCCTGTGGTAGGGTACACTATTACCCTGTAATATAATTCGTGGTCCAATTTAGAAAATTATAGGTCAATATTAAGGTCCGATACCGTGCCGTTAGTTAACATAGAAAAGTATCTTCGTATTTCCTTGTTTTAATGCACTATTTAAAATATACATAGTGTACCCCCTAATTGACCTATAATTATTTCCTGTGGTAGGGTACACTATTACCCTGTAATATAATACCTGGTCCAATTTAAATATTATGGGTCAATATTAAGGTCTGATATTGCGCCTTGCGTTAGTTAACCATTGAAAGATGTCTTTGAATTTTAAAAGCATTTTAGAACGCTTATTTCTTAATTTTAAGCTTCTCAGAACACTCTATTTCGCATAGGCATACATAGTAAACTTTAGGGTCACGCTGTGTACCCCCTAATTGACCTATAATTATTTCCTGTGGTAGGGTACACTATTACCCTGTAATATAATACGTGGTCCAATTTAAAAATTATAGGTCAATATTAAGGTCCGATACCGTGCCGTTAGTTAACATAGAAAAGTGTCTTTGAATTTTTAAAGCATTTTAGAACGCTTATTTCCTCATTTTAAGCTTCTCAGAACACGTTATTTCGCATAGGCATACATAGTAAACTTTAGGGTCACGCTGTGTACCCCCTAATTGACCTATAATTATTTCCTGTGGTAGGGTACACTATTTCCCTGTAATATAATACGTGGTCCAATTTAATAATTATAGGTCAATATTAAGGTCCGATACCGTGCCGTTAGTTGACACAGAAAAGTGTCTTCGTATTTCCTTGTTTTAATGAACTATTTAAAATATACATAGTGTACCCCCTAATTGACCTATAATTATTTCCTGTGGTAGGGTACACTATTACCCTGTAATATAATACCTGGTCCAATTTAAATATTATGGGTCAATATTAAGGTCTGATATTGCGCCTTGCGTTAGGTAACCATTGAAAGATGTCTTTGAATTTTTAAAGCATTTTAGAACGCTTATTTCTTCATTTTAGGCTTCTCAGAACACTTTATTTCGCATAGGCATACATAGTAAACTTTAGGGTCACGCTGAGTACCCCCTAATTGACCTATAATTTTTTTCTGTGGTAGGGTACACTATCACCCTGTAATATAATACGTGGTCCAATTTAAAAATTTTAGGTCAATATTAAGGTCCGATACCCTACCGTTAGTTAACATAGAAAAGAGTCTTCGAATTTCCTTGTTTTAATGCACTATTTAAAATATACATAGTGTACCCCCTAATTGACCTATATTTAATTCCTGTGGTAGGGTACACTATTACCCTGTAATATAATACCTGGTCCAATTTAAATATTATGGGTCAATATTAAGGTCTGATATTGCGCCTTGCGCTAGTTAACCATTGAAAGATGTCTTTGAATTTTTAAAGCATTTTAGAACGCTTATTTCTTCATTTTAAGCTTCTCAGAACACTCTATTTCGCATAGGCATACATAGTAAAATTTAGGGTCACGCTGTGTACCCCCTAATTGACCTATAATTATTTCCTGTGGTAGGGTACACTATTACCCTGTAATATAATTCGTGGTCCAATTTAGAAAATTATAGGTCAATATTAAGGTCCGATACCGTGCCGTTAGTTAACATAGAAAAGTATCTTCGCATTTCCTTGTTTTAATGCACTATTTAAAATATACATAGTGTACCCCCTAATTGACCTATAATTATTTCCTGTTTTAGAGTACGCTATTACCCTGTAATATAATACCTGGTCCAATTTAAATATTATGGGTCAATATTAAGGTCTGATATTGCGCCTTGCGTTAGTTAACCATTGAAAGATGTCTTTGAATTTTTAAAGCATTTTAGAACGTTTATTTCCTTATTTTAAGCTTCTCAGAACACTTTATTTCGCATAGGCATACATAGTAAACTTTAGGGTCACGCTGTGTACCCCCTAATTGACCTATAATTATTTCCTGTGGTAGGGTACACTATTACCCTGTAATATAATTCGTGGTCCAATTTAGAAAATTATAGGTCAATATTAAGGTCCGATACCGTGCCGTTAGTTAACATAGAAAAGTATCTTCGTATTTCCTTGTTTTAATGCACTATTTAAAATATACATAGTGTACCCCCTAATTGACCTATAATTATTTCCTGTGGTAGAGTACGCTATTGTCCTGTAATATAATACCTCGTCCAATTTAAATATTATGGTTCCATATTAAGGTCTGATATCGCGCCTTGCGTTAGTTAACCATTGAAAGATGTCTTTGAATTTTTAAAGCATTTTAGAACGCTTATTTCTTCATTTTAAGCTTCTCAGAACACTCTATTTCGCATAGGCATACATAGTAAACTTTAGGTTCACGCTGTGTACCCCCTAATTGACCTATAATTATTTCCTGTGGTAGGGTACACTATTACCCTGTAATATAATACGTGGTCCAATTTAAAAATTATAGGTCAATATTAAGGTCCGATACCGTGCCGTTAATTAACATAGAAAAGTGTCTTTGAATTTTTAAAGCATTTTAGAACGTTTATTTCCTCATTTTAAGCTTCTCAGAACACTTTATTTCGCATAGGCATACATAGTAAACTTTAGGGTCACGCTGTGTACCCCCTAATTGACCTATAATTATTTCCTGTGGTAGGGTACACTATTACCCTGTAATATAATTCGTGGTCCAATTTAGAAAATTATAGGTCAATATTAAGGTCCGATACCGTGCCGTTAGTTAACATAGAAAAGTATCTTCGTATTTCCTTGTTTTAATGCACTATTTAAAATATACATAGTGTACCCCCTAATTGACCTATAATTATTTCCTGTGGTAGGGTACACTATTACCCTGTAATATAATACCTGGTCCAATTTAAATATTATGGGTCAATATTAAGGTCTGATATTGCGCCTTGCGTTAGTTAACCATTGAAAGATGTCTTTGAATTTTAAAAGCATTTTAGAACGCTTATTTCTTAATTTTAAGCTTCTCAGAACACTCTATTTCGCATAGGCATACATAGTAAACTTTAGGGTCACGCTGTGTACCCCCTAATTGACCTATAATTATTTCCTGTGGTAGGGTACACTATTACCCTGTAATATAATACGTGGTCCAATTTAATAATTATAGGTCAATATTAAGGTCCGATACCGTGCCGTTAGTTGACACAGAAAAGTGTCTTCGTATTTCCTTGTTTTAATGAACTATTTAAAATATACATAGTGTACCCCCTAATTGACCTATAATTATTTCCTGTGGTAGGGTACACTATTACCCTGTAATATAATACCTGGTCCAATTTAAATATTATGGTTCTATATTAAGGTCTGATATCGCGCCTTGCGTTAGTTAACCATTGAAAGATGTCTTTGAATTTTTAAAGCATTTTAGAACGCATATTTCTTCATTTTAAGCTTCTCAGAACACTTTATTTCGCATAGGCATACATAGTAAACTTTAGGGTCACGCTGTGTACCCCCTAATTGTCCTATAATTATTTTCTGTGGTAGGGTACACTATCACCCTGTAATATAATACGTTTTCCAATTTAAAAATTTTAGGTCAATATTAAGGTCCGATACCCTACCGTTAGTTAACATAGAAAAGAGTCTTCGAATTTCCTTGTTTTAATGCACTATTTAAAATATACATTGTGTACCCCCTAATTGACCTATAATTATTTCCTGTTGTAGGGTACACTATTACCCTGTAATATAATACCTGGTCCAATTTAAATATTATGGTTCCATATTAAGGTCTGATATCGCGCCTTGCGTTAGTTAACCATTGAAAGATGTCTTTGAATTTTTAAAGCATTTTAGAACGCTTATTTCTTCATTTTAAGCTTCTCAGAACACTCTATTTCGCATAGGCATACATAGTAAACTTTAGGGTCACGCTGTGTACCCCCTAATTGACCTATAATTATTTCCTGTGGTAGGGTACACTATTACCCTGTAATACAATACGTGGTCCAATTTAAAAATTAATGGTCAATATTAAGGTCCGATACCGTGCCGTTAATTAACATAGAAAAGTGTCTTTGAATTTTTAAAGCATTTTAGAACGTTTATTTCCTCATTTTAAGCTTCTCAGAACACTTTATTTCGCATAGGCATACATAGTAAACTTTAGGGTCATGCTGTGTACCCCCTAAATGACCTATAATTATTTCCTGTGGTAGGGTACACTATTACCCTGTAATATAATACGTGGTCCAATTTAAAAATTATAGGTCAATATTAAAGTCCGATACCGTGCCGTTAGTTAACATAGAAAAGTGTCTTCGTATTTCCTTGTTTTAATGCACTATTTAAAATATACATAGTGTACCCCCTAATTGACCTATAATTATTTCCTGTGGTAGGGTACACTATTACCCTGTAATATAATACCTGGTCCAATTTAAATATTATTAGTCAATATTAAGGTCTGATTTTTCGCCTTGCGTTAGTTAACCATTGAAAGATGTCTTTGAATTTTTAAAGCATTTTAGAACGCTTATTTCTTCATTTTAAGCTTCTCAGAACACTTTATTTCGCATAGGCATACATAGTAAACTTTAGGGTCCCGCTGTGTACCCCCTAATTGACCTATAATTATTTTCTGTGGTAGGGTACACTATCACCCTGTAATATAATACGTGGAGCAATTTAAAAATTATAGGTCAATATTAAGGTCCGATACCGTGCCGTTAGTTAACATAGAAAAGTGTCTTCGTATTTCCCTGTTTTAATGCACTATTTAAAATATACATAGTGTACCCCCTAATTGACCTATAATTATTTCCTGTGGTAGGGTACACTATTACCCTGTAATATAATACCTGGTCCAATTTAAATATTATGGGTCAATAATAAGGTCTGATATTGCGCCTTGCGTTAGGTAACCATTGAAAGATGTCTTTGAATTTTTAAAGCATTTTAGAACGCTTATTTCTTAATTTTAAGCTTCTCAGAACACTCTATTTCGCATAGGCATACATAGTAAACTTTAGGGTCACGCTGTGTACCCCCTAAATGACCTATAATTATTTCCTGTGGTAGGGTACACTATTACCCGGAAATATAATACGTGGTCAAATTTAAAAATTATAGGTCAATATTAAGGTCCGATACCGTGCCGTTAGTTAAAATTGAAAAATGTCTTTGAATTTTTAAAGCATTTTAGAACGCTTATTTCCTCATTTTAAGCTTCTCAGAACACTTTATTTCGCATAGGCATACATAGTAAACTTTAGGGTCGCGCTGTGTACCCCCTAATTGACCTATAATTATTTCCTGTGGTAGGGTACACTATAACCCTGTAATATAATACGTGGTCCAATTTAAAAATTATAGGTCAATATTAAGGTCCGATACCGTGCCGTTAGTTAACATAGAAAAGTGTCTTCGAATTTCCTTGTTTTAATGCACTATTTAAAATATACATAGTGTACCCCCTAATTGACCTATAATTATTTCCTGTTGTAGGGTACACTATTACCCTGTAATATAATACCTGGTCCAATTTAAATATTATGGTTCTATATTAAGGTCTGATATCGCACCTTGCGTTAGTTAACCATTGAAAGATGTCTTTGAATTTTTAAAGCATTTTAGAACACTTATTTCTTCATTTTAAGCTTCTCAGAACACTCTATTTCGCATAGGCATACATAGTAAACTTTAGGGTCACGCTGTGTACCCCCTAATTGACCTATAATTATTTCCTGTCTTAGGGTACACTATTACCCTATAATATAATACGTGGTCCAATTTAAAAATTATAGGTCAATATTAAGGTCCGATACCGTGCCGTTAGTTAACATAGAAAAGTGTCTTGGAATTTTTAAAGCATTTTAGAACGTTTATTTCCTCATTTTAAGCTTCTCAGAACAGTTTATTTCCCATAGGCATACATAGTAAACTTTAGGGTCACACTGTGTATCCCCTAATTGACCTATAATTATTTCCTGTGGTAGGGTACACTATTACCCTGTAATATAATACGTGGTCAAATTCAAAAATTATAGGTCAATATTAAGGTCCGATACCGTGCCGTTAGTTAACATAGGAAAGTGTCTTCGTATTTCCTTGTTTTAATGCACTATTTAAAATATACATAGTGTACCCCCTAATTGACCTATAATTATTTCCTGCGGTAGGGTACACTATTACCCTGTAATATAATACCTGGTCCAACTTAAATATTATGGGTCAATATTAAGGTCTGATATTGCGCCTTGCGCTAGTTAACCATTGAAAGATGTCTTTGAATTTTTAAAGCATTTTAGAACGCTTATTTCTTCATTTTAAGCTTCTCAGAACACTCTATTTCGCATAGGCATACATAGTAAAATTTAGGGTCACGCTGTGTACCCCCTAAATGACCTATAATTATTTCCTGTGGTAGGGTACACTATTACCCGGAAATATAATACCTGGTCCAATTTAAATATTATGGTTCTATATTAAGGTCTGATATCGCGCCTTGCGTTAGTTAACCATTGAAAGATGTCTTTGAATTTTTAAAGCATTTTAGAACACTTATTTCTTCATTTTAAGCTTCTCAGAACACTCTATTTCGCATAGGCATACATAGTAAACTTTAGGGTCACGCTGTGTACCCCCTAATTGACCTATAATTATTTCCTGTCTTAGGGTACACTATTACCCTATAATATAATACGTGGTCCAATTTAAAAATTATAGGTCAATATTAAGGTCCGATACCGTGCCGTTAGTTAACATAGAAAAGTGTCTTCGAATTTCCTTGTTTTAATGCACTATTTAAAATATACATAGTGTACCCCCTAATTGACCTATAATTATTTCCTATTGTAGGGTACACTATTACCCGGAAATATAATACGTGGTCAAATTTAAAAATTATAGGTCAATATTAAGGTCCGATACCGTGCCGTTAGTTAACATTGAAAAATGTCTTTGAATTTTTAAAGCATTTTAGAACGCTTATTTCCTCATTTTAAGCTTCTCAGAACACTTTATTTCGCATAGGCATACATAGTAAACTTTAGGGTCGCGCTGTGTACCCCCTAATTGACCTATAATTAATTCCTGTGGTAGGGTACACTATAACCCTGTAATATAATACGTGGTCCAATTTAAAAATTATAGGTCAATATTAAGGTCCGATACCGTGCCGTTAGTTAACATAGAAAAGTGTCTTCGTATTTCCTTGTTTTAATGCACTATTTAAAATATACATAGTGTACCCCCTAATTGACCTATAATTATTTCCTGCGGTAGGGTACACTATTACCCTGTAATATAATACCTGGTCTAACTTAAATATTATGGGTCAATATTAAGGTCTGATATTGCGCCTTGCGCTAGTTAACCATTGAAAGATGTCTTTGAATTTTTAAAGCATTTTAGAACGCTTATTTCTTCATTTTAAGCTTCTCAGAACACTCTATTTCGCATAGGCATACATAGTAAAATTTAGGGTCACGCTGTGTACCCCCTAAATGACCTATAATTATTTCCTGTGGTAGGGTACACTATCACCCTGTAATATAATACGTGGTCCAATTTAAAAATTTTAGGTCAATATTAAGGTCCGATACCGTGCCGTTAGTTAACATAGAAAAGAGTCTTCGAATTTCCTTGTTTTAATGTACTTTTTAAAATATACATAGTGTACCCCCTAATTGACCTATAATTATTTCCTGTGGTAGCGTACACTATTACCCTGTAATATAATACCTGGTCTAACTTAAATATTATGGGTCAATATTAAGGTCTGATATTGCGCCTTGCGCTAGTTAACCATTGAAAGATGTCTTTGAATTTTTAAAGCATTTTAGAACGCTTATTTCTTCATTTTAAGCTTCTCAGAACACTCTATTTCGCATAGGCATACATAGTAAAATTTAGGGTCACGCTGTGTACCCCCTAAATGACCTATAATTATTTCCTGTGGTAGGGTACACTATCACCCTGTAATATAATACGTGGTCCAATTTAAAAATTTTAGGTCAATATTAAGGTCCGATACCGTGCCGTTAGTTAACATAGAAAAGAGTCTTCGAATTTCCTTGTTTTAATGTACTTTTTAAAATATACATAGTGTACCCCCTAATTGACCTATAATTATTTCCTGTGGTAGCGTACACTATTACCCTGTAATATATTACCTGGTCCAATTTAAATATTATGGGTCAATATTAAGGTCTGATGTTGCGCCTAGCGTTAGTTAACCTTTGAAAGATGTCTTTGAATTTTTAAAGCATTTTAGAACGCTTATTTCTTCATTTTAAGATTCTCAGAACACTCTATTTCGCATAGGCATACATAGTAAACTTTAGGGTCACGCTGTGTACCCCCTAAATGACCTATAATTATTTCCTGTGGTAGGGTACACTATTACCCGGAAATATAATACGTGGTCAAATTTAAAAATTATAGGTCAATATTAAGGTCCGATACCGTGCCGTTAGTTAACCATTGAAAGATGTCTTTGAATTTTTAAAGCATTTTAGAACGCTTATTTCTTCATTTTAAGCTTCTCAGAACACTTTATTTCGCATAGGCATACATAGTAAACTTTAGGGTCACGCTGTGTACCCCCTAATTGTCCTATAATTATTTTCTGTGGTAGGGTACACTATCACCCTGTAATATAATACGTTTTCCAATTTAAAAATTTTAGGTCAATATTAAGGTCCGATACCCTACCGTTAGTTAACATAGAAAAGAGTCTTCGAATTTCCTTGTTTTAATGCACTATTTAAAATATACATAGTGTACCCCCTAATTGACCTATAATTATTTCCTGTTGTAGGGTACACTATTACCCTGTAATATAATACCTGGTCCAATTTAAATATTATGGTTCCATATTAAGGTCTGATATCGCGCCTTGCGTTAGTTAACCATTGAAAGATGTCTTTGAATTTTTAAAGCATTTTAGAACGCTTATTTCTTCATTTTAAGCTTCTCAGAACACTCTATTTCGCATAGGCATACATAGTAAACTTTAGGGTCACGCTGTGTGCCCCCTAATTGACCTATAATTATTTCCTGTGGTAGGGTACACTATTACCCTGTAATACAATACGTGGTCCAATTTAAAAATTAATGGTCAATATTAAGGTCCGATACCGTGCCGTTAATTAACATAGAAAAGTGTCTTTGAATTTTTAAAGCATTTTAGAACGTTTATTTCCTCATTTTAAGCTTCTCAGAACACTTTATTTCGCATAGGCATACATAGTAAACTTTAGGGTCATGCTGTGTACCCCCTAAATGACCTATAATTATTTCCTGTGGTAGGGTACACTATTACCCTGTAATATAATACGTGGTCCAATTTAAAAATTATAGGTCAATATTAAAGTCCGATACCGTGCCGTTAGTTAACATAGAAAAGTGTCTTCGTATTTCCTTGTTTTAATGCACTATTTAAAATATACATAGTGTACCCCCTAATTGACCTATAATTATTTCCTGTGGTAGGGTACACTATTACCCTGTAATATAATACCTGGTCCAATTTAAATATTATTAGTCAATATTAAGGTCTGATTTTTCGCCTTGCGTTAGTTAACCATTGAAAGATGTCTTTGAATTTTTAAAGCATTTTAGAACGCTTATTTCTTCATTTTAAGCTTCTCAGAACACTTTATTTCGCATAGGCATACATAGTAAACTTTAGGGTCCCGCTGTGTACCCCCTAATTGACCTATAATTATTTTCTGTGGTAGGGTACACTATCACCCTGTAATATAATACGTGGAGCAATTTAAAAATTATAGGTCAATATTAAGGTCCGATACCGTGCCGTTAGTTAACATAGAAAAGTGTCTTCGTATTTCCCTGTTTTAATGCACTATTTAAAATATACATAGTGTACCCCCTAATTGACCTATAATTATTTCCTGTGGTAGGGTACACTATTACCCTGTAATATAATACCTGGTCCAATTTAAATATTATGGGTCAATAATAAGGTCTGATATTGCGCCTTGCGTTAGGTAACCATTGAAAGATGTCTTTGAATTTTTAAAGCATTTTAGAACATTTATTTCTTCATTTTAAGCTTCTCAGAACACTTTATTTCGCATAGGCATACATAGTAAACTTTAGGGTCACGCTGAGTACCCCCTAATTGACCTATAATTTTTTTCTGTGGTAGGATACACTATCACCCTGTAATATAATACGTGGTCCAATTTAAAAATTTTAGGTCAATATTAAGGTCCGATACCCTACCGTTAGTTAACATAGAAAAGAGTCTTCGAATTTCCTTGTTTTAATGCACTATTTAAAATATACATAGTGTACCCCCTAATTGACCTATAATTATTTCCTGTTGTAGGGCACACTTTTACCCTGTAATATAATACCTGGTCCAATTTAAATATTATGGTTTCATATTAAGGTCTGATATCGCGCCTTGCGTTAGTTAACCATTGAAAGATGTCTTTGAATTTTTAAAGCATTTTAGAACGCTTATTTCTTAATTTTAAGCTTCTCAGAACACTCTATTTCGCATAGGCATACATAGTAAACTTTAGGGTCACGCTGTGTACCCCCTAAATGACCTATAATTATTTCCTGTGGTAGGGTACACTATTACCCGGAAATATAATACGTGGTCAAATTTAAAAATTATAGGTCAATATTAAGGTCCGATACCGTGCCGTTAGTTAAAATTGAAAAATGTCTTTGAATTTTTAAAGCATTTTAGAACGCTTATTTCCTCATTTTAAGCTTCTCAGAACACTTTATTTCGCATAGGCATACATAGTAAACTTTAGGGTCGCGCTGTGTACCCCCTAATTGACCTATAATTATTTCCTGTGGTAGGGTACACTATAACCCTGTAATATAATACGTGGTCCAATTTAAAAATTATAGGTCAATATTAAGGTCCGATACCGTGCCGTTAGTTAACATAGAAAAGTGTCTTCGAATTTCCTTGTTTTAATGCACTATTTAAAATATAAATAGTGTACCCCCTAATTGACCTATAATTATTTCCTGTTGTAGGGTACACTATTACCCTGTAATATAATACCTGGTCCAATTTAAATATTATGGTTCTATATTAAGGTCTGATATCGCGCCTTGCGTTAGTTAACCATTGAAAGATGTCTTTGAATTTTTAAAGCATTTTAGAACACTTATTTCTTCATTTTAAGCTTCTCAGAACACTCTATTTCGCATAGGCATACATAGTAAACTTTAGGGTCACGCTGTGTACCCCCTAATTGACCTATAATTATTTCCTGTCTTAGGGTACACTATTACCCTATAATATAATACGTGGTCCAATTTAAAAATTATAGGTCAATATTAAGGTCCGATACCGTGCCGTTAGTTAACATAGAAAAGTGTCTTGGAATTTTTAAAGCATTTTAGAACGTTTATTTCCTCATTTTAAGCTTCTCAGAACAGTTTATTTCCCATAGGCATACATAGTAAACTTTAGGGTCACACTGTGTATCCCCTAATTGACCTATAATTATTTCCTGTGGTAGGGTACACTATTACCCTGTAATATAATACGTGGTCAAATTCAAAAATTATAGGTCAATATTAAGGTCCGATACCGTGCCGTTAGTTAACATAGGAAAGTGTCTTCGTATTTCCTTGTTTTAATGCACTATTTAAAATATACATAGTGTACCCCCTAATTGACCTATAATTATTTCCTGCGGTAGGGTACACTATTACCCTGTAATATAATACCTGGTCCAACTTAAATATTATGGGTCAATATTAAGGTCTGATATTGCGCCTTGCGCTAGTTAACCATTGAAAGATGTCTTTGAATTTTTAAAGCATTTTAGAACGCTTATTTCTTCATTTTAAGCTTCTCAGAACACTCTATTTCGCATAGGCATACATAGTAAAATTTAGGGTCACGCTGTGTACCCCCTAAATGACCTATAATTATTTCCTGTGGTAGGGTACACTATCACCCTGTAATATAATACGTGGTCCAATTTAAAAATTTTAGGTCAATATTAAGGTCCGATACCGTGCCGTTAGTTAACATAGAAAAGAGTCTTCGAATTTCCTTGTTTTAATGTACTTTTTAAAATATACATAGTGTACCCCCTAATTGACCTATAATTATTTCCTGTGGTAGGGTACACTATTACCCTGTAATATATTACCTGGTCCAATTTAAATATTATGGGTCAATATTAAGGTCTGATGTTGCGCCTAGCGTTAGTTAACCTTTGAAAGATGTCTTTGAATTTTTAAAGCATTTTAGAACGCTTATTTCTTCATTTTAAGATTCTCAGAACACTCTATTTCGCATAGGCATACATAGTAAACTTTAGGGTCACGCTGTGTACCCCCTAAATGACCTATAATTATTTCCTGTGGTAGGGTACACTATTACCCGGAAATATAATACGTGGTCAAATTTAAAAATTATAGGTCAATATTAAGGTCCGATACCGTGCCGTTAGTTAACATTGAAAAATGTCTTTGAATTTTTAAAGCATTTTAGAACGCTTATTTCCTCATTTTAAGCTTCTCAAAACACTTTATTTCGCATAGGCATACATAGTAAACTTTAGGGTCGCGCTGTGTACCCCCTAATTGACCTATAATTATTTCCTGTGGTAGGGTACACTATAACCCTGTAATATAATACGTGGTCCAATTTAAAAATTATAGGTCAATATTAAGGTCCGATACCGTGCCGTTAGTTAACATAGAAAAGTGTCTTCGAATTTCCTTGTTTTAATGCACTATTTAAAATATACATAGTGTACCCCCTAATTGACCTATAATTATTTCCTGTTGTAGGGTACACTATTACCCTGAAATATAATACCTGGTCCAATTTAAATATTATGGTTCTATATTAAGGTCTGATATCGCGCCTTGCGTTAGTAAACCATTGAAAGATGTCTTTGAATTTTTAAAGCATTTTAGAACACTTATTTCTTCATTTTAAGCTTCTCAGAACACTCTATTTCGCATAGGCATACATAGTAAACTTTAGGGTCACGCTGTGTACCCCCTAATTGACCTATAATTATTTCCTGTCTTAGGGTACACTATTACCCTATAATATAATACGTGGTCCAATTTAAAAATTATAGGTCAATATTAAGGTCCGATACCGTGCCGTTAGTTAACATAGAAAAGTGTCTTCGAATTTCCTTGTTTTAATGCACTATTTAAAATATACATAGTGTACCCCCTAATTGACCTATAATTATTTCCTGTTGTAGGGTACACTATTACCCGGAAATATAATACGTGGTCAAATTTAAAAATTATAGGTCAATATTAAGGTCCGATACCGTGCCGTTAGTTAACATTGAAAAATGTCTTTGAATTTTTAAAGCATTTTAGAACGCTTATTTCCTCATTTTAAGCTTCTCAGAACACTTTATTTCGCATAGGCATACATAGTAAACTTTAGGGTCGCGCTGTGTACCCCCTAATTGACCTATAATTATTTCCTGTGGTAGGGTACACTATAACCCTGTAATATAATACGTGGTCCAATTTAAAAATTTTAGGTCAATATTAAGGTCCGATACCGTGCCGTTAGTTAACATAGAAAAGAGTCTTCGAATTTCCTTGTTTTAATGTACTTTTTAAAATATACATAGTGTACCCCCTAATTGACCTATAATTATTTCCTGTGGTAGGGTACACTATTACCCTGTAATATATTACCTGGTCCAATTTAAATATTATGGGTCAATATTAAGGTCTGATGTTGCGCCTAGCGTTAGTTAACCTTTGAAAGATGTCTTTGAATTTTTAAAGCATTTTAGAACGCTTATTTCTTCATTTTAAGATTCTCAGAACACTCTATTTCGCATAGGCATACATAGTAAACTTTAGGGTCACGCTGTGTACCCCCTAAATGACCTATAATTATTTCCTGTGGTAGGGTACACTATTACCCGGAAATATAATACGTGGTCAAATTTAAAAATTATAGGTCAATATTAAGGTCCGATACCGTGCCGTTAGTTAACATTGAAAAATGTCTTTGAATTTTTAAAGCATTTTAGAACGCTTATTTCCTCATTTTAAGCTTCTCAGAACACTTTATTTCGCATAGGCATACATAGTAAACTTTAGGGTCGCGCTGTGTACCCCCTAATTGACCTATAATTATTTCCTGTGGTAGGGTACACTATAACCCTGTAATATAATACGTGGTCCAATTTAAAAATTATAGGTCAATATTAAGGTCCGATACCGTGCCGTTAGTTAACATAGAAAAGAGTCTTCGAATTTCCTTGTTTTAATGTACTTTTTAAAATATACATAGTGTACCCCCTAATTGACCTATAATTATTTCCTGTGGTAGGGTACACTATTACCCTGTAATATATTACCTGGTCCAATTTAAATATTATGGGTCAATATTAAGGTCTGATGTTGCGCCTAGCGTTAGTTAACCTTTGAAAGATGTCTTTGAATTTTTAAAGCATTTTAGAACGCTTATTTCTTCATTTTAAGATTCTCAGAACACTCTATTTCGCATAGGCATACATAGTAAACTTTAGGGTCACGCTGTGTACCCCCTAAATGACCTATAATTATTTCCTGTGGTAGGGTACACTATTACCCGGAAATATAATACGTGGTCAAATTTAAAAATTATAGGTCAATATTAAGGTCCGATACCGTGCCGTTAGTTAACATTGAAAAATGTCTTTGAATTTTTAAAGCATTTTAGAACGCTTATTTCCTCATTTTAAGCTTCTCAGAACACTTTATTTCGCATAGGCATACATAGTAAACTTTAGGGTCGCGCTGTGTACCCCCTAATTGACCTATAATTATTTCCTGTGGTAGGGTACACTATAACCCTGTAATATAATACGTGGTCCAATTTAAAAATTATAGGTCAATATTAAGGTCCGATACCGTGCCGTTAGTTAACATAGAAAAGTGTCTTCGAATTTCCTTGTTTTAATGCACTATTTAAAATATACATAGTGTACCCCCTAATTGACCTATAATTATTTCCTGTTGTAGGGTACACTATTACCCTGTAATATAATACCTGGTCCAATTTAAATATTATGGTTCTATATTAAGGTCTGATATCGCGCCTTGCGTTAGTTAACCATTGAAAGATGTCTTTGAATTTTTAAAGCATTTTAGAACACTTATTTCTTCATTTTAAGCTTCTCAGAACACTCTATTTCGCATAGGCATACATAGTAAACTTTAGGGTCACGCTGTGTACCCCCTAATTGACCTATAATTATTTCCTGTCTTAGGGTACACTATTACCCTATAATATAATACGTGGTCCAATTTAAAAATTATAGGTCAATATTAAGGTCCGATACCGTGCCGTTAGTTAACATAGAAAAGTGTCTTCGAATTTCCTTGTTTTAATGCACTATTTAAAATATACATAGTGTACCCCCTAATTGACCTATAATTATTTCCTGTTGTAGGGTACACTATTACCCGGAAATATAATACGTGGTCAAATTTAAAAATTATAGGTCAATATTAAGGTCCGATACCGTGCCGTTAGTTAACATTGAAAAATGTCTTTGAATTTTTAAAGCATTTTAGAATTCATTTTAGAACGCTTATTTCTTCATTTTAAGCTTCTCAGAACACTTTATTTCGCATAGGCATACATAGTAAACTTTAGGGTCGCGCTGTGTACCCCCTAATTGACCTATAATTATTTCCTGTGGCAGGGTACACTATAACCCTGTAATATAATACGTGGTCCAATTTAAAAATTATAGGTCAATATTAAGGTCCGATACCGTGCCGTTAGTTAACATAGAAAAGTGTCTTCGAATTTCCTTGTTTTAATGCACTATTTAAAATATACATAGTGTACCCCCTAATTGACCTATAATTATTTCCTGTTGTAGGGTACACTATTACCCTGTAATATAATACCTGGTCCAATTTAAATATTATGGTTCTATATTAAGGTCTGATATCGCGCCTTGCGTTAGTTAACCATTGAAAGATGTCTTTGAATTTTTAAAGCATTTTAGAACACTTATTTCTTCATTTTAAGCTTCTCAGAACACTCTATTTCGCATAGGCATACATCGTAAACTTTAGGGTCACGCTGTGTACCCCCTAATTGACCTATAATTATTTCCTGTCTTAGGGTACACTATTACCCTATAATATAATACGTGGTCCAATTTAAAAATTATAGGTCAATATTAAGGTCCGATACCGTGCCGTTAGTTAACATAGAAAAGTGTCTTGGAATTTTTAAAGCATTTTAGAACGTTTATTTCCTCATTTTAAGCTTCTCAGAACAGTTTATTTCCCATAGGCATACATAGTAAACTTTAGGGTCACACTGTGTATCCCCTAATTGACCTATAATTATTTCCTGTGGTAGGGTACACTATTACCCTGTAATATAATACGTGGTCAAATTCAAAAATTATAGGTCAATATTAAGGTCCGATACCGTGCCGTTAGTTAACATAGGAAAGTGTCTTCGTATTTCCTTGTTTTAATGCACTATTTAAAATATACATAGTGTACCCCCTAATTGACCTATAATTATTTCCTGCGGTAGGGTACACTATTACCCTGTAATATAATACCTGGTCCATCTTAAATATTATGGGTCAATATTAAGGTCTGATATTGCGCCTTGCGCTATTTAACCATTGAAAGATGTCTTTGAATTTTTAAAGCATTTTAGAACGCTTATTTCTTCATTTTAAGCTTCTCAGAACACTCTATTTCGCATAGGCATACATAGTAAAATTTAGGGTCACGCTGTGTACCCCCTAAATGACCTATAATTATTTCCTGTGGTAGGGTACACTATCACCCTGTAATATAATACGTGGTCCAATTTAAAAATTTTAGGTCAATATTAAGGTCCGATACCGTGCCGTTAGTTAACATAGAAAAGAGTCTTCGAATTTCCTTGTTTTAATGTACTTTTTAAAATATACATAGTGTACCCCCTAATTGACCTATAATTATTTCCTGTGGTAGGGTACACTATTACCCTGTAATATATTACCTGGTCCAATTTAAATATTATGGGTCAATATTAAGGTCTGATGTTGCGCCTAGCGTTAGTTAACCTTTGAAAGATGTCTTTGAATTTTTAAAGCATTTTAGAACGCTTATTTCTTCATTTTAAGATTCTCAGAACACTCTATTTCGCATAGGCATACATAGTAAACTTTAGGGTCACGCTGTGTACCCCCTAATTGACCTATAATTATTTCCTGTGGTAGGGTACACTATTACCCTATAATATAATACGTGGTACAATTTAAAAATTATAGGTCAATATTAAGGTCCGATACCGTGCCGTTAGTTAACATAGAAAAGTGTCTTTGAATTTTTAAAGCATTTTAGAACGCTTATTTCCTCATTTTAAGCTTCTCAGAACAGTTTATTTCCCATAGGCATACATAGTAAACTTTAGGGTCACACTGTGTATCCCCTAATTGACCTATAATTATTTCCTGTGGTAGGGTACACTATTACCCTGTAATATAATACGTGGTCAAATTTAAAAATTATAGGTCAATATTAAGGTCCGATACCGTGCCGTTAGTTAACATAGGAAAGTGTCTTCGTATTTCCTTGTTTTAATGCACTATTTAAAATATACATAGTGTACCCCCTAATTGACCTATAATTATTTCCTGCGGTAGGGTACACTATTACCCTGTAATATAATACCTGGTCCAACTTAAATATTATGGGTCAATATTAAGGTCTGATATTGCGCCTTACGCTAGTTAACCATTGAAAGATGTCTTTGAATTTTTAAAGCATTTTAGAACGCTTATTTCTTCATTTTAAGCTTCTCAGAACACTCTATTTCGCATAGGCATACATAGTAAAATTTAGGGTCACGCTGTGTACCCCCTAAATGACCTATAATTATTTCCTGTGGTAGGGTACACTATCTCCCTGTAATATAATACGTGGTCCAATTTAAAAAATTTAGGTCAATATTAAGGTCCGATACCGTGCCGTTAGTTAACATAGAAAAGAGTCTTCGAATTTCCTTGTTTTAATGTACTTTTTAAAATATACATAGTGTACCCCCTAATTGACCTATATTTAATTCCTGTGGTAGGGTACACTATTACCCTGTAATATAATACCTGGTCCAATTTAAATATTATGGGTCAATATTAAGGTCTGATATTGCGCCTTGCGCTAGTTAACCATTGAAAGATGTCTTTGAATTTTTAAAGCATTTTAGAACGCTTATTTCTTCATTTTAAGCTTCTCAGAACACTCTATTTCGCATAGGCATACATAGTAAAATTTAGGGTCACGCTGTGTACCCCCTAAATGACCTATAATTATTTCCTGTGGTAGGGTACACTATTACCCTGTAATATAATACGTGGTCCAATTTAAAAATCATAGGTCAATATTAAGGTCCGATACCGTGCCGTTAGTTAACATTGAAAAATGTCTTTGAATTTTTGAAGCATATTAGAACGCTTATTTCCTCATTTTAAGCTTCTCAGAACACTTTATTTCGCATAGGCATACATAGTAAACTTTAGGGTCACGCTGTGTACCCCCTAATTGACCTATAATTATTTCCTGTGGTAGGATACACTATAACCCTGTAATATAATACGTGGTCCAATTTAAAAATTATAGGTCAATATTAAGGTCCGATACCGTGCCGTTAGTTAACATAGAAAAGTGTCTTCGAATTTCCTTGTTTTAATGCACTATTTAAAATATACATAGTGTACCCCCTAATTGACCTATAATTATTTCCTGTGGTAGGGTACACTATTACCCTGTAATATAATACGTGGCCCAATTTAAAACTTATAGGTCAATATTAAGGTCCGATACCGTGCCGTTAGTTAACATAGAAAAGTGCCTTCGTATTTCCTTGTTTTAATGCACTATTTAAAATATATATAGTGTACCCCCTAATTGACCTATAATTATTTCCTGTGGTAGGGTACACTATTACCCTGTAATATAATACCTGGTCCAATTTAAATATTATGGGTCAACATTAAGGTCTGATATTGCGCCTTGCGCTAGTTAACCATTGAAAGATGTCTTTGAATTTTTAAAGCATTTTACAACGCTTATTTCTTCATTTTAAGCTTCTCAGAACACTCTATTTCGCATAGGCATACATAGTAAAATTTAGGGTCACGCTGTGTACCCCCTAAATGACCTATAATTATTTCCTGTGGTAGGGTACACTACTACCCTGTAATATAATACGTGGTCAAATTTAAAAATTATAGGTCAATATTAAGGTCCGATACCGTGCCGTTAGTTAACATAGGAAAGTGTCTTCGTATTTCCTTGTTTTAATGCACTATTTAAAATATACATAGTGTACCCCCTAATTGACCTATAATTATTTCCTGCGGTAGGGTACACTATTACCCTGTAATATAATACCTGGTCCAACTTAAATATTATGGGTCAATATTAAGGTCTGATATTGCGCCTTACGCTAGTTAACCATTGAAAGATGTCTTTGAATTTTTAAAGCATTTTAGAACGCTTATTTCTTCATTTTAAGCTTCTCAGAACACTCTATTTCGCATAGGCATACATAGTAAAATTTAGGGTCACGCTGTGTACCCCCTAAATGACCTATAATTATTTCCTGTGGTAGGGTACACTATCACCCTGTAATATAATACGTGGTCCAATTTAAAAAATTTAGGTCAATATTAAGGTCCGATACCGTGCCGTTAGTTAACATAGAAAAGAGTCTTCGAATTTGCTTGTTTTAATGTACTTTTTAAAATATACATAGCGTACCCCCTAATTGACCTATATTTAATTCCTGTGGTAGGGTACACTATTACCCTGTAATATAATACCTGGTCCAATTTAAATATTATGGGTCAATATTAAGGTCTGATATTGCGCCTTGCGCTAGTTAACCATTGAAAGATGTCTTTGAATTTTTAAAGCATTTTAGAACGCTTATTTCTTCATTTTAAGCTTCTCAGAACACTCTATTTCGCTTAGGCATACATAGTAAAATTTAGGGTCACGCTGTGTACCCCCTAAATGACCTATAATTATTTCCTGTGGTAGAGTACACTATTACCCTGTAATATAATACGTGGTCCAATTTAAAAATTATTGGTCAATATTAAGGTCCGATACCGTGCCGTTAGTTAACATTGAAAAATGTCTTTGAATTTTTAAAGCATTTTAGAACGCTTATTTCCTCATTTTAAGCTTCTCAGAACACTTTATTTCGTATAGGCATACATAGTAAACTTTAGGGTCACGCTGTGTACCCCCTAAATGATCTATAATTATTTCCTGTGGTAGGATACACTATAACCCTGTAATATAATACGTGGTCCAATTTAAAAATTATAGGTCAATATTAAGGTCCGATACCGTGCCGTTAGTTAACATAGAAAAGTGTCTTCGAATTTCCTTATTTTAATGCACTATTTAAAATATACATAGTGTACCCCCTAATTGACCTATAATTATTTCCTGTGGTAGGGTACACTATTACCCTGTAATATAATACCTGGTCCAATTTAAATATTATGGTTCCTTATTAAGGTCTGATATCGCGCCTTGCGTTAGTTAACCATTGAAAGATGTCTTTGAATTTTTAAAGCATTTTAGAACGCTTATTTCTTCATTTTAAGCTTCTCAGAACACTCTATTTCGCATAGGCATACATAGTAAACTTTAGGGTCACGCTGTGTACCCCCTAATTGACCTATAATTATTTCCTGTGGTAGGGTACACTATTACCCTGTAATATAATACGAGGTCCAATTTAAAAATTATAGGTCAATATTAAGGTCCGATACCGTGCCGTTAGTTAACATAGAAAAGTGTCTTCGTATTTCCTTGTTTTAATGCACTATTTAAAATATACATAGTGTACCCCCTAATTGATCTATACTTATTTCCTGTGGCAGGGTACACTGTTACCCTGTAATATAATACCTGGTCCAATTTAAATATTTTGGGTCAATATTAAGGTCTGATATTGCGCCTAGCGTTAGTTAACCATTGAAAGATGTCTTTGAATTTTTAAAGCATTTTAGAACGCTTATTTCTTCATTTTAAGCTTCTCAGAACACTCTATTTTGCATAGGTATACATAGTAAACTTTAGGGTCACGCTGTGTACCCCCTAATTGACCTATAATTATTTCCTGTGGTAGGATACACTATAACCCTGTGATATAATACGTGGTCCATTTTAAAAATTATAGGTCAATATTAAGGTCCGATACCGCGCCGTTAGTTAACATAGAAAAGTGTCTTCGTATTTCCTTGTTTTAATGCACTATTTAAAATATACATAGTGTACCCCCTAATTGACCTATAATTATTTCCTGTGGTAGGGTACACTATTACCCTGTAATACAATACCTGGTCCAATTTAAATATTATGGGTCAATATTAAGGTCTGATACTGCGCCTTGCGTTAGTTAATAATTGAAAGATGACTTTGAATTTTTAAAGCAATTTAGAACGCTTATTTCCTCATTCTAAGCTTCTCAGAACACTTTATTTCGCATAGGCATACATAGTAAACTTTAGGGTCACGCTGTGTACCCCCTAATTGACCTATAATTATTTCCTGTGGTAGGATACACTATAACCCTGTAATATAATACGTGGTCCAATTTAAAAATTATAGGTCAATATTAAGGTCCGATACCGTGTCGTTAGTTAACATAGAAAAGTGTCTTCGAATTTCCTTGTTTTAATGCACTATTTAAAATATACATAGTGTACCCCCTAATTGACCTATAATTATTTCCTGTGGTAGGGTACACTATTACCCTGTAATATAATACGTGGTCCAATTTAAAAATTATAGGTCAATATTAAGGTCCGATACCGTGCCGTTAGTTAACATTGAAAAATATCTTTGAATTTTTAAAGCATTTTAGAACGCTTATTTCCTCATTTTAAGCTTCTCAGAACACTTTATTTCGCATAGGCATACATAGTAAACTTTAGGGTCACGCTGTGTACCCCCTAATTGACCTATAATTATTTCCTGTGGTAGGATACACCATAACCCTGTAATATAATACGTGGTCCAATTTAAAAATTATAGGTCAATATTAAGGTCCGATACCGTGCCGTTAGTTAACATAGAAAAGTGTCTTCGAATTTCCTTGTTTTAATGCACTATTTAAAATAAACATAGTGTACCCCCTAATTGACCTATAATTATTTCCTGTGGTAGGGTACACTATTACCCTGTAATATAATACCTGGTCCAATTTAAATATTATGGGTCAATATTAAGGTCTGATATTGCGCCTTGCGTTAGTTAATAATTGAAAGATGACTTTGAATTTTTAAAGCATTTTAGAACGCTTATTTCTTAATTTTAAGCTTCTCAGAACACTCTATTTCGCATAGGCATACATAGTAAACTTTAGGGTCACGCTGTGTACCCCCTAAATGACCTATAATTATTTCCTGTGGTAGGGTACACTATTACCCTGTAATATAATACGTGGTTCAATTTAAAAATTATAGGTCAATATTTAGGTCCGATACCGTGCAGTTAGTTAACATTGAAAAATATCTTTGAATTTTTAAAGCATTTTAGAACGCTAATTTCTTCATTTTAAGCTTCTCAGAACACTTTATTTCGCATAGGCATACATAGTAAACTTTAGGGTCCCGCTGTGTACCCCCTAATTGACCTATAATTATTTTCTGTTTTAGGGTACACTATCACCCTGTAATATAATACGTGGTCCAATTTAAAAATTTTAGGTCAATATTAAGGTCCGATACCGTGCCGTTAGTTAACATAGAAAAGAGTCTTCGAATTTCCTTGTTTTAATGTACTATTTAAAATATACATAGTGTACCCCCTAATTGACCTATAATTATTTCCTGTGGCAGGGTACACTGTTACCCTGTAATATAATACCTGGTCCAATTTAAATATTTTGGGTCAATATTAAGGTCTGATATTGCGCCTAGCGTTAGTTAACCATTGAAAGATGTCTTTGAATTTTTAAAGCATTTTAGAACGCTTATTTCTTCATTTTAAGCTTCTCAGAACACTCTATTTTGCATAGGTATACATAGTAAACTTTAGGGTCACGCTGTGTACCCCCTAATTGACCTATAATTATTTCCTGTGGTAGGATACACTATAACCCTGTGATATAATACGTGGTCCATTTTAAAAATTATAGGTCAATATTAAGGTCCGATACCGCGCCGTTAGTTAACATAGAAAAGTGTCTTCGTATTTCCTTGTTTTAATGCACTATTTAAAATATACATAGTGTACCCCCTAATTGACCTATAATTATTTCCTAGGGTAGGGTACACTATTACCCTGTAATATAATGCCTGGTCCAATTTAAATATTATGGGTCAATATTAAGGTCTGATATTGCGCCATGCGTTAGTTAACCATTGAAAGATGTCTTTGAATTTTTAAAGCATTTTACAACGCTTATTTCTTCATTTTAAGCTTCTCAGAACACTCTATTTCCCATTGGCATACATAGTAAAATTTAGGGTCACGCTGTGTACCCCTTAAATGACCTATAATTATTTCCTGTGGTAGGGTACACTATTACCCTGTAGTATAATACGTTTTCCAATTTAAAAATTATAGGTCAATATTAAGGTCCGATACCGTGCCGTTAGTTAACATTGAAAAATGTCTTTGAATTTTTAAAGCATTTTAGAACGCTTATTTCTTAATTTTAAGCTTCTCAGAACACTCTATTTCGCATAGGCATACATAGTAAACTTTAGGGTCACGCTGTGTACCCCCTAAATGACCTATAATTATTTCCTGTGGAAGGGTACACTATTACCCTGTAATATAATACGTGGTTCAATTTAAAAATTATAGGTCAATATTTAGGTCCGATACCGTGCAGTTAGTTAACATTGAAAAATATCTTTGAATTTTTAAAGCATTTTAGAACGCTTATTTCTTCATTTTAAGCTTCTCAGAACACTCTATTTTGCATAGGTATACATAGTAAACTTTAGGGTCACGCTGTGTACCCCCTAATTGACCTATAATTATTTCCTGTGGTAGGATACACTATAACCCTGTGATATAATACGTGGTCCATTTTAAAAATTATAGGTCAATATTAAGGTCCGATACCGCGCCGTTAGTTAACATAGAAAAGTGTCTTCGTATTTCCTTGTTTTAATGCACTAGTTAAAATATACATAGTGTACCCCCTAATTGACCTATAATTATTTCCTAGGGTAGGGTACACTATTACCCTGTAATATAATGCCTGGTCCAATTTAAATATTATGGGTCAATATTAAGGTCTGATACTGCGCCTTGCGTTAGTTAATAATTGAAAGATGACTTTGAATTTTTAAAGCATTTTAGAACGCTTATTTCCTCATTCTAAGCTTCTCAGAACACTTTATTTCGCATAGGCATACATAGTAAACTTTAGGGTCACGCTGTGTACCCCCTAATTGACCTATAATTATTTCCTGTGGTAGGATACACTATAACCCTGTAATATAATACGTGGTCCAATTTAAAAATTATAGGTCAATATTAAGGTCCGATACCGTGCCGTTAGTTAACATAGAAAAGTGTCTTCGAATTTCCTTGTTTTAATGCACTATTTAAAATATACATAGTGTACCCCCTAATTGACCTATAATAATTTCCTGTGGTAGGGTACACTATTACCCTGTAATATAATACGTGGTCCAATTTAAAAATTATAGGTCAATATTAAGGTCCGATACCGTGCCGTTAGTTAACATTGAAAAATGTCTTTGAATTTTTAAAGCATTTTAGAACGCTTATTTCTTCATTTTAAGCTTCTCAGAACACTCTATTTCGCACAGGCATGCATAGTAAAATTTAGGGTCACGCTGTGTACCCCCTAAATGATCTATAATTATTTCCTGTGGTAGGATACACTATAACCCTGTAATATAATACGTGGTCCAATTTAAAAATTATAGGTCAATATTAAGGTCCGATACCGTGCCGTTACTTAACATAGAAAAGTGTCTTAGAATTTCCTTGTTTTAATGCACTATTTAAAATATACATAGTGTACCCCCTAATTGACCTATAATTATTTCCTGTGGTAGGGTACACTATTACCCTGTAATATAATACGTGGTCCAATTTAAAACTTATAGGTCAATATCAAGGTCCGATACCGTGCCGTTAGTTAACATAGAAAAGTGCCTTCGTATTTCCTTGTTTTAATGCACTATTTAAAATATATATAGTGTACCCCCTAATTGACCTATAATTATTTCCTGTGGTAGGGTGCACTATTACCCTGTAATATAATACCTGGTCCAATTTAAATATTATGGGTCAACATTAAGGTCTGATATTGCGCCTTGCGCTAGTTAACCATTGAAAGATGACTTTGAATTTTTAAAGCATTTTACAACGCTTATTTCTTCATTTTAAGCTTCTCAGAACACTCTATTTCGCAGAGGCATACATAGTAAAATTTAGGGTCACGCTGTGTACCCCCTAAATGACCTATAATTATTTCCTGCGGTAGGGTACACTACTACCCTGTAATATAATACGTGGTCAAATTTAAAAATTATAGGTCAATATTAAGGTCCGATACCGTGCCGTTAGTTAACATAGGAAAGTGTCTTCGTATTTCCTTGTTTTAATGCACTATTTAAAATATACATAGTGTACCCCCTAATTGACCTATAATTATTTCCTGCGGTAGGGTACACTATTACCCTGTAATATAATACCTGGTCCAACTTAAATATTATGGGTCAATATTAAGGTCTGATATTGCGCCTTACGCTAGTTAACCATTGAAAGATGTCTTTGAATTTTTAAAGCATTTTAGAACGCTTATTTCTTCATTTTAAGCTTCTCAGAACACTCTATTTCGCATAGGCATACATAGTAAAATTTAGGGTCACGCTGTGTACCCCCTAAATGACCTATAATTATTTCCTGTGGTAGGGTACACTATCACCCTGTAATATAATACGTGGTCCAATTTAAAAAATTTAGGTCAATATTAAGGTCCGATACCGTGCCGTTAGTTAACATAGAAAAGAGTCTTCGAATTTGCTTGTTTTAATGTACTTTTTAAAATATACATAGTGTACCCCCTAATTGACCTATATTTAATTCCTGTGGTAGGGTACACTATTACCCTGTAATATAATACCTGGTCCAATTTAAATATTATGGGTCAATATTAAGGTCGGAAATTGCGCCTTGCGCTAGTTAACCATTGAAAGATGTCTTTGAATTTTTAAAGCATTTTAGAACGCTTATTTCTTCATTTTAAGCTTCTCAGAACACTCTATTTCGCATAGGCATACATAGTAAAATTTAGGGTCACGCTGTGTACCCCCTAAATGACCTATAATTATTTCCTGTGGTAGGGTACACTATTAACCTGTAATATAATACGTGGTCCAATTTAAAAATTATAGGTCAATATTAAGGTCCGATACCGTGCCGTTAGTTAACATAGAAAAGAGTCTTCGAATTTCCTTGTTTTAATGTACTATTTAAAATATACATAGTGTACCCCCTAATTGACCTATAATTATTTCCTGTGGCAGGGTACACTGTTACCCTGTAATATAATACCTGGTCCAATTTAAATATTTTGGGTCAATATTAAGGTCTGATATTGCGCCTAGCGTTAGTTAACCATTGAAAGATGTCTTTGAATTTTTAAAGCATTTTAGAACGCTTATTTCTTCATTTTAAGCTTCTCAGAACACTCTATTTTGCATAGGTATACATAGTAAACTTTAGGGTCACGCTGTGTACCCCCTAATTGACCTATAATTATTTCCTGTGGTAGGATACACTATAACCCTGTGATATAATACGTGGTCCATTTTAAAAATTATAGGTCAATATTAAGGTCCGATACCGCGCCGTTAGTTAACATAGAAAAGTGTCTTCGTATTTCCTTGTTTTAATGCACTATTTAAAATATACATAGTGTACCCCCTAATTGACCTATAATTATTTCCTAGGGTAGGGTACACTATTACCCTGTAATATAATGCCTGGTCCAATTTAAATATTATGGGTCAATATTAAGGTCTGATATTGCGCCATGCGTTAGTTAACCATTGAAAGATGTCTTTGAATTTTTAAAGCATTTTACAACGCTTATTTCTTCATTTTAAGCTTCTCAGAACACTCTATTTCCCATTGGCATACATAGTAAAATTTAGGGTCACGCTGTGTACCCCTTAAATGACCTATAATTATTTCCTGTGGTAGGGTACACTATTACCCTGTAGTATAATACGTTTTCCAATTTAAAAATTATAGGTCAATATTAAGGTCCGATACCGTGCCGTTAGTTAACATTGAAAAATGTCTTTGAATTTTTAAAGCATTTTAGAACGCTTATTTCTTAATTTTAAGCTTCTCAGAACACTCTATTTCGCATAGGCATACATAGTAAACTTTAGGGTCACGCTGTGTACCCCCTAAATGACCTATAATTATTTCCTGTGGAAGGGTACACTATTACCCTGTAATATAATACGTGGTTCAATTTAAAAATTATAGGTCAATATTTAGGTCCGATACCGTGCAGTTAGTTAACATTGAAAAATATCTTTGAATTTTTAAAGCATTTTAGAACGCTTATTTCTTCATTTTAAGCTTCTCAGAACACTCTATTTTGCATAGGTATACATAGTAAACTTTAGGGTCACGCTGTGTACCCCCTAATTGACCTATAATTATTTCCTGTGGTAGGATACACTATAACCCTGTGATATAATACGTGGTCCATTTTAAAAATTATAGGTCAATATTAAGGTCCGATACCGCGCCGTTAGTTAACATAGAAAAGTGTCTTCGTATTTCCTTGTTTTAATGCACTAGTTAAAATATACATAGTGTACCCCCTAATTGACCTATAATTATTTCCTAGGGTAGGGTACACTATTACCCTGTAATATAATGCCTGGTCCAATTTAAATATTATGGGTCAATATTAAGGTCTGATACTGCGCCTTGCGTTAGTTAATAATTGAAAGATGACTTTGAATTTTTAAAGCATTTTAGAACGCTTATTTCCTCATTCTAAGCTTCTCAGAACACTTTATTTCGCATAGGCATACATAGTAAACTTTAGGGTCACGCTGTGTACCCCCTAATTGACCTATAATTATTTCCTGTGGTAGGATACACTATAACCCTGTAATATAATACGTGGTCCAATTTAAAAATTATAGGTCAATATTAAGGTCCGATACCGTGCCGTTAGTTAACATAGAAAAGTGTCTTCGAATTTCCTTGTTTTAATGCACTATTTAAAATATACATAGTGTACCCCCTAATTGACCTATAATAATTTCCTGTGGTAGGGTACACTATTACCCTGTAATATAATACGTGGTCCAATTTAAAAATTATAGGTCAATATTAAGGTCCGATACCGTGCCGTTAGTTAACATTGAAAAATGTCTTTGAATTTTTAAAGCATTTTAGAACGCTTATTTCTTCATTTTAAGCTTCTCAGAACACTCTATTTCGCACAGGCATGCATAGTAAAATTTAGGGTCACGCTGTGTACCCCCTAAATGATCTATAATTATTTCCTGTGGTAGGATACACTATAACCCTGTAATATAATACGTGGTCCAATTTAAAAATTATAGGTCAATATTAAGGTCCGATACCGTGCCGTTACTTAACATAGAAAAGTGTCTTAGAATTTCCTTGTTTTAATGCACTATTTAAAATATACATAGTGTACCCCCTAATTGACCTATAATTATTTCCTGCGGTAGGGTACACTATTACCCTGTAATATAATACCTGGTCCAACTTAAATATTATGGGTCAATATTAAGGTCTGATATTGCGCCTTACGCTAGTTAACCATTGAAAGATGTCTTTGAATTTTTAAAGCATTTTAGAACGCTTATTTCTTCATTTTAAGCTTCTCAGAACACTCTATTTCGCATAGGCATACATAGTAAAATTTAGGGTCACGCTGTGTACCCCCTAAATGACCTATAATTATTTCCTGTGGTAGGGTACACTATCACCCTGTAATATAATACGTGGTCCAATTTAAAAAATTTAGGTCAATATTAAGGTCCGATACCGTGCCGTTAGTTAACATAGAAAAGAGTCTTCGAATTTGCTTGTTTTAATGTACTTTTTAAAATATACATAGTGTACCCCCTAATTGACCTATATTTAATTCCTGTGGTAGGGTACACTATTACCCTGTAATATAATACCTGGTCCAATTTAAATATTATGGGTCAATATTAAGGTCGGAAATTGCGCCTTGCGCTAGTTAACCATTGAAAGATGTCTTTGAATTTTTAAAGCATTTTAGAACGCTTATTTCTTCATTTTAAGCTTCTCAGAACACTCTATTTCGCATAGGCATACATAGTAAAATTTAGGGTCACGCTGTGTACCCCCTAAATGACCTATAATTATTTCCTGTGGTAGGGTACACTATTAACCTGTAATATAATACGTGGTCCAATTTAAAAATTATAGGTCAATATTAAGGTCCGATACCGTGCCGTTAGTTAACATTGAAAAATGTCTTTGAATTTTTAAAGCATTTTAGAACGCTTATTTCCTCATTTTAAGCTTCTCAGAACACTTTATTTCGCATAGGCATACATAGTAAACTTCAGGGTCACGGTGTGTACCCCCTAAATGATCTATAATTATTTCCTGTGGTAGGATACACTATAACCCTGTAATATAATACGTGGTCCAATTTAAAAATTATAGGTCAATATTAAGGTCCGATACCGTGCCGTTAGTTAACATAGAAAAGTGTCTTCGAATTTCCTTGTTTTAATGCACTATTTAAAATATACATAGTGTACCCCCTAATTGACCTATAATTATTTCCTGTGGTAGGGTACACTATTACCCTGTAATATAATACGTGGTCCAATTTAAAAATTATAGGTCAATATTAAGGTCCGATACCGTGCCGTTAGTTAACATTGAAAAATGTCTTTGAATTTTTAAAGCATTTTAGAACGCTTATTTCCTCATTTTAAGCTTCTCAGAACACTTTATTTCGCATAGGCATACATAGTAAACTTTAGGGTCACGCTGTGTACCCCCTAATTGACCTATAATTATTTCCTGTGGTAGGATACACCATAACTATGTAATATAATACGTGGTCCAATTTAAAAATTATAGGTCAATATTAAGGTCCGATACCGTGCCGTTAGTTAACATAGAAAAGTGTCTTCGAATTTCCTTGTTTTAATGCACTATTTAAAATATACATAGTGTACCCTCTAATTGACCTATAATTATTTCCTGTGGTAGGGTACACTATTACCCTGTAATATAATACCTGGTCCAATTTAAAAATTATGGGTCAATATTAAGGTCTGATATTGCGCCTTGCGTTAGTTAATAATTGAAAGATGACTTTGAATTTATAAAGCATTTTAGAACGCTTATTTCTTAATTTTAAGCTTCTCAGAACACTCTATTTCGCATAGGCATACATAGTAAACTTTAGGGTCACGCTGTGTACCCCCTAAATGACCTATAATTATTTCCTGTGGTAGGGTACACTATTACCCTGTAATATAATACGTGGTCCAATTTAAAAATTATAGGTCAATATTAAGGTCCGATACCGTGCCGTTAGTTAACATTGAAAAATGTCTTTGAATTTTTAAAGCATTTTAGAACGCTTATTGCCTCATTTTAAGCTTCTCAGAACACTTTATTTCGCATAGGCATACATAGTAAACTTTAGGGTCACGCTGTGTACCCCCTAATTGACCTATAATTATTTCCTGTGGTAGGATACACTATAACCCTGTAATATAATACGTGGACCAATTTAAAAATTATAAGTCAATATTAAGGTCCGATACGGTGCCGTTAGTTAACATAGAAAAGTGTCTTCGAATTTCCTTGTTTTAATGCACTATTTAAAATATACATAGTGTACCCCCTAGTTGACCTATAATTATTTCCTGTGGTAGGGTACACTATTACCCTGTAATATAATACGTGGTCCAATTTAAAAATTATAGGTCAATATTAAGGTCCGATACCGTGCCGTTAGTTAACATTGAAAAACGTCTTTGAATTTTTAAAGCATTTTAGAACGCTTATTTCCTCATTTTAAGCTTCTCAGAACACTTTATTTCGCATAGGCATACATAGTAAACTTTAGGGTCACGCTGTGTACCCCCTAATTGACCTATAATTATTTCCTGTGGTAGGATACACCATAACCCTGTAATATAATACGTGGTCCATTTTAAAAATTATAGGTCAATATTAAGGTCCGATACCGTGCCGTTACTTAACATAGAAAAGTGTGTTCGAATTTCCTTGTTTTAATGCACTATTTAAAATATACATAGTGTACCCCCTAATTGACCTATAACTATTTCCTGTGTTAGGGTACACTATTACCCTGTAATATAATACCTGGTCCAATTTAAATATTATGGGTCAATATTAAGGTCTGATATTGCGCCTTGCGTTAGTTAATAATTGAAAGATGACTTTGAATTTTTAAAGCATTTTAGAACGCTTATTTCTTAATTTTAAGCTTCTCAGAACACTCTATTTCGCATAGGCATACATAGTAAACTTTAGGGTCACGCTGTGTACCCCCTAAATGACCTATAATTATTTCCTGTGGTAGGGTACACTATTACCCTGTAATATAACACGTGGTCCAATTTAAAAATTATAGGTCAATATTAAGGTCCGATACCGTGCCGTTAGTTAACATTAAAAAATGTCTTTGAATTTTTAAAGCATTTTAGAACGCTTATTTCCTCATTCTAAGCTTCTCAGAACACTTTATTTCGCATAGGCATACATAGTAAACTTTAGGGTCACGCTGTGTACCCCCTAATTGACCTATAATTATTTCCTGTGGTAGGATACACTATAACCCTGTAATATAATACGTGGTCCAATTTAAAAATTATAGGTCAATATTAAGGTCCGATACCGTGCCGTTAGTTAACATAGAAAAGTGTCTTCGAATTTCCTTGTTTTAATGCACTATTTAAAATATACATAGTGTACCCCCTAATTGACCTATAATAATTTCCTGTGGTAGGGTACACTATTACCCTGTAATATAATACGTGGTCCAATTTAAAAATTATAGGTCAATATTAAGGTCCGATACCGTGCCGTTAGTTAACATTGAAAAATGTCTTTGAATTTTTAAAGCATTTTAGAACGCTTATTTCTTCATTTTAAGCTTCTCAGAACACTCTATTTCGCACAGGCATGCATAGTAAAATTTAGGGTCACGCTGTGTACCCCCTAAATGATCTATAATTATTTCCTGTGGTAGGATACACTATAACCCTGTAATATAATACGTGGTCCAATTTAAAAATTATAGGTCAATATTAAGGTCCGATACCGTGCCGTTACTTAACATAGAAAAGTGTCTTAGAATTTCCTTGTTTTAATGCACTATTTAAAATATACATAGTGTACCCCCTAATTGACCTATAATTATTTCCTGTGGTAGGGTACACTATTACCCTGTAATATAATACGTGG
The DNA here is from genome assembly GCF_982258835.1 of Parasteatoda tepidariorum. Taxonomy (NCBI): domain Eukaryota; kingdom Metazoa; phylum Arthropoda; class Arachnida; order Araneae; family Theridiidae; genus Parasteatoda; species Parasteatoda tepidariorum. Next base: position 1,096,006 of record NW_028257374.1, on the reverse strand, counting down.
TCCAATTTAAAAATTATAGGTCAATATTAAGGTCCGATACCGTGCCGTTAGTTAACATAGGAAAGTGTCTTCGTATTTCCTTGTTTTAATGCACTATTTAAAATATACATAGTGTACCCCCTAATTGACCTATAATTATTTCCTGCGGTAGGGTACACTATTACCCTGTAATATAATACCTGGTCCAACTTAAATATTATGGGTCAATATTAAGGTCTGATATTGCGCCTTACGCTAGTTAACCATTGAAAGATGTCTTTGAATTTTTAAAGCATTTTAGAACGCTTATTTCTTCATTTTAAGCTTCTCAGAACACTCTATTTCGCATAGGCATACATAGTAAAATTTAGGGTCACGCTGTGTACCCCCTAAATGACCTATAATTATTTCCTGTGGTAGGGTACACTATCACCCTGTAATATAATACGTGGTCCAATTTAAAAAATTTAGGTCAATATTAAGGTCCGATACCGTGCCGTTAGTTAACATAGAAAAGAGTCTTCGAATTTGCTTGTTTTAATGTACTTTTTAAAATATACATAGTGTACCCCCTAATTGACCTATATTTAATTCCTGTGGTAGGGTACACTATTACCCTGTAATATAATACCTGGTCCAATTTAAATATTATGGGTCAATATTAAGGTCGGAAATTGCGCCTTGCGCTAGTTAACCATTGAAAGATGTCTTTGAATTTTTAAAGCATTTTAGAACGCTTATTTCTTCATTTTAAGCTTCTCAGAACACTCTATTTCGCATAGGCATACATAGTAAAATTTAGGGTCACGCTGTGTACCCCCTAAATGACCTATAATTATTTCCTGTGGTAGGGTACACTATTAACCTGTAATATAATACGTGGTCCAATTTAAAAATTATAGGTCAATATTAAGGTCCGATACCGTGCCGTTAGTTAACATTGAAAAATGTCTTTGAATTTTTAAAGCATTTTAGAACGCTTATTTCCTCATTTTAAGCTTCTCAGAACACTTTATTTCGCATAGGCATACATAGTAAACTTCAGGGTCACGGTGTGTACCCCCTAAATGATCTATAATTATTTCCTGTGGTAGGATACACTATAACCCTGTAATATAATACGTGGTCCAATTTAAAAATTATAGGTCAATATTAAGGTCCGATACCGTGCCGTTAGTTAACATAGAAAAGTGTCTTCGAATTTCCTTGTTTTAATGCACTATTTAAAATATACATAGTGTACCCCCTAATTGACCTATAATTATTTCCTGTGGTAGGGTACACTATTACCCTGTAATATAATACGTGGTCCAATTTAAAAATTATAGGTCAATATTAAGGTCCGATACCGTGCCGTTAGTTAACATTGAAAAATGTCTTTGAATTTTTAAAGCATTTTAGAACGCTTATTTCCTCATTTTAAGCTTCTCAGAACACTTTATTTCGCATAGGCATACATAGTAAACTTTAGGGTCACGCTGTGTACCCCCTAATTGACCTATAATTATTTCCTGTGGTAGGATACACCATAACTATGTAATATAATACGTGGTCCAATTTAAAAATTATAGGTCAATATTAAGGTCCGATACCGTGCCGTTAGTTAACATAGAAAAGTGTCTTCGAATTTCCTTGTTTTAATGCACTATTTAAAATATACATAGTGTACCCTCTAATTGACCTATAATTATTTCCTGTGGTAGGGTACACTATTACCCTGTAATATAATACCTGGTCCAATTTAAAAATTATGGGTCAATATTAAGGTCTGATATTGCGCCTTGCGTTAGTTAATAATTGAAAGATGACTTTGAATTTATAAAGCATTTTAGAACGCTTATTTCTTAATTTTAAGCTTCTCAGAACACTCTATTTCGCATAGGCATACATAGTAAACTTTAGGGTCACGCTGTGTACCCCCTAAATGACCTATAATTATTTCCTGTGGTAGGGTACACTATTACCCTGTAATATAATACGTGGTCCAATTTAAAAATTATAGGTCAATATTAAGGTCCGATACCGTGCCGTTAGATAACATTGAAAAATGTCTTTGAATTTTTAAAGCATTTTAGAACGCTTATTTCCTCATTTTAAGCTTCTCAGAACACTTTATTTCGCATAGGCATACATAGTAAACTTTAGGGTCACGCTGTGTACCCCCTAATTGACCTATAATTATTTCCTGTGGTAGGATACACTATAACCCTGTAATATAATACGTGGACCAATTTAAAAATTATAAGTCAATATTAAGGTCCGATACGGTGCCGTTAGTTAACATAGAAAAGTGTCTTCGAATTTCCTTGTTTTAATGCACTATTTAAAATATACATAGTGTACCCCCTAGTTGACCTATAATTATTTCCTGTGGTAGGGTACACTATTACCCTGTAATATAATACGTGGTCCAATTTAAAAATTATAGGTCAATATTAAGGTCCGATACCGTGCCGTTAGTTAACATTGAAAAACGTCTTTGAATTTTTAAAGCATTTTAGAACGCTTATTTCCTCATTTTAAGCTTCTCAGAACACTTTATTTCGCATAGGCATACATAGTAAACTTTAGGGTCACGCTGTGTACCCCCTAATTGACCTATAATTATTTCCTGTGGTAGGATACACCATAACCCTGTAATATAATACGTGGTCCATTTTAAAAATTATAGGTCAATATTAAGGTCCGATACCGTGCCGTTACTTAACATAGAAAAGTGTGTTCGAATTTCCTTGTTTTAATGCACTATTTAAAATATACATAGTGTACCCCCTAATTGACCTATAACTATTTCCTGTGTTAGGGTACACTATTACCGTGTAATATAATACCTGGTCCAATTTAAATATTATGGGTCAATATTAAGGTCTGATATTGCGCCTTGCGTTAGTTAATAATTGAAAGATGACTTTGAATTTTTAAAGCATTTTAGAACGCTTATTTCTTAATTTTAAGCTTCTCAGAACACTCTATTTCGCATAGGCATACATAGTAAACTTTAGGGTCACGCTGTGTACCCCCTAAATGACCTATAATTATTTCCTGTGGTAGGGTACACTATTACCCTGTAATATAACACGTGGTCCAATTTAAAAATTATAGGTCAATATTAAGGTCCGATACCGTGCCGTTAGTTAACATTAAAAAATGTCTTTGAATTTTTAAAGCATTTTAGAACGCTTATTTCCTCATTCTAAGCTTCTCAGAACACTTTATTTCGCATAGGCATACATAGTAAACTTTAGGGTCACGCTGTGTACCCCCTAATTGACCTATAATTATTTCCTGTGGTAGGATACACTATAACCCTGTAATATAATACGTGGTCCAATTTAAAAATTATAGGTCAATATTAAGGTCCGATACCGTGCCGTTAGTTAACATAGAAAAGTGTCTTAGAATTTCCTTGTTTTAATGCACTATTTAAAATATACATAGTGTACCCCCTAATTGACCTATAATTATTTCCTGTGGTAGGGTACACTATTACCCTGTAATATATTACGTGGTCCAATTTAAAACTTATAGGTCAATATCAAGGTCCGATACCGTGCCGTTAGTTAACATAGAAAAGTGCCTTCGTATTTCCTTGTTTTAATGCACTATTTAAAATATATATAGTGTAACCCCTAATTGACCTATAATTATTTCCTGTGGTAGGGTACACTATTACCCTGTAATATAATACCTGGTCCAATTTAAATATTATGGGTCAACATTAAGGTCTGATATTGCGCCTTGCGCTAGTTAACCATTGAAAGATGTCTTTGAATTTTTAAAGCATTTTACAACGCTTATTTCTTCATTTTAAGCTTCTCAGAACACTCTATTTCGCAGAGGCATACATAGTAAAATTTAGGGTCACGCTGTGTACCCCCTAAATGACCTATAGTTATTTCCTGCGGTAGGGTACACTACTACCCTGTAATATAATACGTGGTCAAATTTAAAAATTATAGGTCAATATTAAGGTCCGATACCGTGCCGTTAGTTAACATAGGAAAGTGTCTTCGTATTTCCTTGTTTTAATGCACTATTTAAAATATACATAGTGTACCCCCTAATTGACCTATAATTATTTCCTGCGGTAGGGTACACTATTACCCTGTAATATAATACCTGGTCCAACTTAAATATTATGGGTCAATATTAAGGTCTGATATTGCGCCTTACGCTAGTTAACCATTGAAAGATGTCTTTGAATTTTTAAAGCATTTTAGAACGCTTATTTCTTCATTTTAAGCTTCTCAGAACACTCTATTTCGCATAGGCATACATAGTAAAATTTAAGGTCACGCTGTGTACCCCCTAAATGACCTATAATTATTTCCTGTGGTAGGGTACACTATCACCCTGTAATATAATACGTGGTCCAATTTAAAAAATTTAGGTCAATATTAAGGTCCGATACCGTGCCGTTAGTTAACATAGAAAAGAGTCTTCGAATTTGCTTGTTTTAATGTACTTTTTAAAATATACATAGTGTACCCCCTAATTGACCTATATTTAATTCCTGTGGTAGGGTACACTATTACCCTGTAATATAATACCTGGTCCAATTTAAATATTATGGGTCAATATTAAGGTCTGATATTGCGCCTTGCGCTAGTTAACCATTGAAAGATGTCTTTGAATTTTTAAAGCATTTTAGAACGCTTATTTCTTCATTTTAAGCTTCTCAGAACACTCTATTTCGCATAGGCATACATAGTAAAATTTAGGGTCACGCTGTGTACCCCCTAAATGACCTATAATTATTTCCTGTGGTAGGGTACACTATTAACCTGTAATATAATACGTGGTCCAATTTAAAAATTATAGGTCAATATTAAGGTCCGATACCGTGCCGTTAGTTAACATTGAAAAATGTCTTTGAATTTTTAAAGCATTTTAGAACGCTTATTTCCTCATTTTAAGCTTCTCAGAACACTTTATTTCGCATAGGCATACATAGTAAACTTTAGGGTCACGCTGTGTACCCCCTAAATGATCTATAATTATTTCCTGTGGTAGGATACACTATAACCCTGTAATATAATACGTGGTCCAATTTAAAAATTATAGGTCAATATTAAGGTCCGATACCGTGCCGTTAGTTAACATAGAAAAGTGTCTTCGAATTTCCTTGTTTTAATGCATTATTTAAAATATACATAGTGTACCCCCTAATTGACCTATAATTATTTCCTGTGGTAGGGTACACTATTACCCTGTAATATGATACGTGGCCCAATTTAAAAATTATAGGTCAATATTAAGGTCCGATACCGTGCCGTTAGTTAACATTGAAAAATGTCTTTGAATTTTTAAAGCATTTTAGAACGCTTATTTCCTCATTTTAAGCTTCTCAGAACACTTTATTTCGCATAGGCATACATAGTAAACTTTAGGGTCACGCTGTGTACCCCCTAATTGACCTATAATTATTTCCTGTGGTAGGATACACCATAACTATGTAATATAATACGTGGTCCAATTTAAAAATTATAGGTCACTATTAAGGTCCGATACCGTGCCGTTAGTTAACATAGAAAAGTGTCTTCGAATTTCCTTGTTTTAATGCACTATTTAAAATATACATAGTGTACCCCCTAATTGACCTATAATTATTTCCTGTGGTAGGGTACACTATTACCCTGTAATATAATACCTGGTCCAATTTAAATATTATGGGTCAATATTAAGGTCTGATATTGCGCCTTGCGTTAGTTAATAATTGAAAGATGACTTTGAATTTATAAAGCATTTTAGAACGCTTATTTCTTAATTTTAAGCTTCTCAGAACACTCTATTTCGCATAGGCATACATAGTAAACTTTAGGGTCACGCTGTGTACCCCCTAAATGACCTATAATTATTTCCTGTGGTAGGGTACACTATTACCCTGTAATATAATACGTGGTCCAATTTAAAAATTATAGGTCAATATTAAGGTCCGATACCGTGCCGTTAGTTAACATTGAAAAATGTCTTTGAATTTTTAAAGCATTTTAGAACGCTTATTTCCTCATTTTAAGCTTCTCAGAACACTTTATTTCGCATAGGCATACATAGTAAACTTTAGGGTCACGCTGTGTACCCCCTAATTGACCTATAATTATTTCCTGTGGTAGGATACACTATAACCCTGTAATATAATACGTGGACCAATTTAAAAATTATAAGTCAATATTAAGGTCCGATACGGTGCCGTTAGTTAACATAGAAAAGTGTCTTCGAATTTCCTTGTTTTAATGCACTATTTAAAATATACATAGTGTACCCCCTAGTTGACCTATAATTATTTCCTGTGGTAGGGTACACTATTACCCTGTAATATAATACGTGGTCCAATTTAAAAATTATAGGTCAATATTAAGGTCCGATACCGTGCCGTTAGTTAACATTGAAAAACGTGTTTGAATTTTTAAAGCATTTTAGAACGCTAATTTCTTCATTTTAAGCTTCTCAGTACACTTTATTTCGCATAGGCATACATAGTAAATTTTAGGGTCCCGCTGTGTACCCCCTAATTGACCTATAATTATTTTCTGTTTTAGGGTACACTATCACCCTGTAATATAATACGTGGTCCAATTTAAAAATTTTAGGTCAATATTAAGGTCCGATACCGTGCCGTTAGTTAACATAGAAAAGAGTCTTCGAATTTCCTTGTTTTAATGTACTATTTAAAATATACATAGTGTACCCCCTAATTGACCTATAATTATTTCCTGTGGCAGGGTACACTGTTACCCTGTAATATAATACCTGGTCCAATTTAAATATTTTGGGTCAATATTAAGGTCTGATATTGCGCCTAGCGTTAGTTAACCATTGAAAGATGTCTTTGAATTTTTAAAGCATTTTACAACGCTTATTTCTTCATTTTAAGCTTCTCAGAACACTCTATTTCCCATTGGCATACATAGTAAAATTTAGGATCACGCTGTGTACCCCCTAAATGACCTATAATTATTTCCTGTGGTAGGGTACACTATTACCCTGTAGTATAATACGTGGTCCAATTTAAAAATTATAGGTCAATATTAAGGTCCGATACCGTGCCGTTAGTTAACATTGAAAAATGTCTTTGAATTTTTAAAGCATTTTAGAACGCTTATTTCTTAATTTTAAGCTTCTCAGAACACTCTATTTCGCATAGGCATACATAGTAAACTTTAGGGTCACGCTGTGTACCCCCTAAATGACCTATAATTATTTCTTGTGGTAGGGTACACTATTACCCTGTAATATAATACGTGGTTCAATTTAAAAATTATAGGTCAATATTTAGGTCCGATACCGTGCTGTTAGTTAACATTGAAAAATATCTTTGAATTTTTAAAGCATTTTAGAACGCTTATTTCTTCATTTTAAGCTTCTCAGAACACTCTATTTTGCATAGGTATACATAGTAAACTTTAGGGTCACGCTGTGTACCCCCTAATTGACCTATAATTATTTCCTGTGGTAGGATACACTATAACCCTGTGATATAATACGTGGTCCATTTTAAAAATTATAGGTCAATATTAAGGTCCGATACCGCGCCGTTAGTTAACATAGAAAAGTGTCTTTGTATTTCCTTGTTTTAAAGCACTATTTAAAATATACATAGTGTACCCCCTAATTGACCTATAATTATTTCCTAGGGTAGGGTACACTATTACCCTGTAATATAATGCCTGGTCCAATTTAAATATTATGGGTCAATATTAAGGTCTGATACTGCGCCTTGCGTTAGTTAATAATTGAAAGATGACTTTGAATTTTTAAAGCATTTTAGAACGCTTATTTCCTCATTCTAAGCTTCTCAGAACACTTTATTTCGCATAGGCATACATAGTAAACTTTAGGGTCACGCTGTGTACCCCCTAATTGACCTATAATAATTTCCTGTGGTAGGGTACACTATTACCCTGTAATATAATACGTGGTCCAATTTAAAAATTATAGGTCAATATTAAGGTCCGATACCGTGCCGTTAGTTAACATTGAAAAATGTCTTTGAATTTTTAAAGCATTTTAGAACGCTTATTTCTTCATTTTAAGCTTCTCAGAACACTCTATTTCGCACAGGCATGCATAGTAAAATTTAGGGTCACGCTGTGTACCCCCTAAATGATCTATAATTATTTCCTGTGGTAGGATACACTATAACCCTGTAATATAATACGTGGTCCAATTTAAAAATTATAGGTCAATATTAAGGTCCGATACCGTGCCGTTAGTTAACATAGAAAAGTGTCTTAGAATTTCCTTGTTTTAATGCACTATTTAAAATATACATAGTGTACCCCCTAATTGACCTATAATTATTTCCTGTGGTAGGGTACACTATTACCCTGTAATATAATACGTGGTCCAATTTAAAACTTATAGGTCAATATCAAGTTCCGATACCGTGCCGTTAGTTAACATAGAAAAGTGCCTTCGTATTTCCTTGTTTTAATGCACTATTTAAAATATATATAGTGTACCCCCTAATTGACCTATAATTATTTCCTGTGGTAGGGTACACTATTACCCTGTAATATAATACCTGGTCCAATTTAAATATTATGGGTCAACATTAAGGTCTGATATTGCGCCTTGCGCTAGTTAACCATTGAAAGATGTCTTTGAATTTTTAAAGCATTTTACAACGCTTATTTCTTCATTTTAAGCTTCTCAGAACACTCTATTTCGCAGAGGCATACATAGTAAAATTTAGGGTCACGCTGTGTACCCCCTAAATGACCTATAATTATTTCCTGCGGTAGGGTACACTACTACCCTGTAATATAATACGTGGTCAAATTTAAAAATTATAGGTCAATATTAAGGTCCGATACCGTGCCGTTAGTTAACATAGGAAAGTGTCTTCGTATTTCCTTGTTTTAATGCACTATTTAAAATATACATAGTGTACCCCCTAATTGACCTATAATTATTTCCTGCGGTAGGGTACACTATTACCCTGTAATATAATACCTGGTCCAACTTAAATATTATGGGTCAATATTAAGGTCTGATATTGCGCCTTACGCTAGTTAACCATTGAAAGATGTCTTTGAATTTTTAAAGCATTTTAGAACGCTTATTTCTTCATTTTAAGCTTCTCAGAACACTCTATTTCGCATAGGCATACATAGTAAAATTTAGGGTCACGCTGTGTACCCCCTAAATGACCTATAATTATTTCCTGTGGTAGGGTACACTATCACCCTATAATATAATACGTGGTCCAATTTAAAAAATTTAGGTCAATATTAAGGTCCGATACCGTGCCGTTAGTTAACATAGAAAAGAGTCTTCGAATTTGCTTGTTTTAATGTACTTTTTAAAATATACATAGTGTACCCCCTAATTGACCTATATTTAATTCCTGTGGTAGGATACACTATTACCCTGTAATATAATACCTGGTCCAATTTAAATATTATGGGTCAATATTAAGGTCTGATATTGCGCCTTGCGCTAGTTAACCATTGAAAGATGTCTTTGAATTTTTGAAGCATTTTAGAACGCTTATTTCTTCATTTTAAGCTTCTCAGAACACTCTATTTCGCATAGGCATACATAGTAAAATTTAGGGTCACGCTGTGTACCCCCTAAATGACCTATAATTATTTCCTGTGGTAGGGTACACTATTAACCTGTAATATAATACGTGGTCCAATTTAAAAATTATAGGTCAATATTAAGGTCCGATACCGTGCCGTTAGTTAACATTGAAAAATGTCTTTGAATTTTTAAAGCATTTTAGAACGCTTATTTCCTCATTTTAAGCTTCTCAGAACACTTTATTTCGCATAGGCATACATAGTAAACTTTAGGGTCACGCTGTGTACCCCCTAAATGATCTATAATTATTTCCTGTGGTAGGATACACTATAACCCTGTAATATAATACGTGGTCCAATTTAAAAATTATAGGTCAATATTAAGGTCCGATACCGTGCCGTTAGTTAACATAGAAAAGTGTCTTCGAATTTCCTTGTTTTAATGCACTATTTAAAATATACATAGTGTACCCCCTAATTGACCTATAATTATTTCCTGTGGTAGGGTACACAATTACCCTGTAATATAATACCTGGTCCAATTTAAATATTATGGGTCAATATTAAGGTCTGATATTGCGCCTTGCGTTAGTTAATAATTGAAAGATGACTTTGAATTTATAAAGCATTTTAGAACGCTTATTTCTTAATTTTAAGCTTCTCAGAACACTCTATTTCGCATAGGCATACATAGTAAACTTTAGGGTCACGCTGTGTACCCCCTAAATGACCTATAATTATTTCCTGTGGTAGGGTACACTATTTCCCTGTAATATAATACGTGGTCCAATTTAAAAATTATAGGTCAATATTAAGGTCCGATACCGTGCCGTTAGTTAACATTGAAAAATGTCTTTGAATTTTTAAAGCATTTTAGAACGCTTATTTCCTCATTTTAAGCTTCTCAGAACACTTTATTTCGCATAGGCATACATAGTAAACTTTAGGGTCACGCTGTGTACCCCCTAATTGACCTATAATTATTTCCTGTGGTAGGATACACTATAACCCTGTAATATAATACGTGGACCAATTTAAAAATTATAAGTTAATATTAAGGTCCGATACGGTGCCGTTAGTTAACATAGAAAAGTGTCTTTGAATTTCCTTGTTTTAATGCACTATTTAAAATATACATAGTGTACCCCCTAGTTGACCTATAATTATTTCCTGTGGTAGGGTACACTATTACCCTGTAATATAATACGTGGTCCAATTTAAAAATTATAGGTCAATATTAAGGTCCGATACCGTGCCGTTAGTTAACATTGAAAAACGTCTTTGAATTTTTAAAGCATTTTAGAACGCTTATTTCCTCATTTTAAGCTTCTCAGAACACTTTATTTCGCATAGGCATACATAGTAAACTTTAGGGTCACGCTGTGTACCCCCTAATTGACCTATAATTATTTCCTGTGGTAGGATACACCATAACCCTGTAATATAATACGTGGTCCATTTTAAAAATTATAGGTCAATATTAAGGTCCGATACCGTGCCGTTACTTAACATAGAAAAGTGTGTTCGAATTTCCTTGTTTTAATGCACTATTTAAAATATACATAGTGTACCCCCTAATTGACCTATAACTATTTCCTGTGGTAGGGTACACTATTACCCTGTGATATAATACCTGGTCCAATTTAAATATTATGGGTCAATATTAAGGTCTGATATTGCGCCTTGCGTTAGTTAATAATTGAAAGATGACTTTGAATTTTTAAAGCATTTTAGAACGCTTATTTCTTAATTTTAAGCTTCTCAGAACACTCTATTTCGCATAGGCATACATAGTAAACTTTAGGGTCACGCTGTGTACCCCCTAAATGACCTATAATTATTTCCTGTGGTAGGGTACACTATTACCCTGTAATATAACACGTGGTCCAATTTAAAAATTATAGGTCAATATTAAGGTCCGATACCGTGCCGTTAGTTAACATTGAAAAATGTCTTTGAATTTTTAAAGCATTTTAGAACGCTTATTTCCTCATTCTAAGCTTCTCAGAACACTTTATTTCGCATAGGCATACATAGTAAACTTTAGGGTCACGCTGTGTACCCCCTAATTGACCTATAATTATTTCCAGTGGTAGGATACAGTATAACCCTGTAATATAATACGTGGTCCATTTTAAAAATTATAGGTCAATATTAAGGTCCGATACCGCGCCGTTAGTTAACATAGAAAAGTGTCTTCGTATTTCCTTGTTTTAATGCACTATTTAAAATATACATAGTGTACCCCCTAATTGACCTATAATTATTTCCTAGGGTAGGGTACACTATTACCCTGTAATATAATGCCTGGTCCAATTTAAATATTATGGGTCAATATTAAGGTCTGATATTGCGCCATGCGTTAGTTAACCATTGAAAGATGTCTTTGAATTTTTAAAGCATTTTACAACGCTTATTTCTTCATTTTAAGCTTCTCAGAACACTCTATTTCCCATTGGCATACATAGTAAAATTTAGGGTCACGCTGTGTACCCCCTAAATGACCTATAATTATTTCCTGTGGTAGGGTACACTATTTAAAGCATTTTAGAACGCTTATTTCCTCATTTTAAACTTCTCAGAACACTTTATTTCGCTTAGTCATACATAGTAAACTTTAGGGTCACGCTGTGTACCCCCTAATTGACCTATAATTATTTCCTGTGGTAGGATACACTATAACCCTGTAATATAATACGTGGTCCAATTTAAAAATTATAGGTCAATATTAAGGTCCGATACCGTGCCGTTAGTTAACATAGAAAAGTGTCTTCGAATTTCCTTGTTTTAATGCACTATTTAAAATATACATAGTGTACCCCCTAATTGACCTATAATTATTTCCTGTGGTAGGGTACACTATTACCCTGTAATATAATACCTGGTCCAATTTAAATATTATGGGTCAATATTAAGGTCTGATACTGCGCCTTGCGTTAGTTAATAATTGAAAGATGACTTTGAATTTTTAAAGCATTTTAGAACGCTTATTTCCTCATTCTAAGCTTCTCAGAACACTTTATTTCGCATAGGCATACATAGTAAACTTTAGGGTCACGCTGTGTACCCCCTAATTGACCTATAATTATTTCCTGTGGTAGGATACACTATAACCCTGTAATATAATACGTGGTCCAATTTAAAAATTATAGGTCAATATTAAGGTCCGATACCGTGCCGTTAGTTAACATAGAAAAGTGTCTTCGAATTTCCTTGTTTTAATGCACTATTTAAAATATACATAGTGTACCCCCTAATTGACCTTTAATTATTTCCTGTGGTAGGGTACACTATTACCCTGTAATATAATACGTGGTCCAATTTAAAAATTATAGGTCAATATTAAGGTCCGATACCGTGCCGTTAGTTAACATTGAAAAATATCTTTGAATTTTTAAAGCATTTTAGAACGCTTATTTCCTCATTTTAAGCTTCTCAGAACACTCTATTTCGCATAGGCATACATAGTAAACTTTAGGGTCACGCTGTGTATCCCCTAAATGACCTATAATTATTTCCTGTGGTAGGGTACACTATTACCCTGTAATATAATACGTGGTTCAATTTAAAAATTATAGGTCAATATTTAGGTCCGATACCGTGCAGTTAGTTAACATTGAAAAATATCTTTGAATTTTTAAATCATTTTAGAACGCTAATTTCTTCATTTTAAGCTTCTCAGAACACTTTATTTCGCATAGGCATACATAGTAAACTTTAGGGTCCCGCTGTGTACCCCCTAATTGACCTATAATTATTTTCTGTTTTAGGGTACACTATCACCCTGTAATATAATACGTGGTCCAATTTAAAAATTTTAGGTCAATATTAAGGTCCGATACCGTGCCGTTAGTTAACATAGAAAAGAGTCTTCGAATGTCCTTGTTTTAATGTACTATTTAAAATATACATAGTGTACCCCCTAATTGACCTATAATTATTTCCTGTGGTAGGGTACACTATTACCCTGTAATATAATACCTGGTCCAATTTAAATATTATGGTTCCTTATTAAGGTCTGATATCGCGCCTTGCGTTAGTTAACCATTGAAAGATGTCTTTGAATTTTTAAAGCATTTTAGAACGCTTATTTCTTCATTTTAAGCTTCTCAGAACACTCTATTTCGCATAGGCATACATAGTAACCTTTAGGGTCACGCTGTGTACCCCCTAATTGACCTATAATTATTTCCTGTGGTAGGGTACACTATTACCCTGTAATATAATACGAGGTCCAAGTTAAAAATTATAGGTCAATATTAAAGTCCGATACCGTGCCGTTAGTTGACATAGAAAAGTGTCTTCGTATTTTCTTGTTTTAATGCACTATTTAAAATATACATAGTGTACCCCCTAATTGACCTATAATTATTTCCTGTGGCAGGGTACACTATTACCCTGTAATATAATACCTGGTCCAATTTAAATATTTTGGGTCAATATTAAGGTCTGATATTGCGCCTAGCGTTAGTTAACCATTGAAAGATGTCTTTGAATTTTTAAAGCATTTTAGAACGCTTATTTCTTCATTTTAAGCTTCTCAGAACACTCTATTTCGCATAGGTATACATAGTAAACTTTAGGTTCACGCTGTGTACCCCCTAATTGACCTATAATTATTTCTTGTGGTAGGGTACACTATTACCCTATAATATAATACGTGGTCCAATTTAAAAATTATAGGTCAATATTAAGGTCCGATACCGGGCCGTTAGTTAACATAGAAAAGAGTCTTCGAATTTCCTTGTTTTAATGTACTATTTAAAATATACATAGTGTACCCCCTAATTGACCTATATTTAATTCCTGTGGTAGGGTACACTATTACCCTGTAATATAATACCTGGTCCAATTTAAATATTATGGTTCCATATTAAGGTCTGATATCGCGCCTTGCGTTAGTTAACCATTGGAAGATGTCTATGAGTTTTTAAAGCATTTTAGAACGCTTATTTCTTCATTTTAAGCTTCTCAGAACACTCTATTTCGCATAGGCATACATAGTAAACTTTAGGGTCACACTGTGTACCCCCTAATTGACCTATAATTATTTCTTGTATTAGGGTACACTATTACCCTATAATATAATACGTGGTCGAATTTAAAAATTATAGGTCAAAATCAAGGTCCGATACCGGGCCGTTAGTTAACATAGAAAAGTGTCTTCGTATTTCCTTGTTTTAATGCACTATTTAAAATATACATAGTGTACCCCCTAATTGACCTATAATTATTTCCTGCGGCAGGGTACACTCATACCCTGTAATATAATACCTGGTCCAATTCAAATATTATGGGTCAATATTAAGGTCTGATATTGCGCCTTGCGTTAATTAACCATTGAAAGATGTCTTTGAATTTTTAAAGCATTTTAGAACGCTAATTTCTTCATTTTAAGCTTCTCAGAACACTCTATTTCGCATAGGCATACATAGTAAATTTTAGGGTCACGCTGTGTACCCTCTAATTGACCTATAATTATTTCCTGCGGTACGGTACACTATTACCCTATAATATAACACGTGGTCCAATTTAAAAATTATAGGTCAATATTAAGGCCCGATACCGTGCCGTTAGTTAACATAGAAAAGTGTCTTCGTATTTCCTTGTTTTAATGCACTATTTAAAATATACATAGTGTAACCCCTAATTGACCTATAATTATTTCCTGTGGTAGGGTACACTATTACCCTGTAATATAATACCTGGTCCAATTTAAATATTATGGGTCAATATTAAGGTCTGATATTGCGCCTTGCGCTAGTTAACCATTGAAAGATGTCTTTGAATTTTTAAAGCATTTTAGAACGCTTATTTCTTCATTTTAAGCTTCTCAGAACACTCTATTTCGCATAAGCATACATACTAAAATTTAGGGTCACGCTGTGTACCCCCTAAATGACCAATAATTATTTCCTGTGGTAGGGTACACTATTACCCTGTAATATAATGCGTGGTCCAATTTAAAAATTATAGGTCAATATTAAGGTCCGATACCGTGCCATTAGTTAACATAGAAAAATGTCTTTGAATTTTTAAAGCATTTTAGAACGCTTATTTCCTCATTTTAAGCTTCTCAGAACACTTTATTTCGCATAGGCATACATAGTAAATTTTAGGGTCACTCTGTGTACCCCCTAATTGACCTATAATTATTTCCTGTGGTAGGGTACACTATAACCCTGTAATATAATACGTGGTCCAATTTAAAAATTATAGGTCAATATTAAGGTCCGATACCGTGCCGTTAGTTAACATAGAAAAGTGTCTTCGAATTTCCTTGTTTTAATGCACTATTTAAAATATACATAGTGTACCCCCTAAATGACCTATAATTATTTCCTGTGGCAGGGTACACTATTACCCTGTAATATAATACCTGGGCCAATTTAAATATTATGGGTCAATATTAAGATCTGATATTGCGCCTAGCGTTAGTTAACCATTGAAAGATGTCTTTGAATTTTTAAAGCATTTTAGAACGCTTATTTCTTCATTTTAAGCATCTCAGAACACTCTATTTCGCATAGGCAAACATAGTAAAATTTAGGGTCACGCTGTGTACCCCCTAAATGACCTATAAGTATTTCCTGTGGTAGGGTACACTATTACCCTGTAATATAATACGTGGTCCAATTTAAAAATTATAGGTCAATATTAAGGTCCGATACCGTGCCGTTAGTTAACATAGAAAAATGTCTTTGAATTTTTAAAGCATTTTAGAACGCTTATTTCCTCATATTAAGCTTCTCAGAACACTTTATTTCGCACAGGCATACATAGTAAACTTTAGGGTCACTCTGTGTACCCCCTAATTGACCTATAATTATTTCCTGTGGCAGGGTACACTATAACCCTGTAATATAATACGTGGTCCAATTTAAAAATTATAGGTCAATATTAAGGTCCGATACCGTGCCGTTAGTTAACATAGAAAAGTGTCTTCGAATTTCCTTGTTTTAATGCACTATTTAAAATATACATAGTGTACCCCCTAATTGACCTATAATTATTTCCTGTGGTAGGGTACACTATTACCCTGTGATATAATACCTGGTTCAAGTTAAATATTATGGGTCAATATTAAGGTCTGATATTGCGCCTTGCGTTAGTTAACCATTGAAAGATGTCTTTGAATTTTTAAAGCATTTTAGAACGCTTATTTCTTCATTTTAAGCATATCAGAACACTCTATTTCGCATAGGCATACATAGTAAAATTTAGGGTCACGCTGTGTACCCCCTAAATGACCTATAAGTATTTCCTGTGGTAGGGTACACTATTACCCTGTAATATAATACGTGGTCCAATTTAAAAATTATAGGTCAATATTAAGGTCCGATACCGTGCCGTTAGTTAACATAGAAAAATGTCTTTGAATTTATAAAGCATTTTAGAACGCTTATTTCCTCATATTAAGCTTCTCAGAACACTTTATTTCGCATAGGCATACATAGTAAACTTTAGGGTCACTCTGTGTACCCCCTAATTGACCTATAATTATTTCCTGTGGCAGGGTTCACTATAACCCTGTAATATAATACGTGGTCCAATTTAAAAATTATAGGTCAATATTAAGGTCCAATACCGTGCCGTTAGTTAACATAGAAAAGTGTCTTCGTATTTTCTTGTTTTAATGCACTATTTAAAATATACATAGTGTATCCCCTAATTGACCTATAATTATTTCCTGTTGTAGGGTACACTATTTCCCTGTAATATAATACCTGGTCTAATTGAAATATTATGGTTCCATATTAAGGTCTGATATCGCGCCTTGCGTTAGTTAACCATTGAAAGATGTCTTTGAATTTTTAAAGCATTTTAGAACGCTTATTTCTTCATTTTAAGCTTCTCAGAACACTCTATTTCGCATAGGCATACATAGTAGACTTTAGGGTCACGCTGTGTACCACCTAATTGACCTATAATTATTTCCTGTGGTAAGGTACACTATTACCCTGTAATATAATACGTGGTACAATTTAAAATTTATAGGTCAATATTAAGGTCCGATACCGTGCCGTTAGTTAACATAGAAAAGTGTCTTCGTATTTCCTTGTTTTAATGCACTATTTAAAATATACATAGTGTACCCCCTAAATGACCTATAATTATTTCCTGTGGTAGGGTACACTAATACCCTGTAATATAATAGGTGGTCCAATTTAAAAATTATAGGTCAATATTAAGGTCCGATACCGTGCCGTTAGTTAACATAGAAAAATGTCTTTGAATTTTTAAAGCATTTTAGAACGCTTATTTCTTCATTTTAAGCTTCTCAGAACACTCTATTTCGCAGAGGCATACATAGAGAACTTTAGGGTCACGCTGTGTACTCCCTAATTGACCTATAATTATTTCTTGTGGTAGGGTACACTATTACCCTATAATATAATACGTGGTCCAATTTAAAAATTGTAGGTCAATATTAAGGTCCGATACCGGGCCGTTAGTTAACATAGAAAAGTGTCTTCGTATTTCCTTGTTTTAATACACTATTTAAAATATACATAGTGTACCCCCTAATTGACCTATAATTATTTCCTGTGGCAGGGTACACTATTACCCTGTAATATAATACCTGGTCCAATTTAAATATTATGGGTCAATATTAAGGTCTGATATTGCGCCTAGCGTTAGTTAACCATTGAAAGATGTCTTTGAATTTTTAAAGCATTTTAGAACGCTTATTTCTTCATTTTAAGCTTCTCAGAACACTTTATTCCGCATAGGCATACATAGTAAACTTTAGGGTCACACTGTGTACCCCCTAATTGACCTATAATTATTTCCTGTGGTAGGGTACACTATTATCATGTAATATAATACGTGGTCCAATTTAAAAATTATAGGTCAATATTAAGGTCCGATACCGGGCCGTTAGTTAACATAGAAAAGTGTCTTCGTATTTCCTTGTTTTAATGCACTATTTAAAATATACATAGTGTACCCCCTAATTGACCTATAATTATTTCCTGTGGTAGGGTACACTATTACCCCGTAATATAATACCTGGTCCAATTCAAATATTATGGGTCAATATTAAGGTCTGATATTGCGCCTTGCGTTAGTTAACCATTGAAAGATGTCTTTGAATTTTTAAAGCATTTTAGAACGTTTATTTCTTCATTTTAAGCTTCTCAGAACACTTTATTTCGCATAGGCATACATAGTAAACTTTAGGGTCACACTGTGTACCCCCTAGTTGACCTATAATTATTTCCTGTGGTAGGGTACACTATTACCCCGTAATATAATACGTGGTCCAATTTAAAAATTATAGGTCAATATTAAGGTCCGATACCGTGCCGTTAGTTAACATAGAAAAGTGTCTTTGAATTTTTAAAGCATTTTAGAACGCTTATTTCCTCATTTTAAGCTTCTCAGAACACTTTATTTCGCATAGGCATACATAGTAAACTTTAGGGTCACACTGTGTACCCCCTAGTTGACCTATAATTATTTTCTGTGGTAGGGTACACTATTACCATGTAATATAATACGTGGTCCAATTTAAAAATTATAGGTCAATATTAAGGTCCGATACCGTGCCGTTAGTTAACATAGAAAAGTGTCTTCGTATTTCCTTGTTTTAATGCACTATTTAAAATATACATAGTGTACCCCCTAATTGACCTATAATTATTTCCTGTGGTAGGGTGCACTATTACCCTGTAATATAATACCTGGTCCAATTCAAATATTATGGGTCAATATTAAGGTCTGATATTGCGCCTTGCGTTAGTTAACCATTGAAAGATGTCTTTGAATTTTTAAAGTATTTTAGAACGCTTATTTCTTCATTTTAAGCATCTCAGAACACTCTATTTCGCATAGGCATACATAGTAAAATTTAGGGTCACGCTGTGAACCCCCTAAATGACCTATAATTATATCCTGTGGTAGGGTACACTATTACCCTGTAATATAATACGTGGTCCAATTTAAAAATTATAGGTCAATATTAAGGTCCGATACCGTGCCGTTAGTTAACATAGAAAAATGTCTTTGAATTTTTAAAGCATTTTAGAACGCTTATTTCCTCATTTTAAGCTTCTCAGAACACTTTATTTCGCATAGGCATACATAGTAAACTTTAGGGTCACTCTGCGTACCCCCTAATTGACCTATAATTATTTCCTGTGGTAGGGTACACTATTACCCTGTAATATAATACCTGGTCCAATTTAAATATTATGGGTCAATATTAAGGTCTGATATTGCGCCTTGCGTTATTTAACCATTGAAAGATGTCTTTGAATTTTTAAAGCATTTTAGAACGCTTATTTCTTCATTTTAAGCTTCTCAGAACACTCTATTTCCCATAGGCATACATAGTAAAATTTAGGGTCACGCTGTGTACCCCCTAAATGACCTATAATTATTTCCTGTGGTAGGGTACACTATTACCCTGTAATATAATAGGTGGTCCAATTTAAAAATTATAGGTCAATATTAAGGTCCGATACCGTGCCGTTAGTTAGCATAGAAAAATGTCTTTGAATTTTTAAAGCATTTTAGAACGCTTATTTCCTCATTTTAAGCTTCTCAGAACACTTTATTTCGCATAGGCATACATAGTAAACTTTAGGGTCACTCTGCGTACCCCCTAATTGACCTATAATTATTTCCTGTGGTAGGGTACACTATAACCCTGTAATATAATACGTGGTCCAATTTAAAAATTATAGGTCAATATTAATTTCCGATACCGTGCCGTTAGTTAACATAGAAAAGTGTCTTCGTATTTCCTTGTTTTAATGCACTATTTAAAATATACATAGTGTACCCCCTAATTGACCTATAATTATTTCCTGTGGTAGGGTACACTATTACCCTGTAATACAATACCTTGTTCAATTTAAATATTATGGGTCAATATTAAGGTTTGATATTGCGCCTTGCGTTAGTTAACCATTGAAAGATGTCTTTGAATTTTTAAAGCATTTTAGAACGCTTATTTCTTCATTTTAAGCTTCTCAGAACACTTTATTTCGCATAAGCATACATAGTAAACTTTAGGGTCACGCTGTGTACCCCCTAATTGACCTATAATTATTTCCTGTGGTAGGGTACACTATTACCCTGTAATATAATAGTTGGTCCAATTTAAAAATTATAGGTCAATATTAAGGTCCGAAACCGTGCCGTTAGTTAGCATAGAAAAATGTCTTTGAATTTTAAAAGCATTTTAGAACGCTTATTTCCTCATTTTAAGCATCTCAGAACACTTTATTTCGCATAGGCATACATAGTAAACTTTAGGGTCACACTGTGTACCCCCTAATTGACCTATAATTATTTCCTTTGGAAGGGTACACTATTACCCTGTAATATAATACCTGGTCCAATTTAAATATTATGGGTCAATATTAAGGTCTGATATTGCGCCTTGCGTTATTTAACCATTGAAAGATGTCTTTGAATTTTTAAAGCATTTTAGAACGCTTATTTCTTCATTTTAAGCTTCTCAGAACACTCTATTTCCCATAGGCATACATAGTAAAATTTAGGGTCACGCTGTGTACCCCCTAAATGACCTATAATTATTTCCTGTGGTAGGGTACACTATTACCCTGTAATATAATACGTGGTCCAATTTAAAAATTATACGTCAATATTAAGTTCCGATACCGTGCCGTTAGTTAACATTGAAAAATGTCTTCGTATTTCCTTGTTTTAATGCACTATTTAAAATACACATAGTGTACCCCCTAATTGACCTATAATTATTTCCTGTGGTAGGGTATACTATTACCCTGTAATACAATACCTGGTTCAATTTAAATATTATGGGTCAATATTAAGGTTTGATATTGCGCCTTGCGTTAGTTAACCATTGAAAGATGTCTTTGAATTTTTAAAGCATTTTAGAACGCTTATTTCTTCATTTTAAGCTTCTCAGAACACTTTATTTCGCATAGGCATACATAGTAAACTTTAGGGTCACGCTGTGTACCCCCTAATTGACCTATAATTATTTCCTGTGGTAGGGTACACTATTACCCTGTAATATAATAGGTGGTCCAATTTAAAAATTATAGGTCAATATTAAGGTCCGATACCGTGCCGTTAGTTAGCATAGAAAAATGTCTTTGAATTTTTAAAGCATTTTAGAACGCTTATTTCCTCATTTTAAGCTTCTCAGAACACTTTATTTCGCATAGGCATACATAGTAAACTTTAGGGTCACTCTGCGTACCCCCTAATTGACCTATAATTATTTCCTGTGGTAGGGTACACTATAACCCTGTAATATAATACGTGGTCCAATTTAAAAATTATAGGTCAATATTAATTTCCGATACCGTGCCGTTAGTTAACATAGAAAAGTGTCTTCGTATTTCCTTGTTTTAATGCACTATTTAAAATATACATAGTGTACCCCCTAATTGACCTATAATTATTTCCTGTGGTAGGGTACACTATTACCCTGTAATATAATACCTGGTCCAATTTAAATATTATGGGTCAATATTAAGGTCTGATATTGCGCCTTGCGTTAGTTAACCATTGAAAGATGTCTTTGAATTTTTAAAGCATTTTTGAACGCTTATTTCTTCATTTTAAGCATCTCAGAACACTCTATTTCGCATAGGCATACATAGTAAAATTTAGGGTCACGCTGTGTACCCCCTAAATGACCTATAATTATTTCCTGTGGTAGGGTACATTATTACCCTGTAATATAATACGTGATCCAATTTAAAAATTATAGGTCAATATTAAGGTCCGATACCGTGCCGTTAGTTAACATAGAAAAATGTCTTTGAATTTTTAAAGCATTTTAGAACGCTTATTTCCTCATTTTAAGCTTCTCAGAACACTTTATTTCGCATAGGCATACATAGTAAAATTTAGGGTCACGCTGCGTACCCCCTAAATGACCTATAATTAATTCCTGTGGTAGGGTACACTATTACCCTGTAATATAATACGTGGTCCAATGTAAAAATTATAGGTCAATATTAAGTTCCGATACCGTGCCGTTAGTTAACATTGAAAAATGTCTTCGTATTTCCTTGTTTTAATGCACTATTTAAAATATACATAGTGTACCCCCTAATTGACCTATAATTATTTCCTGTGGTAGGGTACACTATTACCCTGTAATACAATACCTTATACAATTTAAATATTATGGGTCAATATTAAGGTTTGATATTGCGCCTTGCGTTAGTTAACCATTGAAAGATGTCTTTGAATTTTTAAAGCATTTTAGAACGCTTATTTCTTCATTTTAAGCTTCTCAGAACACTTTATTTCGCATAGGCATACATAGTAAAATTTAGGGTCACGCTGTGTACCCCCTAAATGACCTATAATTAATTCCTGTGGTAGGGTACACTATTACCCTGTAATATAAAACGTGGTCCAATTTAAAAATTATAGGTCAATATTAAGGTCCGATACCGTGCCGTTAGTTAACATAGAAAAGTGTCTTCGTATTTCCTTGTTTTAATGCACTATTTAAAATATACATAGTGTACCCCTAATTGACCTATAATTATTTCCTGTGGTAGGGTACACTATTACCCTGTAATACAATACCTGGTTCAATTTAAATATTATGGGTCAATATTAAGGTTTGATATTGCGCCTTGCGTTAGTTAACCATTGAAAGATGTCTTTGAATTTTTAAAGCATTTTAGAACGCTTATTTCTTCATTTTAAGCTTCTCAGAACACTTTATTTCGCATAGGCATACATAGTAAACTTTAGGGTCACGCTGTGTACCCCCTAATTGACCTATAATTATTTCCATTGGTAGGGTACACTATTACCCTGTAATATAATAGGTGGTCCAATTTAAAAATTATAGGTCAATATTAAGGTCCGATACCGTGCCGTTAGTTAGCATAGAAAAATGTCTTTGAATTTTTAAAGCATTTTAGAACGCTTATTTCCTCATTTTAAGCTTCTCAGAACACTTTATTTCGCATAGGCATACATAGTAAACTTTAGGGTCACTCTGCGTACCCCCTAATTTACCTATAATTATTTCCTGTGGTAGGGTACACTATAACCCTGTAATATAATACGTGGTCCAATTTAAAAATTATAGGTCAATATTAAGGTCCGATACCGTGCCGTTAGTTAACATAGAAAAGTGTCTTCGTATTTCCTTGTTTTAATGCACTATTTAAAATATACATAGTGTACCCCTAATTGACCTATAATTATTTCCTGTGGTAGGGTACACTATTACCCTGTAATACAATACCTGGTTCAATTTAAATATTATGGGTCAATATTAAGGTTTGATATTGCGCCTTGCGTTAGTTAACCATTGAAAGATGTCTTTGAATTTTTAAAGCATTTTAGAACGCTTATTTCTTCATTTTAAGCTTCTCAGAACACTTTATTTCGCATAGGCATACATAGTAAACTTTAGGGTCACGCTGTGTACCCCCTAATTGACCTATAATTATTTCCATTGGTAGGGTACACTATTACCCTGTAATATAATAGGTGGTCCAATTTAAAAATTATAGGTCAATATTAAGGTCCGATACCGTGCCGTTAGTTAGCATAGAAAAATGTCTTTGAATTTTTAAAGCATTTTAGAACGCTTATTTCCTCATTTTAAGCTTCTCAGAACACTTTATTTCGCATAGGCATACATAGTAAACTTTAGGGTCACTCTGCGTACCCCCTAATTGACCTATAATTATTTCCTGTGGTAGGGTACACTATAACCCTGTAATATAATACGTGGTCCAATTTAAAAATTATAGGTCAATATTAAGGTCCGATACCGTGCCGTTAGTTAACATAGAAAAGTGTCTACGTATTTCCTTGTTTTAATGCACTATTTAAAATATACATAGTGTACCCCCTAATTGACCTATAATTATTTCCTGTTGAAGGGTACACTATTACCCTGTAATATAATACCTGGTCCAATTTAAATATTATGGGTCAATATTAAGGTCTGATATTGCGCCTTGCGTTAGTTAACCATTGAAAGATGTCTTTGAATTTTTAAAGCATTTTTGAACGCTTATTTCTTCATTTTAAGCATCTCAGAACACTCTATTTCGCATAGGCATACATAGTAAAATTTAGGGTCACGCTGTGTACCCCCTAAATGACCTATAATTATTTCCTGTTTTAGGGTACACTATTACCCTGTAATATAATACGTGGTCCAATTTAAAAATTATAGGTCAATATTAAGGTCCGATACCGTGCCGTTAGTTAACATAGAAAAATGTCTTTGAATTTTTAAAGCATTTTAGAACGCTTATTTCCTCATTTTAAGCTTCTCAGAACACTTTATTTCGCATAGGCATACATAGTAAAATTTAGGGTCACGCTGTGTACCCCCTAAATGACCTATAATTAATTCCTGTGGTAGGGTACACTATTACCCTGTAATATAATACGTGGTCCAATTTAAAAATTATAGGTCAATATTAAGGTCCGATACCGTGCCGTTAGTTAACAGAGAAAAGTGTCTTCGTATTTCCTTGTTTTAATGCACTATTTAAAATATACATAGTGTACCCCTAATTGACCTATAATTATTTCCTGTGGTAGGGTACACTATTACCCTGTAATACAATACCTGGTTCAATTTAAATATTATGGGTCAATATTAAGGTTTGATATTGCGCCTTGCGTTAGTTAACCATTGAAAGATGTCTTTGAATTTTTAAAGCATTTTAGAACGCTTATTTCTTCATTTTAAGCTTCTCAGAACACTTTATTTCGCATAGGCATACATAGTAAACTTTAGGGTCACGCTGTGTACCCCCTAATTGACCTATAATTATTTCCATTGGTAGGGTACACTATTACCCTGTAATATAATAGGTGGTCCAATTTAAAAATTATAGGTCAATATTAAGGTCCGATACCGTGCCGTTAGTTAGCATAGAAAAATGTCTTTGAATTTTTAAAGCATTTTAGAACGCTTATTTCCTCATTTTAAGCTTCTCAGAACACTTTATTTCGCATAGGCATACATAGTAAACTTTAGGGTCACTCTGCGTACCCCCTAATTGACCTATAATTATTTCCTGTGGTAGGGTACACTATAACCCTGTAATATAATACGTGGTCCAATTTAAAAATTATAGGTCAATATTAAGGTCCGATACCGTGCCGTTAGTTAACATAGAAAAGAGTCTTCGTATTTCCTTGTTTTAATGCACTATTTAAAATATACATAGTGTACCCCCTAATTGACCTATAATTATTTCCTGTTGAAGGGTACACTATTACCCTGTAATATAATACCTGGTCCAATTTAAATATTATGGGTCAATATTAAGGTCTGATATTGCGCCTTGCGTTAGTTAACCATTGAAAGATGTCTTTGAATTTTTAAAGCATTTTTGAACGCTTATTTCTTCATTTTAAGCATCTCAGAACACTCTATTTCGCATAGGCATACATAGTAAAATTTAGGGTCACGCTGTGTACCCCCTAAATGACCTATAATTATTTCCTGTGGTAGGGTACACTATTACCCTGTAATATAATACGTGGTCCAATTTAAAAATTATAGGTCAATATTAAGGTCCGATACCGTGCCGTTAGTTAACATAGAAAAATGTCTTTGAATTTTTAAAGCATTTTAGAACGCTTATTTCCTCATTTTAAGCTTCTCAGAACACTTTATTTCGCATAGGCATACATAGTAAAATTTAGGGTCACGCTGTGTACCCCCTAAATGACCTATAATTAATTCCTGTGGTAGGGTACACTATTACCCTGTAATATAATACGTGGTCCAATTTAAAAATTATAGGTCAATATTAAGGTCCGATACCGTGCCGTTAGTTAACATAGAAAAGTGTCTTCGTATTTCCTTGTTTTAATGCACTATTTAAAATATACATAGTGTACCCCTAATTGACCTATAATTATTTCCTGTGGTAGGGTACACTATTACCCTGTAATACAATACCTGGTTCAATTTAAATATTATGGGTCAATATTAAGGTTTGATATTGCGCCTTGCGTTAGTTAACCATTGAAAGATGTCTTTGAATTTTTAAAGCATTTTAGAACGCTTATTTCTTCATTTTAAGCTTCTCAGAACACTTTATTTCGCATAGGCATACATAGTAAACTTTAGGGTCACGCTGTGTACCCCCTAATTGACCTATAATTATTTCCATTGGTAGGGTACACTATTACCCTGTAATATAATAGGTGGTCCAATTTAAAAATTATAGGTCAATATTAAGGTCCGATACCGTGCCGTTAGTTAGCATAGAAAAATGTCTTTGAATTTTTAAAGCATTTTAGAACGCTTATTTCCTCATTTTAAGCTTCTCAGAACACTTTATTTCGCATAGGCATACATAGTAAACTTTAGGGTCACTCTGCGTACCCCCTAATTGACCTATAATTATTTCCTGTGGTAGGGTACACTATAACCCTGTAATATAATACGTGGTCCAATTTAAAAATTATAGGTCAATATTAAGGTCCGATACCGTGCCGTTAGTTAACATAGAAAAGAGTCTTCGTATTTCCTTGTTTTAATGCACTATTTAAAATATACATAGTGTACCCCCTAATTGACCTATAATTATTTCCTGTTGAAGGGTACACTATTACCCTGTAATATAATACCTGGTCCAATTTAAATATTATGGGTCAATATTAAGGTCTGATATTGCGCCTTGCGTTAGTTAACCATTGAAAGATGTCTTTGAATTTTTAAAGCATTTTTGAACGCTTATTTCTTCATTTTAAGCATCTCAGAACACTCTATTTCGCATAGGCATACATAGTAAAATTTAGGGTCACGCTGTGTACCCCCTAAATGACCTATAATTATTTCCTGTGGTAGGGTACACTATTACCCTGTAATATAATACGTGGTCCAATTTAAAAATTATAGGTCAATATTAAGGTCCGATACCGTGCCGTTAGTTAACATAGAAAAATGTCTTTGAATTTTTAAAGCATTTTAGAACGCTTATTTCCTCATTTTAAGCTTCTCAGAACACTTTATTTCGCATAGGCATACATAGTAAAATTTAGGGTCACGCTGTGTACCCCCTAAATGACCTATAATTAATTCCTGTGGTAGGGTACACTATTACCCTGTAATATAATACGTGGTCCAATTTAAAAATTATAGGTCAATATTAAGGTCCGATACCGTGCCGTTAGTTAACATAGAAAAGTGTCTTCGTATTTCCTTGTTTTAATGCACTATTTAAAATATACATAGTGTACCCCTAATTGACCTATAATTATTTCCTGTGGTAGGGTACACTATTACCCTGTAATACAATACCTGGTTCAATTTAAATATTATGGGTCAATATTAAGGTTTGATATTGCGCCTTGCGTTAGTTAACCATTGAAAGATGTCTTTGAATTTTTAAAGCATTTTAGAACGCTTATTTCTTCATTTTAAGCTTCTCAGAACACTTTATTTCGCATAGGCATACATAGTAAACTTTAGGGTCACGCTGTGTACCCCCTAATTGACCTATAATTATTTCCATTGGTAGGGTACACTATTACCCTGTAATATAATAGGTGGTCCAATTTAAAAATTATAGGTCAATATTAAGGTCCGATACCGTGCCGTTAGTTAGCATAGAAAAATGTCTTTGAATTTTTAAAGCATTTTAGAACGCTTATTTCCTCATTTTAAGCTTCTCAGAACACTTTATTTCGCATAGGCATACATAGTAAACTTTAGGGTCACTCTGCGTACCCCCTAATTGACCTATAATTATTTCCTGTGGTAGGGTACACTATAACCCTGTAATATAATACGTGGTCCAATTTAAAAATTATAGGTCAATATTAAGGTCCGATACCGTGCCGTTAGTTAACATAGAAAAGTGTCTTCGTATTTCCTTGTTTTAATGCACTATTTAAAATATACATAGTGTACCCCTAATTGACCTATAATTATTTCCTGTGGTAGGGTACACTATTACCCTGTAATACAATACCTGGTTCAATTTAAATATTATGGGTCAATATTAAGGTTTGATATTGCGCCTTGCGTTAGTTAACCATTGAAAGATGTCTTTGAATTTTTAAAGCATTTTAGAACGCTTATTTCTTCATTTTAAGCTTCTCAGAACACTTTATTTCGCATAGGCATACATAGTAAACTTTAGGGTCACGCTGTGTACCCCCTAATTGACCTATAATTATTTCCATTGGTAGGGTACACTATTACCCTGTAATATAATAGGTGGTCCAATTTAAAAATTATAGGTCAATATTAAGGTCCGATACCGTGCCGTTAGTTAGCATAGAAAAATGTCTTTGAATTTTTAAAGCATTTTAGAACGCTTATTTCCTCATTTTAAGCTTCTCAGAACACTTTATTTCGCATAGGCATACATAGTAAACTTTAGGGTCACTCTGCGTACCCCCTAATTGACCTATAATTATTTCCTGTGGTAGGGTACACTATAACCCTGTAATATAATACGTGGTCCAATTTAAAAATTATAGGTCAATATTAAGGTCCGATACCGTGCCGTTAGTTAACATAGAAAAGAGTCTTCGTATTTCCTTGTTTTAATGCACTATTTAAAATATACATAGTGTACCCCCTAATTGACCTATAATTATTTCCTGTTGAAGGGTACACTATTACCCTGTAATATAATACCTGGTCCAATTTAAATATTATGGGTCAATATTAAGGTCTGATATTGCGCCTTGCGTTAGTTAACCATTGAAAGATGTCTTTGAATTTTTAAAGCATTTTTGAACGCTTATTTCTTCATTTTAAGCATCTCAGAACACTCTATTTCGCATAGGCATACATAGTAAAATTTAGGGTCACGCTGTGTACCCCCTAAATGACCTATAATTATTTCCTGTGGTAGGGTACACTATTACCCTGTAATATAATACGTGGTCCAATTTAAAAATTATAGGTCAATATTAAGGTCCGATACCGTGCCGTTAGTTAACATAGAAAAATGTCTTTGAATTTTTAAAGCATTTTAGAACGCTTATTTCCTCATTTTAAGCTTCTCAGAACACTTTATTTCGCATAGGCATACATAGTAAAATTTAGGGTCACGCTGTGTACCCCGTAAATGACCTATAATTAATTCCTGTGGTAGGGTACACTATTACCCTGTAATATAATACGTGGTACAATGTAAAAATTATAGGTCAATATTAAGTTCCGATACCGTGCCGTTAGTTAACATTGAAAAATGTCTTCGTATTTCCTTGTTTTAATGCACTATTTAAAATATACATAGTGTACCCCCTAATTGACCTATAATTATTTCCTGTGGTAGGGTACACTATTACCCTGTAATACAATACCTTGTTCAATTTAAATATTATGGGTCAATATTAAGGTTTGATATTGCGCCTTGCGTTAGTTAACCATTGAAAGATGTCTTTGAATTTTTAAAGCATTTTAGAACGCTTATTTCTTCATTTTAAGCTTCTCAGAACACTTTATTTCGCATAGGCATACATAGTAAACTTTAGGGTCACGCTGTGTACCCCCTAATTGACCTATAATTATTTCCATTGGTAGGGTACACTATTACCCTGTAATATAATAGGTGGTCCAATTTAAAAATTATAGGTCAATATTAAGGTCCGATACCGTGCCGTTAGTTAGCATAGAAAAATGTCTTTGAATTTTTAAAGCATTTTAGAACGCTTATTTCCTCATTTTAAGCTTCTCAGAACACTTTATTTCGCATAGGCATACATAGTAAACTTTAGGGTCACTCTGCGTACCCCCTAATTGACCTATAATTATTTCCTGTGGTAGGTTACACTATAACCCTGTAATATAATACGTGGTCCAATTTAAAAATTATAGGTCAATATTAAGGTCCGATACCGTGCCGTTAGTTAACATAGAAAAGAGTCTTCGTATTTCCTTGTTTTAATGCACTATTTAAAATATACATAGTGAACCCCCTAATTGACCTATAATTATTTCCTGTTGAAGGGTACACTATTACCCTGTAATATAATACCTGGTCCAATTTAAATATTATGGGTCAATATTAAGGTCTGATATTGCGCCTTGCGTTAGTTAACCATTGAAAGATGTCTTTGAATTTTTAAAGCATTTTTGAACGCTTATTTCTTCATTTTAAGCATCTCAGAACACTCTATTTCGCATAGGCATACATAGTAAAATTTAGGGTCACGCTGTGTACCCCCTAAATGACCTATAATTATTTCCTGTGGTAGGGTACACTATTACCCTGTAATATAATACGTGGTCCAATTTAAAAATTATAGGTCAATATTAAGGTCCGATACCGTGCCGTTAGTTAACATAGAAAAATGTCTTTGAATTTTTAAAGCATTTTAGAACGCTTATTTCCTCATTTTAAGCTTCTCAGAACACTTTATTTCGCATAGGCATACATAGTAAAATTTAGGGTCACGCTGTGTACCCCCTAAATGACCTATAATTAATTCCTGTGGTAGGGTACACTATTACCCTGTAATATAATACGTGGTCCAATGTAAAAATTATAGGTCAATATTAAGTTCCGATACCGTGCCGTTAGTTAACATTGAAAAATGTCTTCGTATTTCCTTGTTTTAATGCACTATTTAAAATATACATAGTGTACCCCCTAATTGACCTATAATTATTTCCTGTGGTAGGGTACACTATTACCCTGTAATACAATACCTTGTTCAATTTAAATATTATGGGTCAATATTAAGGTTTGATATTGCGCCTTGCGTTAGTTAACCATTGAAAGATGTCTTTGAATTTTTAAAGCATTTTAGAACGCTTATTTCTTCATTTTAAGCTTCTCAGAACACTTTATTTCGCATAGGCATACATAGTAAACTTTAGGGTCACGCTGTGTACCCCCTAATTGACCTATAATTATTTCCTGTGGTAGGGTACATCATTACCCTGTAATATAATAGGTGGTCCAATTTAAAAATTATAGGTCAATATTAAGGTCCGATACCGTGCCGTTAGTTAACATAGAAAAATGTCTTTGAATTTTTAAAGCATTTTAGAACGCTTATTTCCTCATTTTAAGCTTCTCAGAACACTTTATTTCGCATAGGCATACATAGTAAACTTTAGGGTCGCTCTGTGTACCCCCTAATTGACCTATAATTATTTCCTGTGGTAGGGTACACTATAACCCTGTAATATAATACGTGGTCCAATTTAAAAATTATAGGTCAATATTAAGGTCCGATACCGTGCCGTTAGTTAACATAGAAAAGTGTCTTCGTATTTTCTTGTTTTAATGCACTATTTAAAACATACATAGTGTACCCCCTAATTGACATATAATTATTTCCTGTTGTAGGGTACACTATTACCCTGTAATATAATACCTGGTCCAATTGAAATATTATGGTTCCATATTAAGGTCTGATATCGCGCCTTGCGTTAGTTAACCATTGAAAGATGTCTTTGAATTTTTAAAGCATTTTAGAACGCTTATTTCTTCATTTTAAGCTTCTCAGAACACTCTATTTCGCATAGGCATACATAGTAAATTTTAGGGTCATGCTGTGTACCACCTAATTGACCCATAATTATTTCCTGTGGTAAGGTACACTATTACCCTGTAATATAATAGGTGGTCCAATTTAAAAATTATAGGTCAATATTAAGGTCCGATACCGTGCCGTTAGTTAACATAGAAAAGTGTCTTCGTATTTCCTTGTTTTAATGCACTATTTAAAATATACATAGTGTTCCCCCTAATTGACCTATAATTATTAAATTATTAATACTATTCTAAAATGCTTTAAAAATTCAAAGACATTTTTCTATGTTAACTAACGGCACGGTATCGGACCTTAATATTGACCTATAATTATTTCCTGTGGTAGGGTGCACTATTACCCTGTAATATAATACCTGGTCCAATTTAAATATTATGGGTCAATATTAAGGTCTGATATTGCTCCTTGCGCTAGTTAACCATTGAAAGATGTCTTTGAATTTTTAAAGCATTTTAGAACGCTTATTTCTTCATTTTAAGCTTCTCAGAACACTTTATTTCGCATAGGCATACATAGTAAAATTTAGGGTCACGCTGTGTACCCCCTAAATGACCTATAATTATTTCCTGTGGTAGGGCACACTATTACCCTGTAATATAATACGTGGTCCAATTTAAAAATTATAGGTCAATATTAAGGTCCGATACCGTGCCGTTAGTTAACATAGAAAAATGTCTTTGAATTTTTAAAGCATTTTAGAACGCTTATTTCCTCATTTTAAGCTTCTCAGAACACTTTATTTCGCATAGGCATACATAGTAAAATTTAGGGTCACGCTGTGTACCCCCTAAATGACCTATAATTAATTCCTGTGGTAGGGTACACTATTACCCTGTAATATAATACGTGGTCCAATGTAAAAATTATAGGTCAATATTAAGTTCCGATACCGTGCCGTTAGTTAACATAGAAAAGAGTCTTCGTATTTCCTTGTTTTAATGCACTATTTAAAATATACATAGTGTACCCCCTAATTGACCTATAATTATTTCCTGTTGAAGGGTACACTATTACCCTGTAATATAATACCTGGTCCAATTTAAATATTATGGGTCAATATTAAGGTCTGATATTGCGCCTTGCGTTAGTTAACCATTGAAAGATGTCTTTGAATTTTTAAAGCATTTTTGAACGCTTATTTCTTCATTTTAAGCATCTCAGAACACTCTATTTCGCATAGGCATACATAGTAAAATTTAGGGTCACGCTGTGTACCCCCTAAATGACCTATAATTATTTCCTGTGGTAGGGTACACTATTACCCTGTAATATAATACGTGGTCCAATTTAAAAATTATAGGTCAATATTAAGGTCCGATACCGTGCCGTTAGTTAACATAGAAAAATGTCTTTGAATTTTTAAAGCATTTTAGAACGCTTATTTCCTCATTTTAAGCTTCTCAGAACACTTTATTTCGCATAGGCATACATAGTAAAATTTAGGGTCACGCTGTGTACCCCCTAAATGACCTATAATTAATTCCTGTGGTAGGGTACACTATTACCCTGTAATATAATACGTGGTCCAATGTAAAAATTATAGGTCAATATTAAGTTCCGATACCGTGCCGTTAGTTAACATTGAAAAATGTCTTCGTATTTCCTTGTTTTAATGCACTATTTAAAATATACATAGTGTACCCCCTAATTGACCTATAATTATTTCCTGTGGTAGGGTACACTATTACCCTGTAATACAATACCTTGTTCAATTTAAATATTATGGGTCAATATTAAGGTTTGATATTGCGCCTTGCGTTAGTTAACCATTGAAAGATGTCTTTGAATTTTTAAAGCATTTTAGAACGCTTATTTCTTCATTTTAAGCTTCTCAGAACACTTTATTTCGCATAGGCATACATAGTAAACTTTAGGGTCACGCTGTGTACCCCCTAATTGACCTATAATTATTTCCTGTGGTAGGGTACACCATTACCCTGTAATATAATAGGTGGTCCAATTTAAAAATTATAGGTCAATATTAAGGTCCGATACCGTGCCGTTAGTTAGCATAGAAAAATGTCTTTGAATTTTTAAAGCATTTTAGAACGCTTATTTCCTCATTTTAAGCTTCTCAGAACACTTTATTTCGCATAGGCATACATAGTAAACTTTAGGGTCACTCTGCGTACCCCCTAATTGACCTATAATTATTTCCTGTGATAGGGTACACTATAACCCTGTAATATAATACGTGGTCCAATTTACAAATTATAGGTCAATATTAAGGTCCGATACCGTGCCGTAAGTTAACATAGAAAAGTGTCTTCGTATTTCCTTGTTTTAATGCACTATTTAAAATATAAATAGTGTACCCCCTAATTGACCTATAATTATTTCCTGTGGTAGGGTACACTATTACCCTGTAATACAATACCTTGTTCAATTTAAATATTATGGGTCAATATTAAGGTTTGATATTGCGCCTTGCGTTAGTTAACCATTGAAAGATGTCTTTGAATTTTTAAAGCATTTTAGAACGCTTATTTCTTCATTTTAAGCTTCTCAGAACACTTTATTTCGCATAGGCATACATAGTAAACTTTAGGGTCACTCTGCGTATCCCCTAATTGACCTATAATTATTTCCTGTGGTAGGGTACACTATAACCCTGTAATATAATACGTGGTCCAATTTACAAATTATAGGTCAATATTAAGGTCCGATACCGTGCCGTTAGTTAACATAGAAAAGTGTCTTCGTATTTCCTTGTTTTAATGCACTATTTAAAATATACATAGTGTACCCCCTAATTGACCTATAATTATTTCCTGTGGTAGGGTACACTATTACCCTGTAATATAATACCTGGTCCAATTTAAATATTAAGGGTCAATATTAAGGTCTGATATTGCGCCTTGCGTCAGTTAACCATTGAAAGATGTCTTTGAATTTTTAAAGCATTTTTGAACGCTTATTTCTTCATTTTAAGCATCTCAGAACACTCTATTTCGCATAGGCATACATAGTAAAATTTAGGGTCACGCTGTGTACCCCCTAAATGACCTATAATTATTTCCTGTGGTAGGGTACACTATTTCCCTGTAATATAATACGTGGTCCAATTTAAAAATTATAGGTCAATATTAAGGTCCGATACCGTGCCGTTAGTTAACATAGAAAAATGTCTTTGAATTTTTAAAGCATTTTAGAACGCTTATTTCCTCATTTTAAGCTTCTCAGAACACTTTATTTCGCATAGGCATACATAGTAAACTTTAGGGTCGCTCTGTGTACCCCCTAATTGACCTATAATTATTTCCTGTGGTAGGGTACACTATAACCCTGTAATATAATACGTGGTCCAATTTAAAAATTATAGGTCAATATTAAGGTCCGATACCGTGACGTTAGTTAACATAGAAAAGTGTCTTCGTATTTTCTTGTTTTAATGCACTATTTAAAACATACATAGTGTACCCCCTAATTGACATATAATTATTTCCTGTTGTAGGGTACACTATTACCCTGTAATATAATACCTGGTCCAATTGAAATATTATGGTTCCATATTAAGGTCTGATATCGCGCCTTGCGTTAGTTAACCATTGAAAGATGTCTTTGAATTTTTAAAGCATTTTAGAACGCTTATTTCTTCATTTTAAGCTTCTCAGAACACTCTATTTCGCATAGGCATACATAGTAAATTTTAGGGTCATGCTGTGTACCACCTAATTGACCTATAATTATTTCCTGTGGTAAGGTACACTATTACCCTGTAATATAATAGGTGGTCCAATTTAAAAGTTATAGGTCAATATTAAGGTCCGATACCGTGCCGTTAGTTAACATAGAAAAGTGTCTTCGTATTTCCTTGTTTTAATGCACTATTTAAAATATACATAGTGTACCCCCTAATTGACCTATAATTATTAAATTATTAATACTATTCTAAAATGCTTTAAAAATTCAAAGACATTTTTCTATGTTAACTAACGGCACGGTATCGGACCTTAATATTGACCTATAATTATTTCCTGTGGTAGGGTGCACTATTACCCTGTGATATAATACCTGGTCCAATTTAAATATTATGGGTCATTATTAAGGTCTGATATTGCGCCTTGCGCTAGTTAACCATTGAAAGATGTCTTTGAATTTTTAAAGCATTTTAGAACGCTTATTTCTTCATTTTAAGCTTCTCAGAACACTTTATTTCGCATAGGCATACATAGTAAAATTTAGGGTCACGCTGTGTACCCCCTAAATGACCTATAATTATTTCCTGTGGTAGGGCACACTATTACCCTGTAATATAATACGTGGTCCAATTTAAAAATTATAGGTCAATATTAAGGTCCGATACAGTGCCGTTAGTTAACATAGAAAAATGTCTTTGAATTTTTAAAGCATTTTAGAACGCTTATTTCCTCATTTTAAGCTTCTCAGAACACTTTATTTCGCATAGGCATACATAGTAAACTTTAGGGTCACTCTGTGTACCCCCTAATTGACCTATAATTATTTCCTGTGGTAGGGTACACTATAACCCTGTTAAATAATACGTGGTCCAGTTTGCAAATTATAGGTTAATATTAAGGTCCGATACCGTGCCGTTAGTTAACATAGAAAAGTGTCTTCGTATTTCCTTGTTTTAATGCACTATTTAAAATATACATAGTGTACCCCCTAATTGACCTATAATTATTTCCTGTGGTAGGGTACACTATTACCCTGTAATACAATACCTTGTTCAATTTAAATATTATGGGTCAATATTAAGGTTTGATATTGCGCCTTGCGTTAGTTAACCATTGAAAGATGTCTTTGTATTTTTAAAGCATTTTAGAACGCTTATTTCTTCATTTTAAGCTTCTCAGAACACTTTATTTCGCATAGGCATACATAGTAAACTTTAGGGTCACGCTGTGTACCCCCTAATTGACCTATAATTATTTCCTGTGGTAGGGTACACTATTACCCTGTAATATAATAGGTGGTCCAATTTAAAAATTATAGGTCAATATTAAGGTCCGATACCGTGCCGTTAGTTAGCATAGAAAAACGTCTTTGAATTTTAAAAGCATTTTAGAACGCTTATTTCCTCATTTTAAGCTTCTCAGAACACTTTATTTCGCATAGGCATA
Source organism: Parasteatoda tepidariorum (assembly GCF_982258835.1). Taxonomy (NCBI): domain Eukaryota; kingdom Metazoa; phylum Arthropoda; class Arachnida; order Araneae; family Theridiidae; genus Parasteatoda; species Parasteatoda tepidariorum. The sequence continues at coordinate 1,058,925 of NW_028257374.1, read as the reverse complement.
CATAGTAAACTTTAGGGTCACACTGTGTACCCCCTAAATGACCTATAATTATTTCCTGTGGTAGGGTACACTATTACCATGTAATATAATACGTGGTCCAATTTAAAAATTATAGGTCAATATTAAGGTCTGATACCGTGCCGTTAGTTAACATAGAAAAGTGTCTTCGTATTTCCTTGTTTTAATGCACAATTTAAAATATACATAGTGTACCCCCTAATTGACCTATAATTATTTCCTGTGGTAGGGTACACTATTACCCTGTAATATAATACCTGGTCCAATTTAAATATTATGGGTCAATATTAAGGTCTGATATTGCGCCTTGCGCTAGTTAACCATTGAAAGATGTCTTTGAATTTTTAAAGCATTTTAGAACGCTTATTTCTTCATTTTAAGCTTCTCAGAACACTCTATTTCGCATAAGCATACATAGTAAAATTTAGGGTCACGCTGTGTACCCCCTAAATGACCTATAATTATTTCCTGTGGTAGGGTACACTATTACCCTGTAATATAATACGTGGTCCAATTTAAAAATTATAGGTCAATATTAAGGTCCGATACCGTGCCGTTAGTTAACATAGAAAAGTGTCTTCGTATTTCCTTGTTTTAATGCACTATTTAAAATATACATAGTGTACCCCTAATTGACCTATAATTATTTCCTGTTTTAGGGTACACTATTACCCTGTAATACAATACCTGGTTCAATTTAAATATTATGGGTCAATATTAAGGTTTGATATTGCGCCTTGCGTTAGTTAACTATTGAAAGATGTCTTTGAATTTTTAAAGCATTTTAGAACGCTTATTTCTTCATTTTAAGCTTCTCAGAACACTTTATTTCGCATAGGCATACATAGTAAACTTTAGGGTCACGCTGTGTACCCCCTAATTGACCTATAATTATTTCCATTGGTAGGGTACACTATTACCCTGTAATATAATAGGTGGTCCAATTTAAAAATTATAGGTCAATATTAAGGTCCGATACCGTGCTGTTAGTTAGCATAGAAAAATGTCTTTGAATTTTAAAAGCATTTTAGAACGCTTATTTCCTCATTTTAAGCTTCTCAGAACACTTTATTTCGCATAGGCATACATAGTAAACTTTAGGGTCACGCTGTGTACCCCCTAATTGACCTATAACTATTTCCTGTGGTAGGATACACTATAACCCTGTAATATAATACGTGGTCCAATTTAAAAATTATAGGTCAATATTAAGGTCCGATACCGAGCCGTTAGTTAACATAGAAAAGTGTCTTCGTATTTCCTTGTTTTAATGCACTATTTAAAATATACATAGTGTACCCCTAATTGACCTATAATTATTTCCTGTGGTAGGGTACACTATTACCCTGTAATACAATACCTGGTTCAATTTAAATATTATGGGTCAATATTAAGGTTTGATATTGCGCCTTGCGTTAGTTAACCATTGAAAGATGTCTTTGAATTTTTAAAGCATTTTAGAACGCTTATTTCTTCATTTTAAGCTTCTCAGAACACTTTATTTCGCATAGGCATACATAGTAAACTTTAGGGTCATGCTGTGTACCCCCTAATTGACCTATAATTATTTCCATTGGTAGGGTACACTATTACCCTGTAATATAATAGGTGGTCCAATTTAAAAATTATAGGTCAATATTAAGGTCCGATACCGTGCCGTTAGTTAGCATAGAAAAATGTCTTTGAATTTTTAAAGCATTTTAGAACGCTTATTTCCTCATTTTAAGCTTCTCAGAACACTTTATTTCGCATAGGCATACATAGTAAACTTTAGGGTCACTCTGCGTACCCCCTAATTGACCTATAATTATTTCCTGTGGTAGGGTACACTATAACCCTGTAATATAATACGTGGTCCAATTTAAAAATTATAGGTCAATATTAAGGTCCGATACCGTGCCGTTAGTTAACATAGAAAAGTGTCTTCGTATTTCCTTGTTTTAATGCACTATTTAAAATATACATAGTGTACCCCCTAATTGACCTATAATTATTTCCTGTGGTAGGGTACACTATTACCCTGTAATACAATACCTTGTTCAATTTAAATATTATGGGTCAATATTAAGGTTTGATATTGCGCCTTGCGTTAGTTAACCATTGAAAGATGTCTTTGAATTTTTAAAGCATTTTAGAACGCTTATTTCTTCATTTTAAGCTTCTCAGAACACTTTATTTCGCATAGGCATACATAGTAAACTTTAGGGTCACTCTGCGCATCCCCTAATTGACCTATAATTATTTCCTGTGGTAGGGTACACTATAACCCTGTAATATAATACGTGGTCCAATTTACAAATTATAGGTCAATATTAAGGTCCGATACCGTGCCGTTAGTTAACATAGAAAAGTGTCTTCGTATTTCCTTGTTTTAATGCACTATTTAAAATATACATAGTGTACCCCCTAATTGACCTATAATTATTTCCTGTGGTAGGGTACACTATTACCCTGTAATATAATACCTGGTCCAATTTAAATATTATGGGTCAATATTAAGGTCTGATATTGTGCCTTGCGTCAGTTAACCATTGAAAGATGTCTTTGAATTTTTAAAGCATTTTTGAACGCTTATTTCTTCATTTTAAGCATCTCAGAACACTCTATTTCGCATAGGCATACATAGTAAAATTTAGGGTCACGCTGTGTACCCCCTAAATGACCTATAATTATTTCCTGTGGTAGGGTACACTATTTCCCTGTAATATAATACGTGGTCCAATTTAAAAATTATAGGTCAATATTAAGGTCCGATACCGTGCCGTTAGTTAACATAGAAAAATGTCTTTGAATTTTTAAAGCATTTTAGAACGCTTATTTCCTCATTTTAAGCTTCTCAGAACACTTTATTTCGCATAGGCATACATAGTAAACTTTAGGGTCACTCTGTGTACCCCCTAATTGACCTATAATTATTTCCTGTGGTAGGGTACACTATAACCCTGTAATATAATACGTGGTCCAATTTAAAAATTATAGGTCAATATTAAGGTCCGATACCGTGCCGTTAGTTAACATAGAAAAGTGTCTTCGTATTTTCTTGTTTTAATGCACTATTTAAAACATACATAGTGTACCCCCTAATTGACATATAATTATTTCCTGTTGTAGGGTACACTATTACCCTGTAATATAATACCTGGTCCAATTGAAATATTATGGTTCCATATTAAGGTCTGATATCGCGCCTTGCGTTAGTTAACCATTGAAAGATGTCTTTGAATTTTTAAAGCATTTTAGAACGCTTATTTCTTCATTTTAAGCTTCTCAGAACACTCTATTTCGCATAGGCATACATAGTAAATTTTAGGGTCATGCTGTGTACCACCTAATTGACCTATAATTATTTCCTGTGGTAAGGTACACTATTACCCTGTAATATAATAGGTGGTCCAATTTAAAAATTATAGGTCAATATTAAGGTCCGATACCGTGCCGTTAGTTAACATAGAAAAGTGTCTTCGTATTTCCTTGTTTTAATGCACTATTTAAAATATACATAGTGTACCCCCTTATTGACCTATAATTATTAAATTATTAATACTATTCTAAAATGCTTTAAAAATTCAAAGACATTTTTCTATGTTAACTAACGGCACGGTATCGGACCTTAATATTGACCTATAATTATTTCCTGTGGTAGGGTGCACTATTACCCTGTGATATAATACCTGGTCCAATTTAAATATTATGGGTCATTATTAAGGTCTGATATTGCGCCTTGCGCTAGTTAACCATTGAAAGATGTCTTTGAATTTTTAAAGCATTTTAGAACGCTTATTTCTTCATTTTAAGCTTCTCAGAACACTTTATTTCGCATAGGCATACATAGTAAAATTTAGGGTCACGCTGTGTACCCCCTAAATGACCTATAATTATTTCCTGTGGTAGGGCACACTATTACCCTGTAATATAATACGTGGTCCAATTTAAAAATTATAGGTCAATATTAAGGTCCGATACAGTGCCGTTAGTTAACATAGAAAAATGTCTTTGAATTTTTAAAGCATTTTAGAACGCTTATTTCCTCATTTTAAGCTTCTCAGAACACTTTATTTCGCATAGGCATACATAGTAAACTTTAGGGTCACTCTGTGTACCCCCTAATTGACCTATAATTATTTCCTGTGGTAGGGTACACTATAACCCTGTTAAATAATACGTGGTCCAGTTTGCAAATTATAGGTTAATATTAAGGTCCGATACCGTGCCGTTAGTTAACATAGAAAAGTGTCTTCGTATTTCCTTGTTTTAATGCACTATTTAAAATATACATAGTGTACCCCCTAATTGACCTATAATTATTTCCTGTGGTAGGGTACACTATTACCCTGTAATACAATACCTTGTTCAATTTAAATATTATGGGTCAATATTAAGGTTTGATATTGCGCCTTGCGTTAGTTAACCATTGAAAGATGTCTTTGTATTTTTAAAGCATTTTAGAACGCTTATTTCTTCATTTTAAGCTTCTCAGAACACTTTATTTCGCATAGGCATACATAGTAAACTTTAGGGTCACGCTGTGTACCCCCTAATTGACCTATAATTATTTCCTGTGGTAGGGTACACTATTACCCTGTAATATAATAGGTGGTCCAATTTAAAAATTATAGGTCAATATTAAGGTCCGATACCGTGCCGTTAGTTAGCATAGAAAAACGTCTTTGAATTTTAAAAGCATTTTAGAACGCTTATTTCCTCATTTTAAGCTTCTCAGAACACTTTATTTCGCATAGGCATACATAGTAAACTTTAGGGTCACACTGTGTACCCCCTAAATGACCTATAATTATTTCCTGTGGTAGGGTACACTATTACCATGTAATATAATACGTGGTCCAATTTAAAAATTATAGGTCAATATTAAGGTCTGATACCGTGCCGTTAGTTAACATAGAAAAGTGTCTTCGTATTTCCTTGTTTTAATGCACAATTTAAAATATACATAGTGTACCCCCTAATTGACCTATAATTATTTCCTGTGGTAGGGTACACTATTACCCTGTAATATAATACCTGGTCCAATTTAAATATTATGGGTCAATATTAAGGTCTGATATTGCGCCTTGCGCTAGTTAACCATTGAAAGATGTCTTTGAATTTTTAAAGCATTTTAGAACGCTTATTTCTTCATTTTAAGCTTCTCAGAACACTCTATTTCGCATAAGCATACATAGTAAAATTTAGGGTCACGCTGTGTACCCCCTAAATGACCTATAATTATTTCCTGTGGTAGGGTACACTATTACCCTGTAATATAATACGTGGTCCAATTTAAAAATTATAGGTCAATATTAAGGTCCGATACCGTGCCGTTAGTTAACATAGAAAAGTGTCTTCGTATTTCCTTGTTTTAATGCACTATTTAAAATATACATAGTGTACCCCTAATTGACCTATAATTATTTCCTGTTTTAGGGTACACTATTACCCTGTAATACAATACCTGGTTCAATTTAAATATTATGGGTCAATATTAAGGTTTGATATTGCGCCTTGCGTTAGTTAACTATTGAAAGATGTCTTTGAATTTTTAAAGCATTTTAGAACGCTTATTTCTTCATTTTAAGCTTCTCAGAACACTTTATTTCGCATAGGCATACATAGTAAACTTTAGGGTCACGCTGTGTACCCCCTAATTGACCTATAATTATTTCCATTGGTAGGGTACACTATTACCCTGTAATATAATAGGTGGTCCAATTTAAAAATTATAGGTCAATATTAAGGTCCGATACCGTGCTGTTAGTTAGCATAGAAAAATGTCTTTGAATTTTAAAAGCATTTTAGAACGCTTATTTCCTCATTTTAAGCTTCTCAGAACACTTTATTTCGCATAGGCATACATAGTAAACTTTAGGGTCACGCTGTGTACCCCCTAATTGACCTATAACTATTTCCTGTGGTAGGATACACTATAACCCTGTAATATAATACGTGGTCCAATTTAAAAATTATAGGTCAATATTAAGGTCCGATACCGAGCCGTTAGTTAACATAGAAAAGTGTCTTCGTATTTCCTTGTTTTAATGCACTATTTAAAATATACATAGTGTACCCCTAATTGACCTATAATTATTTCCTGTGGTAGGGTACACTATTACCCTGTAATACAATACCTGGTTCAATTTAAATATTATGGGTCAATATTAAGGTTTGATATTGCGCCTTGCGTTAGTTAACCATTGAAAGATGTCTTTGAATTTTTAAAGCATTTTAGAACGCTTATTTCTTCATTTTAAGCTTCTCAGAACACTTTATTTCGCATAGGCATACATAGTAAACTTTAGGGTCATGCTGTGTACCCCCTAATTGACCTATAATTATTTCCATTGGTAGGGTACACTATTACCCTGTAATATAATAGGTGGTCCAATTTAAAAATTATAGGTCAATATTAAGGTCCGATACCGTGCCGTTAGTTAGCATAGAAAAATGTCTTTGAATTTTTAAAGCATTTTAGAACGCTTATTTCCTCATTTTAAGCTTCTCAGAACACTTTATTTCGCATAGGCATACATAGTAAACTTTAGGGTCACTCTGCGTACCCCCTAATTGACCTATAATTATTTCCTGTGGTAGGGTACACTATAACCCTGTAATATAATACGTGGTCCAATTTAAAAATTATAGGTCAATATTAAGGTCCGATACCGTGCCGTTAGTTAACATAGAAAAGTGTCTTCGTATTTCCTTGTTTTAATGCACTATTTAAAATATACATAGTGTACCCCCTAATTGACCTATAATTATTTCCTGTTGAAGGGTACACTATTACCCTGTAATATAATACCTGGTCCAATTTAAATATTATGGGTCAATATTAAGGTCTGATATTGCGCCTTGCGTTAGTTAACCATTGAAAGATGTCTTTGAATTTTTAAAGCATTTTTGAACGCTTATTTCTTCATTTTAAGCATCTCAGAACACTCTATTTCGCATAGGCATACATAGTAAAATTTAGGGTCACGCTGTGTACCCCCTAAATGACCTATAATTATTTCCTGTGGTAGGGTACACTATTACCCTGTAATATAATACGTGGTCCAATTTAAAAATTATAGGTCAATATTAAGGTCCGATACCGTGCCGTTAGTTAACATAGAAAAATGTCTTTGAATTTTTAAAGCATTTTAGAACGCTTATTTCCTCATTTTAAGCTTCTCAGAACACTTTATTTCGCATAGGCATACATAGTAAAATTTAGGGTCACGCTGTGTACCCCCTAAATGACCTATAATTATTTCCTGTGGTAGGGTACACTATTACCCTGTAATATAATACGTGGTCCAATGTAAAAATTATAGGTCAATATTAAGTTCCGATACCGTGCCGTTAGTTAACATTGAAAAATGTCTTCGTATTTCCTTGTTTTAATGCACTATTTAAAATATACATAGTGTACCCCCTAATTGACCTATAATTATTTCCTGTGGTAGGGTACACTATTACCCTGTAATACAATACCTTGTTCAATTTAAATATTATGGGTCAATATTAAGGTTTGATATTGCGCCTTGCGTTAGTTAACCATTGAAAGATGTCTTTGAATTTTTAAAGCATTTTAGAACGCTTATTTCTTCATTTTAAGCTTCTCAGAACACTTTATTTCGCATAGGCATACATAGTAAACTTTAGGGTCACTCTGCGCATCCCCTAATTGACCTATAATTATTTCCTGTGGTAGGGTACACTATAACCCTGTAATATAATACGTGGTCCAATTTACAAATTATAGGTCAATATTAAGGTCCGATACCGTGCCGTTAGTTAACATAGAAAAGTGTCTTCGTATTTCCTTGTTTTAATGCACTATTTAAAATATACATAGTGTACCCCCTAATTGACCTATAATTATTTCCTGTGGTAGGGTACACTATTACCCTGTAATATAATACCTGGTCCAATTTAAATATTATGGGTCAATATTAAGGTCTGATATTGTGCCTTGCGTCAGTTAACCATTGAAAGATGTCTTTGAATTTTTAAAGCATTTTTGAACGCTTATTTCTTCATTTTAAGCATCTCAGAACACTCTATTTCGCATAGGCATACATAGTAAAATTTAGGGTCACGCTGTGTACCCCCTAAATGACCTATAATTATTTCCTGTGGTAGGGTACACTATTTCCCTGTAATATAATACGTGGTCCAATTTAAAAATTATAGGTCAATATTAAGGTCCGATACCGTGCCGTTAGTTAACATAGAAAAATGTCTTTGAATTTTTAAAGCATTTTAGAACGCTTATTTCCTCATTTTAAGCTTCTCAGAACACTTTATTTCGCATAGGCATACATAGTAAACTTTAGGGTCACTCTGTGTACCCCCTAATTGACCTATAATTATTTCCTGTGGTAGGGTACACTATAACCCTGTAATATAATACGTGGTCCAATTTAAAAATTATAGGTCAATATTAAGGTCCGATACCGTGCCGTTAGTTAACATAGAAAAGTGTCTTCGTATTTTCTTGTTTTAATGCACTATTTAAAACATACATAGTGTACCCCCTAATTGACATATAATTATTTCCTGTTGTAGGGTACACTATTACCCTGTAATATAATACCTGGTCCAATTGAAATATTATGGTTCCATATTAAGGTCTGATATCGCGCCTTGCGTTAGTTAACCATTGAAAGATGTCTTTGAATTTTTAAAGCATTTTAGAACGCTTATTTCTTCATTTTAAGCTTCTCAGAACACTCTATTTCGCATAGGCATACATAGTAAATTTTAGGGTCATGCTGTGTACCACCTAATTGACCTATAATTATTTCCTGTGGTAAGGTACACTATTACCCTGTAATATAATAGGTGGTCCAATTTAAAAATTATAGGTCAATATTAAGGTCCGATACCGTGCCGTTAGTTAACATAGAAAAGTGTCTTCGTATTTCCTTGTTTTAATGCACTATTTAAAATATACATAGTGTACCCCCTTATTGACCTATAATTATTAAATTATTAATACTATTCTAAAATGCTTTAAAAATTCAAAGACATTTTTCTATGTTAACTAACGGCACGGTATCGGACCTTAATATTGACCTATAATTATTTCCTGTGGTAGGGTGCACTATTACCCTGTAATATAATACCTGGTCCAATTTAAATATTATGGGTCAATATTAAGGTCTGATATTGCGCCTTGCGCTAGTTAACCATTGAAAGATGTCTTTGAATTTTTAAAGCATTTTAGAACGCTTATTTCTTCATTTTAAGCTTCTCAGAACACTTTATTTCGCATAGGCATACATAGTAAAATTTAGGGTCACGCTGTGTACCCCCTAAATGACCTATAATTATTTCCTGTGGTAGGGCACACTATTACCCTGTAATATAATACGTGGTCCAATTTAAAAATTATAGGTCAATATTAAGGTCCGATACCGTGCCGTTAGTTAACATAGAAAAATGTCTTTGAATTTTTAAAGCATTTTAGAACGCTTATTTCCTCATTTTAAGCTTCTCAGAACACTTTATTTCGCATAGGCATACATAGTAAACTTTAGGGTCACTCTGTGTACCCCCTAATTGACCTATAATTATTCCCTGTGGTAGGGTACACTATAACCCTGTAATATAATACGTGGTCCAGTTTAAAAATTATAGGTCAATATTAAGGTCCGATACCGTGCCGTTAGTTAACATAGAAAAGTGTCTTCGTATTTCCTTGTTTTAATGCACTATTTAAAATATACATAGTGTATCCCCTAATTGACCTATAATTATTTCCTGTGGTAGGGTACACTATTACCCTGTAATATAATACCTGGTCCAATTTAAAAATTATAGGTCAATATTAAGGTCCGATACCGTGCCGTTAGTTAGCATAGAAAAATGTCTTTGAATTTTAAAAGCATTTTAGAACGCTTATTTCCTCATTTTAAGCTTCTCAGAACACTTTATTTCGCATAGGCATACATAGTAAACTTTAGGGTCACACTGTGTACCCCCTAATTGACCTATAATTATTTCCTTTGGAAGGGTACACTATTACCCTGTAATATAATACCTGGTCCAATTTAAATATTATGGGTCAATATTAAGGTCTGATATTGTGCCTTGCGTTATTTAACCATTGAAAGATGTCTTTGAATTTTTAAAGCATTTTAGAACGCTTATTTCTTCATTTTAAGCTTCTCAGAACACTCTATTTCCCATAGGCATACATAGTAAAATTTAGGGTCACGCTGTGTACCCCCTAAATGACCTATAATTATTTCCTGTGGTAGGGTACACTATTACCCTGTAATATAATACGTGGTCCAATTTAAAAATTATAGGTCAATATTAAGTTCCGATACCGTGCCGTTAGTTAACATTGAAAAATGTCTTCGTATTTCCTTGTTTTAATGCACTATTTAAAATACACATAGTGTACCCCCTAATTGACCTATAATTATTTCCTGTGGTAGGGTACACTATTACCCTGTAATACAATACCTGGTTCAATTTAAATATTATGGGTCAATATTAAGGTTTGATATTGCGCCTTGCGTTAGTTAACCATTGAAAGATGTCTTTGAATTTTTAAAGCATTTTAGAACGCTTATTTCTTCATTTTAAGCTTCTCAGAACACTTTATTTCGCATAGGCATACATAGTAAACTCTAGGGTCACGCTGTGTACCCCCTAATTGACCTATAATTATTTCCTGTGGTAGGGTACACTATTACCCTGTAATATAATAGGTGGTCCAATTTAAAAATTATAGGTCAATATTAAGGTCCGATACCGTGCCGTTAGTTAGCATATAAAAATGTCTTTGAATTTTTAAAGCATTTTAGAACGCTTATATTTTCATTTTAAGCTTCTCAGAACACTCTATTTCCCATAGGCATACATAGTAAAATTTAGGGTCACGCTGTGTACCCCCTAAATGACCTATAATTATTTCCTGTGGTAGGGTACACTATTACCCTGTAATATAATACGTGGTCCAATTTAAAAATTATAGGTCAATATTAAGTTCCGATACCGTGCCGTTAGTTAACATTGAAAAATGTCTTCGTATTTCCTTGTTTTAATGCACTATTTAAAATACACATAGTGTACCCCCTAATTGACCTATAATTATTTCCTGTGGTAGGGTACACTATTACCCTGCAATACAATACCTGGTTCAATTTAAATATTATGGGTCAATATTAAGGTTTGATATTGCGCCTTGCGTTAGTTAACCATTGAAAGATGTCTTTGAATTTTTAAAGCATTTTAGAACACTTATTTCTTCATTTTAAGCTTCTCAGAACACTTTATTTTGCATAGGCATACATAGTAAACTTTAGGGTCACGCTGTGTACCCCCTAATTGACCTATAATTATTTCCTGTGGTAGGGTACACTATAACCCTGTAATATAATACGTGGTCCAATTTAAAAATTTTAGGTCAATATTAAGGTCCGATACCGTGCCGTTAGTTAACATAGAAAAGTGTCTTCGAATTTCCTTGTTTTAATGCACTATTTAAAATATACATAGTGTACCTCCTAATTGACCTATAATTATTTCCTGTTGTAGGGTACACTATTACCCTGCAATACAATACCTGGTTCAATTTAAATATTATGGGTCAATATTAAGGTTTGATATTGCGCCTTGCGTTAGTTAACCATTGAAAGATGTCTTTGAATTTTTAAAGCATTTTAGAACGCTTATTTCTTCATTTTAAGCTTCTCAGAACACTCTATTTCGCATAGGCATACATAGTAAATTTTAGGGTCATGCTGTGTACCACCTAATTGACCTATAATTATTTCCTGTGGTAAGGTACACTATTACCCTGTAATATAATAGGTGGTCCAATTTAAAAATTATAGGTCAATATTAAGGTCCGATACCGTGCCGTTAGTTAACATAGAAAAGTGTCTTCGTATTTCCTTGTTTTAATGCACTATTTAAAATATACATAGTGTACCCCCTTATTGACCTATAATTATTAAATTATTAATACTATTCTAAAATGCTTTAAAAATTCAAAGACATTTTTCTATGTTAACTAACGGCACGGTATCGGACCTTAATATTGACCTATAATTATTTCCTGTGGTAGGGTGCACTATTACCCTGTAATATAATACCTGGTCCAATTTAAATATTATGGGTCAATATTAAGGTCTGATATTGCGCCTTGCGCTAGTTAACCATTGAAAGATGTCTTTGAATTTTTAAAGCATTTTAGAACGCTTATTTCTTCATTTTAAGCTTCTCAGAACACTTTATTTCGCATAGGCATACATAGTAAAATTTAGGGTCACGCTGTGTACCCCCTAAATGACCTATAATTATTTCCTGTGGTAGGGCACACTATTACCCTGTAATATAATACGTGGTCCAATTTAAAAATTATAGGTCAATATTAAGGTCCGATACCGTGCCGTTAGTTAACATAGAAAAATGTCTTTGAATTTTTAAAGCATTTTAGAACGCTTATTTCCTCATTTTAAGCTTCTCAGAACACTTTATTTCGCATAGGCATACATAGTAAACTTTAGGGTCACTCTGTGTACCCCCTAATTGACCTATAATTATTCCCTGTGGTAGGGTACACTATAACCCTGTAATATAATACGTGGTCCAGTTTAAAAATTATAGGTCAATATTAAGGTCCGATACCGTGCCGTTAGTTAACATAGAAAAGTGTCTTCGTATTTCCTTGTTTTAATGCACTATTTAAAATATACATAGTGTATCCCCTAATTGACCTATAATTATTTCCTGTGGTAGGGTACACTATTACCCTGTAATATAATACCTGGTCCAATTTAAAAATTATAGGTCAATATTAAGGTCCGATACCGTGCCGTTAGTTAGCATAGAAAAATGTCTTTGAATTTTAAAAGCATTTTAGAACGCTTATTTCCTCATTTTAAGCTTCTCAGAACACTTTATTTCGCATAGGCATACATAGTAAACTTTAGGGTCACACTGTGTACCCCCTAATTGACCTATAATTATTTCCTTTGGAAGGGTACACTATTACCCTGTAATATAATACCTGGTCCAATTTAAATATTATGGGTCAATATTAAGGTCTGATATTGTGCCTTGCGTTATTTAACCATTGAAAGATGTCTTTGAATTTTTAAAGCATTTTAGAACGCTTATTTCTTCATTTTAAGCTTCTCAGAACACTCTATTTCCCATAGGCATACATAGTAAAATTTAGGGTCACGCTGTGTACCCCCTAAATGACCTATAATTATTTCCTGTGGTAGGGTACACTATTACCCTGTAATATAATACGTGGTCCAATTTAAAAATTATAGGTCAATATTAAGTTCCGATACCGTGCCGTTAGTTAACATTGAAAAATGTCTTCGTATTTCCTTGTTTTAATGCACTATTTAAAATACACATAGTGTACCCCCTAATTGACCTATAATTATTTCCTGTGGTAGGGTACACTATTACCCTGTAATACAATACCTGGTTCAATTTAAATATTATGGGTCAATATTAAGGTTTGATATTGCGCCTTGCGTTAGTTAACCATTGAAAGATGTCTTTGAATTTTTAAAGCATTTTAGAACGCTTATTTCTTCATTTTAAGCTTCTCAGAACACTTTATTTCGCATAGGCATACATAGTAAACTCTAGGGTCACGCTGTGTACCCCCTAATTGACCTATAATTATTTCCTGTGGTAGGGTACACTATTACCCTGTAATATAATAGGTGGTCCAATTTAAAAATTATAGGTCAATATTAAGGTCCGATACCGTGCCGTTAGTTAGCATATAAAAATGTCTTTGAATTTTTAAAGCATTTTAGAACGCTTATATTTTCATTTTAAGCTTCTCAGAACACTCTATTTCCCATAGGCATACATAGTAAAATTTAGGGTCACGCTGTGTACCCCCTAAATGACCTATAATTATTTCCTGTGGTAGGGTACACTATTACCCTGTAATATAATACGTGGTCCAATTTAAAAATTATAGGTCAATATTAAGTTCCGATACCGTGCCGTTAGTTAACATTGAAAAATGTCTTCGTATTTCCTTGTTTTAATGCACTATTTAAAATACACATAGTGTACCCCCTAATTGACCTATAATTATTTCCTGTGGTAGGGTACACTATTACCCTGCAATACAATACCTGGTTCAATTTAAATATTATGGGTCAATATTAAGGTTTGATATTGCGCCTTGCGTTAGTTAACCATTGAAAGATGTCTTTGAATTTTTAAAGCATTTTAGAACACTTATTTCTTCATTTTAAGCTTCTCAGAACACTTTATTTTGCATAGGCATACATAGTAAACTTTAGGGTCACGCTGTGTACCCCCTAATTGACCTATAATTATTTCCTGTGGTAGGGTACACTATTACCCTGTAATATAATAGGTGGTCCAATTTAAAAATTATAGGTCAATATTAAGGTCCGATACCGTGCCGTTAGTTAGCATAGAAAAATGTCTTTGAATTTTTAAAGCATTTTAGAACGCTTATTTCCTCATTTTAAGCTTCTCAGAACACTTTATTTCGCATAGGCATACATAGTAAACTTTAGGGTCACTCTGCGTACCCCCTAATTGACCTATAATTATTTCCTGTGGTAGGGTACACTATAACCCTGTAATATAATACGTGGTCCAATTTCAAAATTATAGGTCAATATTAATTTCCGATACCGTGCCGTTAGTTAACATAGAAAAGTGTCTTCGTATTTCCTTGTTTTAATGCACTATTTAAAATATACATAGTGTACCCCCTAATTGACCTATAATTATTTCCTGTGGTAGGGTACACTATTACCCTGTAATATAATACCTGGTCCAATTTAAATATTATGGGTCAATATTAAGGTCTGATATTGCGCCTTGCGTTAGTTAACCATTGAAAGATGTCTTTGAATTTTTAAAGCATTTTTGAACGCTTATTTCTTCATTTTAAGCATCTCAGAACACTCTATTTCGCATAGGCATACATAGTAAAATTTAGGGTCACGCTGTGTACCCCCTAAATGACCTATAATTATTTCCTGTGGTAGGGTACATTATTACCCTGTAATATAATACGTGGTCCAATTTAAAAATTATAGGTCAATATTAAGGTCCGATACCGTGCCGTTAGTTAACATAGAAAAATGTCTTTGAATTTTTAAAGCATTTTAGAACGCTTATTTCCTCATTTTAAGCTTCTCAGAACACTTTATTTCGCATAGGCATACATAGTAAAATTTAGGGTCACGCTGTGTACCCCCTAAATGACCTATAATTAATTCCTGTGGTAGGGTTCACTATTACCCTGTAATATAATACGTGGTCCAATGTAAAAATTATAGGTCAATATTAAGTTCCGATACCGTGCCGTTAGTTAACATTGAAAAATGTCTTCGTATTTCCTTGTTTTAATGCACTATTTAAAATATACATAGTGTACCCCCTAATTGACCTATAATTATTTCCTGTGGTAGGGTACACTATTACCCTGTAATACAATACCTTGTTCAATTTAAATATTATGGGTCAATATTAAGGTTTGATATTGCGCCTTGCGTTAGTTAACCATTGAAAGATGTCTTTGAATTTTTAAAGCATTTTAGAACGCTTATTTCTTCATTTTAAGCTTCTCAGAACACTCTATTTCGCATAGGCATACATAGTAAACTTTAGGGTCACGTTGTGTACCCTCTAATTGACCTATAATTATTTCCTGTGGTAGGGTACACTATTACCCTATAATATAATACGTGGTCCAATTTAAAAATTATAGGTCAATATTAAGGTCCGATACCGTGCCGTTAGTTAACATAGAAAAGTGTCTTCGTATTTCCTTGTTTTAATGCACTATTTAAAATATACATAGTGTACCCCCTAATTGACCTATAATTATTTCCTGTGGTAGGGTACACTATTACCCTGTAATATAATACCTGCTCCAATTTAAATATTATGGGTCAATATTAAGGTCTGATATTGCGCCTTGCGCTAGTTAACCATTTAAAGATGTCTTTGAATTTTTAAAGCATTTTAGAACGCTTATTTCTTCATTTTAAGCTTCTCAGAACACTCTATTTCGCATAAGCATACATAGTAAAATTTAGGGTCACGCTGTGAACCCCCTAAATGACCTATAATTATATCCTGTGGTAGGGTTCACTATTACCCTGTAATATAATACGTGGTCCAATTTAAAAATTATAGGTCAATATTAAGGTCCGATACCGTGCCGTTAGTTAACATAGAAAAATGTCTTTGAATTTTTAAAGCATTTTAGAACGCTTATTTCCTCATTTTAAGCTTCTCAGAACACTTTATTTCGCATAGGCATACATAGTAAACTTTAGGGTCACGCTGTGTACCCCCTAATTGACCTATAATTATTTCCTTTGGAAGGGTACACTATTACCCTGTAATATAATACCTGGTCCAATTTAAATATTATGGGTCAATATAAAGGTCCGATATTGCGCCTTGCGTTAGTTAACCATTGAAAGATGTCTTTGAATTTTTAAAGCATTTTAGAACGCTTATTTCTTCATTTTAAGCTTCTCAGAACACTCTATTTCGCATAGGCATACATAGTAAATTTTAGGGTCACGCTGTGTACCCCCTAATTGACCTATAATTATTTCCTGTTGTAGGGTACACTATTACCCTGTAATATAATAGGTGGTCCAATTTAAAAATTATAGATCAATATTAAGGTCCGATACCGTGCCGTTAGTTAGCATAGAAAAATGTCTTTGAATTTTTAAAGCATTTTAGAACGCTTATTTCCTCATTTTAAGCTTCTCAGAACACTTCATTTCGCATAGGCATACATAGAAAACTTTAGGGTCACTCTGCGTACCCCCTAATTGACCTATAATTATTTCCTGTGGTAGGGTACACTATAACCCTGTAATATAATACGTGGTCCAATTTAAAAATTATAGGTCAATATTAAGGTCCGATACCGTGCCGTTAGTTAACATAGAAAAGTGTCTTCGTATTTCCTTGTTTTAATGCACTATTTAAAATATACATAGTGTACCCCCTAATTGACCTATAATTATTTCCTGTGGTAGGGTACACTATTACCCTGTAATACAATACCTGGTTCAATTTAAATATTATGGGTCAATATTAAGGTTTGATATTGCGCCTTGCGTTAGTTAACCATTGAAAGATGTCTTTGAATTTTTAAAGCATTTTAGAACGCTTATTTCTTCATTTTAAGCTTCTCAGAACACTTTATTTCACATAGGCATACATAGTAAACTTTAGGGTCACGCTGTGTACCCCCTAATTGACCTATAATTATTTCCTGTGGTAGGGTACACTATTACCCTGTAATATAATAGGTGGTCCAATTTAAAAATTATAGGTCAATATTAAGGTCCGATACCGTGCCGTTAGTTAGCATAGAAAAATGTCTTTGAATTTTTAAAGCATTTTAGAACGCTTATTTCCTCATTTTAAGCTTCTCAGAACACTTCATTTCGCATAGGCATACATAGAAAACTTTAGGGTCACTCTGCGTACCCCCTAATTGACCTATAATTATTTCCTGTGGTAGGGTACACTATAACCCTGTAATATAATACGTGGTCCAATTTAAAAATTATAGGTCAATATTAAGGTCCAATACCGTGCCGTTAGTTAACATAGAAAAGTGTCTTCGTATTTCCTTGTTTTGATGCACTATTTAAAATATACATAGTGTACCCCCTAATTGACCTATAATTATTTCCTGTGGTAGGGTACACTATTACCCTGTAATATAATACCTGGTCCAATTTAAATATTATGGGTCAATATTAAGGTCTGATATTGCGCCTTGCGTTAGTTAACCATTGAAAGATGTCTTTGAATTTTTAAAGCATTTTAGAACGCTTATTTCTTCATTTTAAGCTTCTCAGAACACTCTATTTCGCATAGGCATACATAGTAAATTTTAGGGTCACGCTGTGTATCACCTAATTGACCTATAAATATTTCCTGTTTTAAGGTACACTATAACCCTGTAATATAATACGTGGTACAATTTAAAAATTATAGGTCAATATTAAGGTCCGATACCGTGCCGTTAGTTAACATAGAAAAGTGTCTTCGTATTTCCTTGTTTTAATGCACTATTTAAAATATACATAGTGTACCCCCTAATTGACCTATAATTATTTCCTGTGGTAGGGTACACTATTACCCTGTAATATAATACCTGGTCCAATTTAAATATTATGGGTCAATATTAAGGTCTGATATTGCGCCTTGCGCTAGTTAACCATTGAAAGATGTCTTTGAATTTTTAAAGCATTTTAGAACGCTTATTTCTTCATTTTAAGCTTCTCAGAACACTGTATTTCGCATAGGCATGCATAGTAAAATTACGGGTCACGCTGTGTACCCCCTAATTGACCTATAATTATTTCCTGTGGTAGGGTACACTATTACCCTGTAATATAATACCTGGTTAATTTAAATATTATGGGTCAATATTAAGGTCTGATATTGCGCCTTGCGTTAGTTAACCATTGAAAGATGTCTTTGAATTTTTAAAGCATTTTAGAACGCTTATTTCTTCATTTTAAGCATCTCAGAACACTCTATTTCGCATAGGCATACATAGTAAAATTTAGGGTCACGCTGTGAACCCCCTAAATGACCTATAATTATATCCTGTGGTAGGGTACACTATTACCCTGTAATATAATACGTGGTCCAATTTAAAAATTATAGGTCAATATTAAGGTCCGATACCGTGCCGTTAGTTAACATAGAAAAATGTCTTTGAATTTTTAAAGCATTTTAGAACGCTTATTTCCTCATTTTAAGCTTCTCAGAACACTTTATTTCACATAGGCATACATAGTAAACTTTAGGGTCACGCTGTGTACCCCCTAATTGACCTATAATTATTTCCTTTGGAAGGGTACACTATTACCCTGTAATATAATACCTGGTCCAATTTAAATATTATGGGTCAATATAAAGGTCCGATATTGCGCCATGCGTTAGTTAACCATTGAAAGATGTCTTTGAATTTTTAAAGCATTTTAGAACGCTTATTTCTTCATTTTAAGCTTCTCAGAACACTCTATTTCGCATAGGCATACATAGTAAAATTTAGGGTCACGCTGTATACCCCCTAAATGACCTATAATTATTTCCTGTGGTAGAGTACACTATTACCCTGTAATATAATACGTGGTCCAATTTAAAAATTATAGGTCAATATTAAGTTCCGATACCGTGCCGTTATTTAACATTGAAAAATGTCTTCGTATTTCCTTGTTTTAATGCACTATTTAAAATATTCATAGTGTACCCCCTAATTGACCTATAATTATTTCCTGTGGTAGGGTACACTATTACCCTGTAATACAATACCTGGTTCAATTTAAATATTATGGGTCAATATTAAGGTTTGATATTGCGCATTGCGTTAGTTAACCATTGAAAGATGTCTTTGAATTTTTAAAGCATTTTAGAACGCTTATTTCTTCATTTTAAGCTTCTCAGAACACTTTATTTCGCATAGGCATACATAGTAAACTTTAGGGTCACGCTGTGTACCCCCTAATTGACCTATAATTATTTCCTGTGGTAGGGTACACTATTACCCTGTAATATAAAAGGTGGTCCAATTTAAAAATTATAGGTCAATATTAAGGTCCGATACCGTGCCGTTAGTTAGCATAGAAAAATGTCTTTGAATTTTTAAAGCATTTTAGAACGCTTATTTCCTCATTTTAAGCTTCTCAGAACACTCTATTTCGCATAGGCATACATAGTAAATTTTAGGGTCACGCTGTGTATCACCTAATTGACCTATAAATATTTCCTGTGGTAAGGTACACTATTACCCTGTAATATAATACGTGGTACAATTTAAAAATTATAGGTCAATATTAAGGTCCGATACCGTGCCGTTAGTTAACATAGAAAAGTGTCTTCGTATTTCCTTGTTTTAATGCACTATTTAAAATATACATAGTGTACCCCCTAATTGACCTATAATTATTTCCTGTGGTAGGGTACACTATTACCCTGTAATATAATACCTGGTCCAATTTAAATATTATGGGTCAATATTAAGGTCTGATATTGCGCCTTGCGCTAGTTAACCATTGAAAGATGTCTTTGAATTTTTAAAGCATTTTAGAACGCTTATTTCTTCATTTTAAGCTTCTCAGAGCACTCTATTTCGCATAGGCATACATAGTAAAATTTAGGGTCACGCTGTGTACCCCCTAAATGACCTATAATTATTTCCTGTGGTAGGGCACACTATTACCCTGTAATATAATACGTGGTACAATTTAAAAATTATAGGTCAATATTAAGGTCCGATACCGTGCCGTTAGTTAACATAGAAAAGTGTCTTCGTATTTCCTTGTTTTAATGCACTATTTAAAATATACATAGTGTACCCCCTAATTGACCTATAATTATTTCCTGTGGTAGGGTACACTATTACCCTGTAATATAATACCTGGTCCAATTTAAATATTATGGGTCAATATTAAGGTCTGATATTGCGCCTTGCGCTAGTTAACCATTGAAAGATGTCTTTGAATTTTTAAAGCATTTTAGAACGCTTATTTCTTCATTTTAAGCTTCTCAGAGCACTCTATTTCGCATAGGCATACATAGTAAAATTTAGGGTCACGCTGTGTACCCCCTAAATGACCTATAATTATTTCCTGTGGTAGGGCACACTATTACCCTGTAATATAATACGTGGTCCAATTTAAAAATTATAGGTCAATATTAAGTTCCGATACCGTGCCGTTAGTTAACATTGAAAAATGTCTTCGTATTTCCTTGTTTTAATGCACTATTTAAAATATACATAGTGTACCCCCTAATTGACCTATAATTATTTCCTGTGGTTGGGTACACTATTACCTTGTAATACAATACCTGGTTCAATTGAAATATTATGGTTCCATATTAAGGTCTGATATCGCGCCTTGCGTTAGTTAACCATTGAAAGATGTCTTTGAATTTTTAAAGCATTTTAGAACGCTTATTTCTTCATTTTAAGCTTCTCAGAACACTCTATTTCGCATAGACATACATAGTAAATTTTAGGGTCACGCTGTGTACCACCTAATTGACCTATAATTATTTCCTGTGGTAAGGTACACTATTACCCTGTAATATAATACGTGGTACAATTTAAAAATTATAGGTCAATATTAAGGTCCGATACCGTGCCGTTAGTTAACATAGAAAAGTGTCTTCGTATTTCCTTGTTTTAATGCACTATTTAAAATATACATAGTGTACCCCCTAATTGACCTATAATTATTTCCTGTGGTAGGGTACACTATTACCCTGTAATATAATACCTGGTCCAATTTAAATATTATAGGTCAATATTAAGGTCCGATATTGCGCCTTGCGTTAGTTAACCATTGAAAGATGTCTTTGAATTTTTAAAGCATTTTAGAACGCTTATTTCTTCATTTTAAGCATCTCAGAACACTCTATTTCGCATAGGCATACATAGTAAAATTTAGGGTCACGCTGTGTACCCCCTAAATGACCTATAATTATATCCTGTGGTAGGGTACACTATTACCCTGTAATATAATACGTGGTCCAATTTAAAAATTATAGGTCAATATTAAGGTCCGATACCGTGCCGTTAGTTAACATAAAAAAATGTCTTTGAATTTTTAAAGCATTTTAGAACGCTTATTTCCTCATTTTAAGCTTCTCAGAACACTTCATTTCGCATAGGCATACATAGAAAACTTTAGGGTCACTCTGCGTCCCCCCTAATTGACCTATAATTATTTCCTGTGGTAGGGTACACTATAACCCTGTAATATAATACGTGGTCCAATTTAAAAATTATAGGTCAATATTAAGGTCCGATACCGTGCCGTTAGTTAACATAGAAAAGTGTCTTCGTATTTCCTTGTTTTGATGCACTATTTAAAATATACATAGTGTACCCCCTAATTGACCTATAATTATTTCCTGTGGTAGGGTACACTATTACCCTGTAATATAATACCTGGTCCAATTTAAATATTATGGGTCAATATTAAGGTCTGATATTGCGCCTTGCGTTAGTTAACCATTGAAAGATGTCTTTGAATTTTTAAAGCATTTTAGAACGCTTATTTCTTCATTTTAAGCTTCTCAGAACACTCTATTTCGCATAGGCATACATAGTAAATTTTAGGGTCACGCTGTGTATCACCTAATTGACCTATAAATATTTCCTGTGGTAAGGTACATTATTACCCTGTAATATAATACGTGGTCCAATTTAAAAATTATAGGTCAATATTAAGTTCCGATACCGTGCCGTTAGTTAACATTGAAAAATGTCTTCGTATTTCCTTGTTTTAATGCACTATTTAAAATATACATAGTGTACCCCCTAATTGACCTATAATTATTTCCTGTGGTAGGGTACACTATTATCTTGTAATACAATACCTGGTTCAATTTAAATATTATGGGTCAATATTAAGGTTTGATATTGCGCCTTGCGTTAGTTAACCATTGAAAGATGTCTTTGAATTTTTAAAGCATTTTAGAACGCTTATTTCTTCATTTTAAGCTTCTCAGAACACTCTATTTCGCATAGGCATACATAGTAAACTTTAGGGTCACTCTGTGTACCCCCTAATTGACCTATAATTATTTCCTGTGGTAGGGTACACTATAACCCTGTAATATAATACGTGGTCCAATTTAAAAATTATAGGTCAATATTAAGGTGCAATACCGTGCCGTTAGTTAACATAGAAAAGTGTCTTCGTATTTTCTTGTTTTAATGCACTATTTAAAACATACATAGTGTACCCCCTAATTGACCTATAATTATTTCCTGTTGTAGGGTACACTATTACCCTGTAATATAATACCTGGTCCAATTGAAATATTATGGTTCCATATTAAGGTCTGATATCGCACCTTGCGTTAGTTAACCATTGAAAGATGTCTTTGAATTTTTAAAGCATTTTAGAACGCTTATTTCTTCATTTTAAGCTTCTCAGAACACTCTGATTCGCATAGACATACATAGTAAATTTTAGGGTCACGCTGTGTACCACCTAATTGACCTATAATTATTTCCTGTGGTAAGGTACACTATTACCCTGTAATATAATACGTGGTACAATTTAAAAATTATAGGTCAATATTAAGGTCCGATACCGTGCCGTTAGTTAACATAGAAAAGTGTTTTCGTATTTCCTTGTTTTAATGCACTATTTAAAATATACATAGTGTACCCCCTAATTGACCTATAATTATTTCCTGTGGTAGGGTACACTATTACCCTGTAATATAATACCTGGTCCAATTTAAATATTATGGGTCAATATTAAGGTCTGATATTGCGCCTTGCGCTAGTTAACCATTGAAAGATGTCTTTGAATTTTTAAAGCATTTTAGATCGCTTATTTCTTCATTTTAAGCTTCTCAGAACACTCTATTTCGCATAAGCATACATAGTAAAATTTAGGGTCACGCTGTGTACCCCCTAAATGACCTATAATTATTTCCTGTGGTAGGGTACACTATTACCCTGTAATATAATACGTGGTCCAATTTAAAAATTATAGGTCAATATTAAGGACCGATACCGTGCCGTTAGTTAACATTGAAAAATGTCTTTGAATTTTTAAAGCATTTTAGAACGCTTATTTCCTCATTTTAAGCTTCTCAGAACACTTTATTTCGCATAGGCATACATAGTAAACTTTAGGGTCTCTCTGTGTACCCCCTAATTGACCTACAATTATTTCCTGTGGTAGGGTACACTATAACCCTGTAATATAATACGTGATCCAATTTAAAAATTATAGGTCAATATTAAGGTCCGATACCGTGCCGTTAGTTAACATAGAAAAGTGTATTCGTATTTCCTTGTTTTAATGCACTATTTAAAATATACATAGTGTACCCCCTAATTGACCTATAATTATTTCTTGTGGTAGGGTACACTATTACCCTGTAATATAATACCTATTCCAATTTAAATATTATGGGTCAATATTAAGGTCTGATATTGCGCCTTGCGTTAGTTAACCATTGAAAGATGTCTTTGAATTTTTAAAGCATTTTAGAACGCTTATTTCTTCATTTTAAGCATCTCAGAACACTCTATTTCGCATAGGCATACATAGTAAAATTTAGGGTCACGCTGTGTACCCCCTAAATGACCTATAATTATATCCTGTGGTAGGGTACACTATTACCCTGTAATATAATACGTGGTCCAATTTAAAAATTATAGGTCAATATTAAGGTCCGATACCGTGCCGTTAGTTAACATAAAAAAATGTCTTTGAATTTTTAAAGCATTTTAGAACGCTTATTTCCTCATTTTAAGCTTCTCAGAACACTTTGTTTCGCATAGGCATACATAGTAAACTTTAGGGTCACGCTGTGTACCCCCTAATTGACCTATAATTATTTCCTTTGGTGGGGTACACTATTACCCTGTAATATAATACCTGGTCCAATTTAAATATTATTGGTCAATATTAAGGTCTGATATTGCGCCTTGCGTTAGTTAACCATTGAAAGATGTCTTTGAATTTTTAAAGCATTTTAGAACGCTTATTTCTTCATTTTAAGCTTCTCAGAGCACTCTATTTCGCATAGGCATACATAGTAAAATTTAGGGTCACGCTGTGTACCCCCTAAATGACCTATAATTATTTCCTGTGGTAGGGCACACTATTACCCTGTAATATAATACGTGGTCCAATTTAAAAATTATAGGTCAATATTAAGTTCCGATACCGTGCCGTTAGTTAACATTGAAAAATGTCTTCGTATTTCCTTGTTTTAATGCACTATTTAAAATACACATAGTGTACCCCCTAATTGACCTATAATTATTTCCTGTGGTAGGGTACACTATTACCCTGTAATACAATACCTGGTTCAATTTAAATATTATGGGTCAATATTAAGGTTTGATATTGCGCCTTGCGTTAGTTAACCATTGAAAGATGTCTTTGAATTTTTAAAGCATTTTAGAACGCTTATTTCTTCATTTTAAGCTTCTCAGAACACTTTATTTCGCATAGGCATACATAGTAAACTCTAGGGTCACGCTGTGTACCCCCTAATTGACCTATAATTATTTCCTGTGGTAGGGTACACTATTACCCTGTAATATAATAGGTGGTCCAATTTAAAAATTATAGGTCAATATTAAGGTCCGATACCGTGCCGTTAGTTAGCATATAAAAATGTCTTTGAATTTTTAAAGCATTTTAGAACGCTTATATTTTCATTTTAAGCTTCTCAGAACACTCTATTTCCCATAGGCATACATAGTAAAATTTAGGGTCACGCTGTGTACCCCCTAAATGACCTATAATTATTTCCTGTGGTAGGGTACACTATTACCCTGTAATATAATACGTGGTCCAATTTAAAAATTATAGGTCAATATTAAGTTCCGATACCGTGCCGTTAGTTAACATTGAAAAATGTCTTCGTATTTCCTTGTTTTAATGCACTATTTAAAATACACATAGTGTACCCCCTAATTGACCTATAATTATTTCCTGTGGTAGGGTACACTATTACCCTGCAATACAATACCTGGTTCAATTTAAATATTATGGGTCAATATTAAGGTTTGATATTGCGCCTTGCGTTAGTTAACCATTGAAAGATGTCTTTGAATTTTTAAAGCATTTTAGAACACTTATTTCTTCATTTTAAGCTTCTCAGAACACTTTATTTTGCATAGGCATACATAGTAAACTTTAGGGTCACGCTGTGTACCCCCTAATTGACCTATAATTATTTCCTGTGGTAGGGTACACTATTACCCTGTAATATAATAGGTGGTCCAATTTAAAAATTATAGGTCAATATTAAGGTCCGATACCGTGCCGTTAGTTAGCATAGAAAAATGTCTTTGAATTTTTAAAGCATTTTAGAACGCTTATTTCCTCATTTTAAGCTTCTCAGAACACTTTATTTCGCATAGGCATACATAGTAAACTTTAGGGTCACTCTGCGTACCCCCTAATTGACCTATAATTATTTCCTGTGGTAGGGTACACTATAACCCTGTAATATAATACGTGGTCCAATTTCAAAATTATAGGTCAATATTAATTTCCGATACCGTGCCGTTAGTTAACATAGAAAAGTGTCTTCGTATTTCCTTGTTTTAATGCACTATTTAAAATATACATAGTGTACCCCCTAATTGACCTATAATTATTTCCTGTGGTAGGGTACACTATTACCCTGTAATATAATACCTGGTCCAATTTAAATATTATGGGTCAATATTAAGGTCTGATATTGCGCCTTGCGTTAGTTAACCATTGAAAGATGTCTTTGAATTTTTAAAGCATTTTTGAACGCTTATTTCTTCATTTTAAGCATCTCAGAACACTCTATTTCGCATAGGCATACATAGTAAAATTTAGGGTCACGCTGTGTACCCCCTAAATGACCTATAATTATTTCCTGTGGTAGGGTACATTATTACCCTGTAATATAATACGTGGTCCAATTTAAAAATTATAGGTCAATATTAAGGTCCGATACCGTGCCGTTAGTTAACATAGAAAAATGTCTTTGAATTTTTAAAGCATTTTAGAACGCTTATTTCCTCATTTTAAGCTTCTCAGAACACTTTATTTCGCATAGGCATACATAGTAAAATTTAGGGTCACGCTGTGTACCCCCTAAATGACCTATAATTAATTCCTGTGGTAGGGTTCACTATTACCCTGTAATATAATACGTGGTCCAATGTAAAAATTATAGGTCAATATTAAGTTCCGATACCGTGCCGTTAGTTAACATTGAAAAATGTCTTCGTATTTCCTTGTTTTAATGCACTATTTAAAATATACATAGTGTACCCCCTAATTGACCTATAATTATTTCCTGTGGTAGGGTACACTATTACCCTGTAATACAATACCTTGTTCAATTTAAATATTATGGGTCAATATTAAGGTTTGATATTGCGCCTTGCGTTAGTTAACCATTGAAAGATGTCTTTGAATTTTTAAAGCATTTTAGAACGCTTATTTCTTCATTTTAAGCTTCTCAGAACACTCTATTTCGCATAGGCATACATAGTAAACTTTAGGGTCACGTTGTGTACCCTCTAATTGACCTATAATTATTTCCTGTGGTAGGGTACACTATTACCCTATAATATAATACGTGGTCCAATTTAAAAATTATAGGTCAATATTAAGGTCCGATACCGTGCCGTTAGTTAACATAGAAAAGTGTCTTCGTATTTCCTTGTTTTAATGCACTATTTAAAATATACATAGTGTACCCCCTAATTGACCTATAATTATTTCCTGTGGTAGGGTACACTATTACCCTGTAATATAATACCTGCTCCAATTTAAATATTATGGGTCAATATTAAGGTCTGATATTGCGCCTTGCGCTAGTTAACCATTTAAAGATGTCTTTGAATTTTTAAAGCATTTTAGAACGCTTATTTCTTCATTTTAAGCTTCTCAGAACACTCTATTTCGCATAAGCATACATAGTAAAATTTAGGGTCACGCTGTGAACCCCCTAAATGACCTATAATTATATCCTGTGGTAGGGTTCACTATTACCCTGTAATATAATACGTGGTCCAATTTAAAAATTATAGGTCAATATTAAGGTCCGATACCGTGCCGTTAGTTAACATAGAAAAATGTCTTTGAATTTTTAAAGCATTTTAGAACGCTTATTTCCTCATTTTAAGCTTCTCAGAACACTTTATTTCGCATAGGCATACATAGTAAACTTTAGGGTCACGCTGTGTACCCCCTAATTGACCTATAATTATTTCCTTTGGAAGGGTACACTATTACCCTGTAATATAATACCTGGTCCAATTTAAATATTATGGGTCAATATAAAGGTCCGATATTGCGCCTTGCGTTAGTTAACCATTGAAAGATGTCTTTGAATTTTTAAAGCATTTTAGAACGCTTATTTCTTCATTTTAAGCTTCTCAGAACACTCTATTTCGCATAGGCATACATAGTAAATTTTAGGGTCACGCTGTGTACCCCCTAATTGACCTATAATTATTTCCTGTTGTAGGGTACACTATTACCCTGTAATATAATAGGTGGTCCAATTTAAAAATTATAGATCAATATTAAGGTCCGATACCGTGCCGTTAGTTAGCATAGAAAAATGTCTTTGAATTTTTAAAGCATTTTAGAACGCTTATTTCCTCATTTTAAGCTTCTCAGAACACTTCATTTCGCATAGGCATACATAGAAAACTTTAGGGTCACTCTGCGTACCCCCTAATTGACCTATAATTATTTCCTGTGGTAGGGTACACTATAACCCTGTAATATAATACGTGGTCCAATTTAAAAATTATAGGTCAATATTAAGGTCCGATACCGTGCCGTTAGTTAACATAGAAAAATGTCTTTGAATTTTTAAAGCATTTTAGAACGCTTATTTCCTCATTTTAAGCTTCTCAGAACACTTCATTTCGCATAGGCATACATAGAAAACTTTAGGGTCACTCTGCGTCCCCCCTAATTGACCTATAATTATTTCCTGTGGTAGGGTACACTATAACCCTGTAATATAATACGTGGTCCAATTTAAAAATTATAGGTCAATATTAAGGTCCGATACCGTGCCGTTAGTTAACATAGAAAAGTGTCTTCGTATTTCCTTGTTTTGATGCACTATTTAAAATATACATAGTGTACCCCCTAATTGACCTATAATTATTTCCTGTGGTAGGGTACACTATTACCCTGTAATATAATACCTGGTCCAATTTAAATATTATGGGTCAATATTAAGGTCTGATATTGCGCCTTGCGTTAGTTAACCATTGAAAGATGTCTTTGAATTTTTAAAGCATTTTAGAACGCTTATTTCTTCATTTTAAGCTTCTCAGAACACTCTATTTCGCATAGGCATACATAGTAAATTTTAGGGTCACGCTGTGTATCACCTAATTGACCTATAAATATTTCCTGTGGTAAGGTACATTATTACCCTGTAATATAATACGTGGTCCAATTTAAAAATTATAGGTCAATATTAAGTTCCGATACCGTGCCGTTAGTTAACATTGAAAAATGTCTTCGTATTTCCTTGTTTTAATGCACTATTTAAAATATACATAGTGTACCCCCTAATTGACCTATAATTATTTCCTGTGGTAGGGTACACTATTACCTTGTAATACAATACCTGGTTCAATTTAAATATTATGGGTCAATATTAAGGTTTGATATTGCGCCTTGCGTTAGTTAACCATTGAAAGATGTCTTTGAATTTTTAAAGCATTTTAGAACGCTTATTTCTTCATTTTAAGCTTCTCAGAACACTCTATTTCGCATAGGCATACATAGTAAACTTTAGGGTCACGTTGTGTACCCTCTAATTGACCTATAATTATTTCCTGTGGTAGGGTACACTATTACCCTATAATATAATACGTGGTCCAATTTAAAAATTATAGGTCAATATTAAGGTCCGATACCGTGCCGTTAGTTAACATAGAAAAGTGTCTTCGTATTTCCTTGTTTTAATGCACTATTTAAAATATACATAGTGTACCCCCTAATTGACCTATAATTATTTCCTGTGGTAGGGTACACTATTACCCTGTAATATAATACCTGCTCCAATTTAAATATTATGGGTCAATATTAAGGTCTGATATTGCGCCTTGCGCTAGTTAACCATTTAAAGATGTCTTTGAATTTTTAAAGCATTTTAGAACGCTTATTTCTTCATTTTAAGCTTCTCAGAACACTCTATTTCGCATAAGCATACATAGTAAAATTTAGGGTCACGCTGTGAACCCCCTAAATGACCTATAATTATATCCTGTGGTAGGGTTCACTATTACCCTGTAATATAATACGTGGTCCAATTTAAAAATTATAGGTCAATATTAAGGTCCGATACCGTGCCGTTAGTTAACATAGAAAAATGTCTTTGAATTTTTAAAGCATTTTAGAACGCTTATTTCCTCATTTTAAGCTTCTCAGAACACTTTATTTCGCATAGGCATACATAGTAAACTTTAGGGTCACGCTGTGTACCCCCTAATTGACCTATAATTATTTCCTTTGGAAGGGTACACTATTACCCTGTAATATAATACCTGGTCCAATTTAAATATTATGGGTCAATATAAAGGTCCGATATTGCGCCTTGCGTTAGTTAACCATTGAAAGATGTCTTTGAATTTTTAAAGCATTTTAGAACGCTTATTTCTTCATTTTAAGCTTCTCAGAACACTCTATTTCGCATAGGCATACATAGTAAATTTTAGGGTCACGCTGTGTACCCCCTAATTGACCTATAATTATTTCCTGTTGTAGGGTACACTATTACCCTGTAATATTATAGGTGGTCCAATTTAAAAATTATAGATCAATATTAAGGTCCGATACCGTGCCGTTAGTTAGCATAGAAAAATGTCTTTGAATTTTTAAAGCATTTTAGAACGCTTATTTCCTCATTTTAAGCTTCTCAGAACACTTCATTTCGCATAGGCATACATAGAAAACTTTAGGGTCACTCTGCGTACCCCCTAATTGACCTATAATTATTTCCTGTGGTAGGGTACACTATAACCCTGTAATATAATACGTGGTCCAATTTAAAAATTATAGGTCAATATTAAGGTCCGATACCGTGCCGTTAGTTAACATAGAAAAATGTCTTTGAATTTTTAAAGCATTTTAGAACGCTTATTTCCTCATTTTAAGCTTCTCAGAACACTTCATTTCGCATAGGCATACATAGAAAACTTTAGGGTCACTCTGCGTCCCCCCTAATTGACCTATAATTATTTCCTGTGGTAGGGTACACTATAACCCTGTAATATAATACGTGGTCCAATTTAAAAATTATAGGTCAATATTAAGGTCCGATACCGTGCCGTTAGTTAACATAGAAAAGTGTCTTCGTATTTCCTTGTTTTGATGCACTATTTAAAATATACATAGTGTACCCCCTAATTGACCTATAATTATTTCCTGTGGTAGGGTACACTATTACCCTGTAATATAATACCTGGTCCAATTTAAATATTATGGGTCAATATTAAGGTCTGATATTGCGCCTTGCGTTAGTTAACCATTGAAAGATGTCTTTGAATTTTTAAAGCATTTTAGAACGATTATTTCTTCATTTTAAGCTTCTCAGAACACTCTATTTCGCATAGGCATACATAGTAAATTTTAGGGTCACGCTGTGTATCACCTAATTGACCTATAAATATTTCCTGTGGTAAGGTACATTATTACCCTGTAATATAATACGTGGTCCAATTTAAAAATTATAGGTCAATATTAAGTTCCGATACCGTGCCGTTAGTTAACATTGAAAAATGTCTTCGTATTTCCTTGTTTTAATGCACTATTTAAAATATACATAGTGTACCCCCTAATTGACCTATAATTATTTCCTGTGGTAGGGTACACTATTACCTTGTAATACAATACCTGGTTCAATTTAAATATTATGGGTCAATATTAAGGTTTGATATTGCGCCTTGCGTTAGTTAACCATTGAAAGATGTCTTTGAATTTTTAAAGCATTTTAGAACGCTTATTTCTTCATTTTAAGCTTCTCAGAACACTCTATTTCGCATAGGCATACATAGTAAACTTTAGGGTCACTCTGTGTACCCCCTAATTGACCTATAATTATTTCCTGTGGTAGGGTACACTATAACCCTGTAATATAATACGTGGTCCAATTTAAAAATTATAGGTCAATATTAAGGTGCAATACCGTGCCGTTAGTTAACATAGAAAAGTGTCTTCGTATTTTCTTGTTTTAATGCACTATTTAAAACATACATAGTGTACCCCCTAATTGACCTATAATTATTTCCTGTTGTAGGGTACACTATTACCCTGTAATATAATACCTGGTCCAATTGAAATATTATGGTTCCATATTAAGGTCTGATATCGCGCCTTGCGTTAGTTAACCATTGAAAGATGTCTTTGAATTTTTAAAGCATTTTAGAACGCTTATTTCTTCATTTTAAGCTTCTCAGAACACTCTATTTCGCATAGACATACATAGTAAATTTTAGGGTCACGCTGTGTACCACCTAATTGACCTATAATTATTTCCTGTGGTAAGGTACACTATTACCCTGTAATATAATACGTGGTACAATTTAAAAATTATAGGTCAATATTAAGGTCCGATACCGTGCCGTTAGTTAACATAGAAAAGTGTCTTCGTATTTCCTTGTTTTAATGCACTATTTAAAATATACATAGTGTACCCCCTAATTGACCTATAATTATTTCCTGTGGTAGGGTACACTATTACCCTGTAATATAATACCTGGTCCAATTTAAATATTATGGGTCAATATTAAGGTCTGATATTGCGCCTTGCGTTAGTTAACCATTGAAAGATGTCTTTGAATTTTTAAAGCATTTTAGAACGCTTATTTCTTCATTTTAAGCTTCTCAGAACACTCTATTTCGCATAGGCATACATAGTAAATTTTAGGGTCACGCTGTGTATCACCTAATTGACCTATAAATATTTCCTGTGGTAAGGTACACTATTACCCTGTAATATAATACGTGGTACAATTTAAAAATTATAGGTCAATATTAAGGTCCGATACCGTGCCGTTAGTTAACATAGAAAAGTGTCTTCGTATTTCCTTGTTTTAATGCACTATTTAAAATATACATAGTGTACCCCCTAATTGACCTATAATTATTTCCTGTGGTAGGGTTCACTATTACCCTGTAATATAATACCTGGTCCAATTTAAATATTATGGGTCAATATTAAGGTCTGATATTGCGCCTTGCGTTAGTTAACCATTGAAAGATGTCTTTGAATTTTTAAAGCATTTTAGAACGCTTATTTCTTCATTTTAAGCTTCTCAGAACACTCTATTTCGCATAGGCATACATAGTAAATTTTAGGGTCACGCTGTGTATCACCTAATTGACCTATAAATATTTCCTGTGGTAAGGTACACTATTACCCTGTAATATAATACGTGGTACAATTTAAAAATTATAGGTCAATATTAAGGTCCGATACCGTGCCGTTAGTTAACATAGAAAAGTGTCTTCGTATTTCCTTGTTTTAATGCACTATTTAAAATATACATAGTGTACCCCCTAATTGACCTATAATTATTTCCTGTGGTAGGGTACACTATTATCTTGTAATACAATACCTGGTTCAATTTAAATATTATGGGTCAATATTAAGGTTTGATATTGCGCCTTGCGTTAGTTAACCATTGAAAGATGTCTTTGAATTTTTAAAGCATTTTAGAACGCTTATTTCTTCATTTTAAGCTTCTCAGAACACTCTATTTCGCATAGGCATACATAGTAAACTTTAGGGTCACTCTGTGTACCCCCTAATTGACCTATAATTATTTCCTGTGGTAGGGTACACTATAACCCTGTAATATAATACGTGGTCCAATTTAAAAATTATAGGTCAATATTAAGGTGCCGATACCGTGCCGTTAGTTAACATAGAAAAATGTCTCGTATTTTCTTGTTTTAATGCACTATTTAAAACATACATAGTGTACCCCCTAATTGACCTATAATTATTTCCTGTTGTAGGGTACACTATTACCCTGTAATATAATACCTGGTCCAATTGAAATATTATGGTTCCATATTAAGGTCTGATATCGCGCCTTGCGTTAGTTAACCATTGAAAGATGTCTTTGAATTTTTAAAGCATTTTAGAACGCTTATTTCTTCATTTTAAGCTTCTCAGAACACTCTGATTCGCATAGACATACATAGTAAATTTTAGGGTCACGCTGTGTACCACCTAATTGACCTATAATTATTTCCTGTGGTAAGGTACACTATTACCCTGTAATATAATACGTGGTACAATTTAAAAATTATAGGTCAATATTAAGGTCCGATACCGTGCCGTTAGTTAACATAGAAAAGTGTTTTCGTATTTCCTTGTTTTAATGCACTATTTAAAATATACATAGTGTACCCCCTAATTGACCTATAATTATTTCCTGTGGTAGGGTACACTATTACCCTGTAATATAATACCTGGTCCAATTTAAATATTATGGGTCAATATTAAGGTCTGATATTGCGCCTTGCGCTAGTTAACCATTGAAAGATGTCTTTGAATTTTTAAAGCATTTTAGATCGCTTATTTCTTCATTTTAAGCTTCTCAGAACACTCTATTTCGCATAAGCATACATAGTAAAATTTAGGGTCACGCTGTGTACCCCCTAAATGACCTATAATTATTTCCTGTGGTAGGGTACACTATTACCCTGTAATATAATACGTGGTCCAATTTAAAAATTATAGGTCAATATTAAGGACCGATACCGTGCCGTTAGTTAACATTGAAAAATGTCTTTGAATTTTTAAAGCATTTTAGAACGCTTATTTCCTCATTTTAAGCTTCTCAGAACACTTTATTTCGCATAGGCATACATAGTAAACTTTAGGGTCTCTCTGTGTACCCCCTAATTGACCTACAATTATTTCCTGTGGTAGGGTACACTATAACCCTGTAATATAATACGTGATCCAATTTAAAAATTATAGGTCAATATTAAGGTCCGATACCGTGCCGTTAGTTAACATAGAAAAGTGTATTCGTATTTCCTTGTTTTAATGCACTATTTAAAATATACATAGTGTACCCCCTAATTGACCTATAATTATTTCTTGTGGTAGGGTACACTATTACCCTGTAATATAATACCTATTCCAATTTAAATATTATGGGTCAATATTAAGGTCTGATATTGCGCCTTGCGTTAGTTAACCATTGAAAGATGTCTTTGAATTTTTAAAGCATTTTAGAACGCTTATTTCTTCATTTTAAGCATCTCAGAACACTCTATTTCGCATAGGCATACATAGTAAAATTTAGGGTCACGCTGTGTACCCCCTAAATGACCTATAATTATATCCTGTGGTAGGGTACACTATTACCCTGTAATATAATACGTGGTCCAATTTAAAAATTATAGGTCAATATTAAGGTCCGATACCGTGCCGTTAGTTAACATAAAAAAATGTCTTTGAATTTTTAAAGCATTTTAGAACGCTTATTTCCTCATTTTAAGCTTCTCAGAACACTTTGTTTCGCATAGGCATACATAGTAAACTTTAGGGTCACGCTGTGTACCCCCTAATTGACCTATAATTATTTCCTTTGGTGGGGTACACTATTACCCTGTAATATAATACCTGGTCCAATTTAAATATTATTGGTCAATATTAAGGTCTGATATTGCGCCTTGCGTTAGTTAACCATTGAAAGATGTCTTTGAATTTTTAAAGCATTTTAGAACGCTTATTTCTTCATTTTAAGCTTCTCAGAGCACTCTATTTCGCATAGGCATACATAGTAAAATTTAGGGTCACGCTGTGTACCCCCTAAATGACCTATAATTATTTCCTGTGGTAGGGCACACTATTACCCTGTAATATAATACGTGGTCCAATTTAAAAATTATAGGTCAATATTAAGTTCCGATACCGTGCCGTTAGTTAACATTGAAAAATGTCTTCGTATTTCCTTGTTTTAATGCACTATTTAAAATACACATAGTGTACCCCCTAATTGACCTATAATTATTTCCTGTGGTAGGGTACACTATTACCCTGTAATACAATACCTGGTTCAATTTAAATATTATGGGTCAATATTAAGGTTTGATATTGCGCCTTGCGTTATTTAACCATTGAAAGATGTCTTTGAATTTTTAAAGCATTTTAGAACGCTTATTTCTTCATTTTAAGCTTCTCAGAACACTTTATTTCGCATAGGCATACATAGTAAACTCTAGGGTCACGCTGTGTACCCCCTAATTGACCTATAATTATTTCCTGTGGTAGGGTACACTATTACCCTGTAATATAATAGGTGGTCCAATTTAAAAATTATAGGTCAATATTAAGGTCCGATACCGTGCCGTAAGTTAGCATATAAAAATGTCTTTGAATTTTTAAAGCATTTTAGAACGCTTATATTTTCATTTTAAGCTTCTCAGAACACTCTATTTCCCATAGGCATACATAGTAAAATTTAGGGTCACGCTGTGTACCCCCTAAATGACCTATAATTATTTCCTGTGGTAGGGTACACTATTACCCTGTAATATAATACGTGGTCCAATTTAAAAATTATAGGTCAATATTAAGTTCCGATACCGTGCCGTTAGTTAACATTGAAAAATGTCTTCGTATTTCCTTGTTTTAATGCACTATTTAAAATACACATAGTGTACCCCCTAATTGACCTATAATTATTTCCTGTGGTAGGGTACACTATTACCCTGCAATACAATACCTGGTTCAATTTAAATATTATGGGTCAATATTAAGGTTTGATATTGCGCCTTGCGTTAGTTAACCATTGAAAGATGTCTTTGAATTTTTAAAGCATTTTAGAACACTTATTTCTTCATTTTAAGCTTCTCAGAACACTTTATTTTGCATAGGCATACATAGTAAACTTTAGGGTCACGCTGTGTACCCCCTAATTGACCTATAATTATTTCCTGTGGTAGGGTACACTATTACCCTGTAATATAATAGGTGGTCCAATTTAAAAATTATAGGTCAATATTAAGGTCCGATACCGTGCCGTTAGTTAGCATAGAAAAATGTCTTTGAATTTTTAAAGCATTTTAGAACGCTTATTTCCTCATTTTAAGCTTCTCAGAACACTTTATTTCGCATAGGCATACATAGTAAACTTTAGGGTCACTCTGCGTACCCCCTAATTGACCTATAATTATTTCCTGTGGTAGGGTACACTATAACCCTGTAATATAATACGTGGTCCAATTTCAAAATTATAGGTCAATATTAATTTCCGATACCGTGCCGTTAGTTAACATAGAAAAGTGTCTTCGTATTTCCTTGTTTTAATGCACTATTTAAAATATACATAGTGTACCCCCTAATTGACCTATAATTATTTCCTGTGGTAGGGTACACTATTACCCTGTAATATAATACCTGGTCCAATTTAAATATTATGGGTCAATATTAAGGTCTGATATTGCGCCTTGCGTTAGTTAACCATTGAAAGATGTCTTTGAATTTTTAAAGCATTTTTGAACACTTATTTCTTCATTTTAAGCATCTCAGAACACTCTATTTCGCATAGGCATACATAGTAAAATTTAGGGTCACGCTGTGTACCCCCTAAATGACCTATAATTATTTCCTGTGGTAGGGTACATTATTACCCTGTAATATAATACGTGGTCCAATTTAAAAATTATAGGTCAATATTAAGGTCCGATACCGTGCCGTTAGTTAACATAGAAAAATGTCTTTGAATTTTTAAAGCATTTTAGAACGCTTATTTCCTCATTTTAAGCTTCTCAGAACACTTTATTTCGCATAGGCATACATAGTAAAATTTAGGGTCACGCTGTGTACCCCCTAAATGACCTATAATTAATTCCTGTGGTAGGGTTCACTATTACCCTGTAATATAATACGTGGTCCAATGTAAAAATTATAGGTCAATATTAAGTTCCGATACCGTACCGTTAGTTAACATTGAAAAATGTCTTCGTATTTCCTTGTTTTAATGCACTATTTAAAATATACATAGTGTACCCCCTAATTGACCTATAATTATTTCCTGTGGTAGGGTACACTATTACCCTGTAATACAATACCTTGTTCAATTTAAATATTATGGGTCAATATTAAGGTTTGATATTGCGCCTTGCGTTAGTTAACCATTGAAAGATGTCTTTGAATTTTTAAAGCATTTTAGAACGCTTATTTCCTCATTTTAAGCTTCTCAGAACACTTTGTTTCGCATAGGCATACATAGTAAACTTTAGGGTCACGCTGTGTACCCCCTAATTGACCTATAATTATTTCCTTTGGTGGGGTACACTATTACCCTGTAATATAATACCTGGTCCAATTTAAATATTATTGGTCAATATTAAGGTCTGATATTGCGCCTTGCGTTAGTTAACCATTGAAAGATGTCTTTGAATTTTTAAAGCATTTTAGAACGCTTATTTCTTCATTTTAAGCTTCTCAGAGCACTCTATTTCGCATAGGCATACATAGTAAAATTTAGGGTCACGCTGTGTACCCCCTAAATGACCTATAATTATTTCCTGTGGTAGGGCACACTATTACCCTGTAATATAATACGTGGTCCAATTTAAAAATTATAGGTCAATATTAAGTTCCGATACCGTGCCGTTAGTTAACATTGAAAAATGTCTTCGTATTTCCTTGTTTTAATGCACTATTTAAAATACACATAGTGTACCCCCTAATTGACCTATAATTATTTCCTGTGGTAGGGTACACTATTACCCTGTAATACAATACCTGGTTCAATTTAAATATTATGGGTCAATATTAAGGTTTGATATTGCGCCTTGCGTTAGTTAACCATTGAAAGATGTCTTTGAATTTTTAAAGCATTTTAGAACGCTTATTTCTTCATTTTAAGCTTCTCAGAACACTTTATTTCGCATAGGCATACATAGTAAACTCTAGGGTCACGCTGTGTACCCCCTAATTGACCTATAATTATTTCCTGTGGTAGGGTACACTATTACCCTGTAATATAATAGGTGGTCCAATTTAAAAATTATAGGTCAATATTAAGGTCCGATACCGTGCCGTAAGTTAGCATATAAAAATGTCTTTGAATTTTTAAAGCATTTTAGAACGCTTATATTTTCATTTTAAGCTTCTCAGAACACTCTATTTCCCATAGGCATACATAGTAAAATTTAGGGTCACGCTGTGTACCCCCTAAATGACCTATAATTATTTCCTGTGGTAGGGTACACTATTACCCTGTAATATAATACGTGGTCCAATTTAAAAATTATAGGTCAATATTAAGTTCCGATACCGTGCCGTTAGTTAACATTGAAAAATGTCTTCGTATTTCCTTGTTTTAATGCACTATTTAAAATACACATAGTGTACCCCCTAATTGACCTATAATTATTTCCTGTGGTAGGGTACACTATTACCCTGCAATACAATACCTGGTTCAATTTAAATATTATGGGTCAATATTAAGGTTTGATATTGCGCCTTGCGTTAGTTAACCATTGAAAGATGTCTTTGAATTTTTAAAGCATTTTAGAACACTTATTTCTTCATTTTAAGCTTCTCAGAACACTTTATTTTGCATAGGCATACATAGTAAACTTTAGGGTCACGCTGTGTACCCCCTAATTGACCTATAATTATTTCCTGTGGTAGGGTACACTATTACCCTGTAATATAATAGGTGGTCCAATTTAAAAATTATAGGTCAATATTAAGGTCCGATACCGTGCCGTTAGTTAGCATAGAAAAATGTCTTTGAATTTTTAAAGCATTTTAGAACGCTTATTTCCTCATTTTAAGCTTCTCAGAACACTTTATTTCGCATAGGCATACATAGTAAACTTTAGGGTCACTCTGCGTACCCCCTAATTGACCTATAATTATTTCCTGTGGTAGGGTACACTATAACCCTGTAATATAATACGTGGTCCAATTTCAAAATTATAGGTCAATATTAATTTCCGATACCGTGCCGTTAGTTAACATAGAAAAGTGTCTTCGTATTTCCTTGTTTTAATGCACTATTTAAAATATACATAGTGTACCCCCTAATTGACCTATAATTATTTCCTGTGGTAGGGTACACTATTACCCTGTAATATAATACCTGGTCCAATTTAAATATTATGGGTCAATATTAAGGTCTGATATTGCGCCTTGCGTTAGTTAACCATTGAAAGATGTCTTTGAATTTTTAAAGCATTTTTGAACACTTATTTCTTCATTTTAAGCATCTCAGAACACTCTATTTCGCATAGGCATACATAGTAAAATTTAGGGTCACGCTGTGTACCCCCTAAATGACCTATAATTATTTCCTGTGGTAGGGTACATTATTACCCTGTAATATAATACGTGGTCCAATTTAAAAATTATAGGTCAATATTAAGGTCCGATACCGTGCCGTTAGTTAACATAGAAAAATGTCTTTGAATTTTTAAAGCATTTTAGAACGCTTATTTCCTCATTTTAAGCTTCTCAGAACACTTTATTTCGCATAGGCATACATAGTAAAATTTAGGGTCACGCTGTGTACCCCCTAAATGACCTATAATTAATTCCTGTGGTAGGGTTCACTATTACCCTGTAATATAATACGTGGTCCAATGTAAAAATTATAGGTCAATATTAAGTTCCGATACCGTGCCGTTAGTTAACATTGAAAAATGTCTTCGTATTTCCTTGTTTTAATGCACTATTTAAAATATACATAGTGTACCCCCTAATTGACCTATAATTATTTCCTGTGGTAGGGTACACTATTACCCTGCAATACAATACCTGGTTCAATTTAAATATTATGGGTCAATATTAAGGTTTTGATATTGCGCCTTGCGTTAGTTAACCATTGAAAGATGTCTTTGAATTTTTAAAGCATTTTAGAACACTTATTTCTTCATTTTAAGCTTCTCAGAACACTTTATTTTGCATAGGCATACATAGTAAACTTTAGGGTCACGCTGTGTACCCCCTAATTGACCTATAATTATTTCCTGTGGTAGGGTACACTATTACCCTGTAATATAATAGGTGGTCCAATTTAAAAATTATAGGTCAATATTAAGGTCCGATACCGTGCCGTTAGTTAGCATAGAAAAATGTCTTTGAATTTTTAAAGCATTTTAGAACGCTTATTTCCTCATTTTAAGCTTCTCAGAA
This sequence comes from Parasteatoda tepidariorum, assembly GCF_982258835.1. Taxonomy (NCBI): domain Eukaryota; kingdom Metazoa; phylum Arthropoda; class Arachnida; order Araneae; family Theridiidae; genus Parasteatoda; species Parasteatoda tepidariorum. The sequence continues at coordinate 1,018,200 of NW_028257374.1, read as the reverse complement.
CACTTTATTTCGCATAGGCATACATAGTAAACTTTAGGGTCACTCTGCGTACCCCCTAATTGACCTATAATTATTTCCTGTGGTAGGGTACACTATAACCCTGTAATATAATACGTGGTCCAATTTCAAAATTATAGGTCAATATTAATTTCCGATACCGTGCCGTTAGTTAACATAGAAAAGTGTCTTCGTATTTCCTTGTTTTAATGCACTATTTAAAATATACATAGTGTACCCCCTAATTGACCTATAATTATTTCCTGTGGTAGGGTACACTATTACCCTGTAATATAATACCTGGTCCAATTTAAATATTATGGGTCAATATTAAGGTCTGATATTGCGCCTTGCGTTAGTTAACCATTGAAAGATGTCTTTGAATTTTTAAAGCATTTTTGAACACTTATTTCTTCATTTTAAGCATCTCAGAACACTCTATTTCGCATAGGCATACATAGTAAAATTTAGGGTCACGCTGTGTACCCCCTAAATGACCTATAATTATTTCCTGTGGTAGGGTACATTATTACCCTGTAATATAATACGTGGTCCAATTTAAAAATTATAGGTCAATATTAAGGTCCGATACCGTGCCGTTAGTTAACATAGAAAAATGTCTTTGAATTTTTAAAGCATTTTAGAACGCTTATTTCCTCATTTTAAGCTTCTCAGAACACTTTATTTCGCATAGGCATACATAGTAAAATTTAGGGTCACGCTGTGTACCCCCTAAATGACCTATAATTAATTCCTGTGGTAGGGTTCACTATTACCCTGTAATATAATACGTGGTCCAATGTAAAAATTATAGGTCAATATTAAGTTCCGATACCGTACCGTTAGTTAACATTGAAAAATGTCTTCGTATTTCCTTGTTTTAATGCACTATTTAAAATATACATAGTGTACCCCCTAATTGACCTATAATTATTTCCTGTGGTAGGGTACACTATTACCCTGTAATACAATACCTTGTTCAATTTAAATATTATGGGTCAATATTAAGGTTTGATATTGCGCCTTGCGTTAGTTAACCATTGAAAGATGTCTTTGAATTTTTAAAGCATTTTAGAACGCTTATTTCCTCATTTTAAGCTTCTCAGAACACTTTGTTTCGCATAGGCATACATAGTAAACTTTAGGGTCACGCTGTGTACCCCCTAATTGACCTATAATTATTTCCTTTGGTGGGGTACACTATTACCCTGTAATATAATACCTGGTCCAATTTAAATATTATTGGTCAATATTAAGGTCTGATATTGCGCCTTGCGTTAGTTAACCATTGAAAGATGTCTTTGAATTTTTAAAGCATTTTAGAACGCTTATTTCTTCATTTTAAGCTTCTCAGAGCACTCTATTTCGCATAGGCATACATAGTAAAATTTAGGGTCACGCTGTGTACCCCCTAAATGACCTATAATTATTTCCTGTGGTAGGGCACACTATTACCCTGTAATATAATACGTGGTCCAATTTAAAAATTATAGGTCAATATTAAGTTCCGATACCGTGCCGTTAGTTAACATTGAAAAATGTCTTCGTATTTCCTTGTTTTAATGCACTATTTAAAATACACATAGTGTACCCCCTAATTGACCTATAATTATTTCCTGTGGTAGGGTACACTATTACCCTGTAATACAATACCTGGTTCAATTTAAATATTATGGGTCAATATTAAGGTTTGATATTGCGCCTTGCGTTAGTTAACCATTGAAAGATGTCTTTGAATTTTTAAAGCATTTTAGAACGCTTATTTCTTCATTTTAAGCTTCTCAGAACACTTTATTTCGCATAGGCATACATAGTAAACTCTAGGGTCACGCTGTGTACCCCCTAATTGACCTATAATTATTTCCTGTGGTAGGGTACACTATTACCCTGTAATATAATAGGTGGTCCAATTTAAAAATTATAGGTCAATATTAAGGTCCGATACCGTGCCGTAAGTTAGCATATAAAAATGTCTTTGAATTTTTAAAGCATTTTAGAACGCTTATATTTTCATTTTAAGCTTCTCAGAACACTCTATTTCCCATAGGCATACATAGTAAAATTTAGGGTCACGCTGTGTACCCCCTAAATGACCTATAATTATTTCCTGTGGTAGGGTACACTATTACCCTGTAATATAATACGTGGTCCAATTTAAAAATTATAGGTCAATATTAAGTTCCGATACCGTGCCGTTAGTTAACATTGAAAAATGTCTTCGTATTTCCTTGTTTTAATGCACTATTTAAAATACACATAGTGTACCCCCTAATTGACCTATAATTATTTCCTGTGGTAGGGTACACTATTACCCTGCAATACAATACCTGGTTCAATTTAAATATTATGGGTCAATATTAAGGTTTGATATTGCGCCTTGCGTTAGTTAACCATTGAAAGATGTCTTTGAATTTTTAAAGCATTTTAGAACACTTATTTCTTCATTTTAAGCTTCTCAGAACACTTTATTTTGCATAGGCATACATAGTAAACTTTAGGGTCACGCTGTGTACCCCCTAATTGACCTATAATTATTTCCTGTGGTAGGGTACACTATTACCCTGTAATATAATAGGTGGTCCAATTTAAAAATTATAGGTCAATATTAAGGTCCGATACCGTGCCGTTAGTTAGCATAGAAAAATGTCTTTGAATTTTTAAAGCATTTTAGAACGCTTATTTCCTCATTTTAAGCTTCTCAGAACACTTTATTTCGCATAGGCATACATAGTAAACTTTAGGGTCACTCTGCGTACCCCCTAATTGACCTATAATTATTTCCTGTGGTAGGGTACACTATAACCCTGTAATATAATACGTGGTCCAATTTCAAAATTATAGGTCAATATTAATTTCCGATACCGTGCCGTTAGTTAACATAGAAAAGTGTCTTCGTATTTCCTTGTTTTAATGCACTATTTAAAATATACATAGTGTACCCCCTAATTGACCTATAATTATTTCCTGTGGTAGGGTACACTATTACCCTGTAATATAATACCTGGTCCAATTTAAATATTATGGGTCAATATTAAGGTCTGATATTGCGCCTTGCGTTAGTTAACCATTGAAAGATGTCTTTGAATTTTTAAAGCATTTTTGAACACTTATTTCTTCATTTTAAGCATCTCAGAACACTCTATTTCGCATAGGCATACATAGTAAAATTTAGGGTCACGCTGTGTACCCCCTAAATGACCTATAATTATTTCCTGTGGTAGGGTACATTATTACCCTGTAATATAATACGTGGTCCAATTTAAAAATTATAGGTCAATATTAAGGTCCGATACCGTGCCGTTAGTTAACATAGAAAAATGTCTTTGAATTTTTAAAGCATTTTAGAACGCTTATTTCCTCATTTTAAGCTTCTCAGAACACTTTATTTCGCATAGGCATACATAGTAAAATTTAGGGTCACGCTGTGTACCCCCTAAATGACCTATAATTAATTCCTGTGGTAGGGTTCACTATTACCCTGTAATATAATACGTGGTCCAATGTAAAAATTATAGGTCAATATTAAGTTCCGATACCGTGCCGTTAGTTAACATTGAAAAATGTCTTCGTATTTCCTTGTTTTAATGCACTATTTAAAATATACATAGTGTACCCCCTAATTGACCTATAATTATTTCCTGTGGTAGGGTACACTATTACCCTGTAATACAATACCTTGTTCAATTTAAATATTATGGGTCAATATTAAGGTTTGATATTGCGCCTTGCGTTAGTTAACCATTGAAAGATGTCTTTGAATTTTTAAAGCATTTTAGAACGCTTATTTCTTCATTTTAAGCTTCTCAGAACACTCTATTTCGCATAGGCATACATAGTAAACTTTAGGGTCACGTTGTGTACCCTCTAATTGACCTATAATTATTTCCTGTGGTAGGGTACACTATTACCCTATAATATAATACGTTGTCCAATTTAAAAATTATAGGTCAATATTAAGGTCCGATACCGTGCCGTTAGTTAACATAGAAAAGTGTCTTCGTATTTCCTTGTTTTAATGCACTATTTAAAATATACATAGTGTACCCCCTAATTGACCTATAATTATTTCCTGTGGTAGGGTACACTATTACCCTGTAATATAATACCTGCTCCAATTTAAATATTATGGGTCAATATTAAGGTCTGATATTGCGCCTTGCGCTAGTTAACCATTTAAAGATGTCTTTGAATTTTTAAAGCATTTTAGAACGCTTATTTCTTCATTTTAAGCTTCTCAGAACACTCTATTTCGCATAAGCATACATAGTAAAATTTAGGGTCACGCTGTGAACCCCCTAAATGACCTATAATTATATCCTGTGGTAGGGTTCACTATTACCCTGTAATATAATACGTGGTCCAATTTAAAAATTATAGGTCAATATTAAGGTCCGATACCGTGCCGTTAGTTAACATAGAAAAATGTCTTTGAATTTTTAAAGCATTTTAGAACGCTTATTTCCTCATTTTAAGCTTCTCAGAACACTTTATTTCGCATAGGCATACATAGTAAACTTTAGGGTCACGCTGTGTACCCCCTAATTGACCTATAATTATTTCCTTTGGAAGGGTACACTATTACCCTGTAATATAATACCTGGTCCAATTTAAATATTATGGGTCAATATAAAGGTCCGATATTGCGCCTTGCGTTAGTTAACCATTGAAAGATGTCTTTGAATTTTTAAAGCATTTTAGAACGCTTATTTCTTCATTTTAAGCTTCTCAGAACACTCTATTTCGCATAGGCATACATAGTAAATTTTAGGGTCACGCTGTGTACCCCCTAATTGACCTATAATTATTTCCTGTTGTAGGGTACACTATTACCCTGTAATATAATAGGTGGTCCAATTTAAAAATTATAGATCAATATTAAGGTCCGATACCGTGCCGTTAGTTAGCATAGAAAAATGTCTTTGAATTTTTAAAGCATTTTAGAACGCTTATTTCCTCATTTTAAGCTTCTCAGAACACTTTATTTCGCATAGGCATACATAGTAAACTTTAGGGTCACTCTGCGTACCCCCTAATTGACCTATAATTATTTCCTGTGGTAGGGTACACTATAACCCTGTAATATAATACGTGGTCCAATTTCAAAATTATAGGTCAATATTAATTTCCGATACCGTGCCGTTAGTTAACATAGAAAAGTGTCTTCGTATTTCCTTGTTTTAATGCACTATTTAAAATATACATAGTGTACCCCCTAATTGACCTATAATTATTTCCTGTGGTAGGGTACACTATTACCCTGTAATATAATACCTGGTCCAATTTAAATATTATGGGTCAATATTAAGGTCTGATATTGCGCCTTGCGTTAGTTAACCATTGAAAGATGTCTTTGAATTTTTAAGCATTTTTGAACGCTTATTTCTTCATTTTAAGCATCTCAGAACACTCTATTTCGCATAGGCATACATAGTAAAATTTAGGGTCACGCTGTGTACCCCCTAAATGACCTATAATTATTTCCTGTGGTAGGGTACATTATTACCCTGTAATATAATACGTGGTCCAATTTAAAAATTATAGGTCAATATTAAGGTCCGATACCGTGCCGTTAGTTAACATAGAAAAATGTCTTTGAATTTTTAAAGCATTTTAGAACGCTTATTTCCTCATTTTAAGCTTCTCAGAACACTTTATTTCGCATAGGCATACATAGTAAAATTTAGGGTCACGCTGTGTACCCCCTAAATGACCTATAATTAATTCCTGTGGTAGGGTTCACTATTACCCTGTAATATAATACGTGGTCCAATGTAAAAATTATAGGTCAATATTAAGTTCCGATACCGTGCCGTTAGTTAACATTGAAAAATGTCTTCGTATTTCCTTGTTTTAATGCACTATTTAAAATATACATAGTGTACCCCCTAATTGACCTATAATTATTTCCTGTGGTAGGGTACACTATTACCCTGTAATACAATACCTTGTTCAATTTAAATATTATGGGTCAATATTAAGGTTTGATATTGCGCCTTGCGTTAGTTAACCATTGAAAGATGTCTTTGAATTTTTAAAGCATTTTAGAACGCTTATTTCTTCATTTTAAGCTTCTCAGAACACTCTATTTCGCATAGGCATACATAGTAAACTTTAGGGTCACGTTGTGTACCCTCTAATTGACCTATAATTATTTCCTGTGGTAGGGTACACTATTACCCTATAATATAATACGTTGTCCAATTTAAAAATTATAGGTCAATATTAAGGTCCGATACCGTGCCGTTAGTTAACATAGAAAAGTGTCTTCGTATTTCCTTGTTTTAATGCACTATTTAAAATATACATAGTGTACCCCCTAATTGACCTATAATTATTTCCTGTGGTAGGGTACACTATTACCCTGTAATATAATACCTGCTCCAATTTAAATATTATGGGTCAATATTAAGGTCTGATATTGCGCCTTGCGCTAGTTAACCATTTAAAGATGTCTTTGAATTTTTAAAGCATTTTAGAACGCTTATTTCTTCATTTTAAGCTTCTCAGAACACTCTATTTCGCATAAGCATACATAGTAAAATTTAGGGTCACGCTGTGAACCCCCTAAATGACCTATAATTATATCCTGTGGTAGGGTTCACTATTACCCTGTAATATAATACGTGGTCCAATTTAAAAATTATAGGTCAATATTAAGGTCCGATACCGTGCCGTTAGTTAACATAGAAAAATGTCTTTGAATTTTTAAAGCATTTTAGAACGCTTATTTCCTCATTTTAAGCTTCTCAGAACACTTTATTTCGCATAGGCATACATAGTAAACTTTAGGGTCACGCTGTGTACCCCCTAATTGACCTATAATTATTTCCTTTGGAAGGGTACACTATTACCCTGTAATATAATACCTGGTCCAATTTAAATATTATGGGTCAATATAAAGGTCCGATATTGCGCCTTGCGTTAGTTAACCATTGAAAGATGTCTTTGAATTTTTAAAGCATTTTAGAACGCTTATTTCTTCATTTTAAGCTTCTCAGAACACTCTATTTCGCATAGGCATACATAGTAAATTTTAGGGTCACGCTGTGTACCCCCTAATTGACCTATAATTATTTCCTGTTGTAGGGTACACTATTACCCTGTAATATAATAGGTGGTCCAATTTAAAAATTATAGATCAATATTAAGGTCCGATACCGTGCCGTTAGTTAGCATAGAAAAATGTCTTTGAATTTTTAAAGCATTTTAGAACGCTTATTTCCTCATTTTAAGCTTCTCAGAACACTTCATTTCGCATAGGCATACATAGAAAACTTTAGGGTCACTCTGCGTACCCCCTAATTGACCTATAATTATTTCCTGTGGTAGGGTACACTATAACCCTGTAATATAATACGTGGTCCAATTTAAAAATTATAGGTCAATATTAAGGTCCGATACCGTGCCGTTAGTTAACATAGAAAAGTGTCTTCGTATTTCCTTGTTTTAATGCACTATTTAAAATATACATAGTGTACCCCCTAATTGACCTATAATTATTTCCTGTGGTAGGGTACACTATTACCCTGTAATACAATACCTGGTTCAATTTAAATATTATGGGTCAATATTAAGGTTTGATATTGCGCCTTGCGTTAGTTAACCATTGAAAGATGTCTTTGAATTTTTAAAGCATTTTAGAACGCTTATTTCTTCATTTTAAGCTTCTCAGAACACTTTATTTCACATAGGCATACATAGTAAACTTTAGGGTCACGCTGTGTACCCCCTAATTGACCTATAATTATTTCCTGTGGTAGGGTACACTATTACCCTGTAATATAATAGGTGGTCCAATTTAAAAATTATAGGTCAATATTAAGGTCCGATACCGTGCCGTTAGTTAGCATAGAAAAATGTCTTTGAATTTTTAAAGCATTTTAGAACGCTTATTTCCTCATTTTAAGCTTCTCAGAACACTTCATTTCGCATAGGCATACATAGAAAACTTTAGGGTCACTCTGCGTACCCCCTAATTGACCTATAATTATTTCCTGTGGTAGGGTACACTATAACCCTGTAATATAATACGTGGTCCAATTTAAAAATTATAGGTCAATATTAAGGTCCAATACCGTGCCGTTAGTTAACATAGAAAAGTGTCTTCGTATTTCCTTGTTTTGATGCACTATTTAAAATATACATAGTGTACCCCCTAATTGACCTATAATTATTTCCTGTGGTAGGGTACACTATTACCCTGTAATATAATACCTGGTCCAATTTAAATATTATGGGTCAATATTAAGGTCTGATATTGCGCCTTGCGTTAGTTAACCATTGAAAGATGTCTTTGAATTTTTAAAGCATTTTAGAACGCTTATTTCTTCATTTTAAGCTTCTCAGAACACTCTATTTCGCATAGGCATACATAGTAAATTTTAGGGTCACGCTGTGTATCACCTAATTGACCTATAAATATTTCCTGTTTTAAGGTACACTATAACCCTGTAATATAATACGTGGTACAATTTAAAAATTATAGGTCAATATTAAGGTCCGATACCGTGCCGTTAGTTAACATAGAAAAGTGTCTTCGTATTTCCTTGTTTTAATGCACTATTTAAAATATACATAGTGTACCCCCTAATTGACCTATAATTATTTCCTGTGGTAGGGTACACTATTACCCTGTAATATAATACCTGGTCCAATTTAAATATTATGGGTCAATATTAAGGTCTGATATTGCGCCTTGCGCTAGTTAACCATTGAAAGATGTCTTTGAATTTTTAAAGCATTTTAGAACGCTTATTTCTTCATTTTAAGCTTCTCAGAACACTGTATTTCGCATAGGCATGCATAGTAAAATTACGGGTCACGCTGTGTACCCCCTAATTGACCTATAATTATTTCCTGTGGTAGGGTACACTATTACCCTGTAATATAATACCTGGTTAATTTAAATATTATGGGTCAATATTAAGGTCTGATATTGCGCCTTGCGTTAGTTAACCATTGAAAGATGTCTTTGAATTTTTAAAGCATTTTAGAACGCTTATTTCTTCATTTTAAGCATCTCAGAACACTCTATTTCGCATAGGCATACATAGTAAAATTTAGGGTCACGCTGTGAACCCCCTAAATGACCTATAATTATATCCTGTGGTAGGGTACACTATTACCCTGTAATATAATACGTGGTCCAATTTAAAAATTATAGGTCAATATTAAGGTCCGATACCGTGCCGTTAGTTAACATAGAAAAATGTCTTTGAATTTTTAAAGCATTTTAGAACGCTTATTTCCTCATTTTAAGCTTCTCAGAACACTTTATTTCACATAGGCATACATAGTAAACTTTAGGGTCACGCTGTGTACCCCCTAATTGACCTATAATTATTTCCTTTGGAAGGGTACACTATTACCCTGTAATATAATACCTGGTCCAATTTAAATATTATGGGTCAATATAAAGGTCCGATATTGCGCCTTGCGTTAGTTAACCATTGAAAGATGTCTTTGAATTTTTAAAGCATTTTAGAACGCTTATTTCTTCATTTTAAGCTTCTCAGAACACTCTATTTCGCATAGGCATACATAGTAAAATTTAGGGTCACGCTGTATACCCCCTAAATGACCTATAATTATTTCCTGTGGTAGAGTACACTATTACCCTGTAATATAATACGTGGTCCAATTTAAAAATTATAGGTCAATATTAAGTTCCGATACCGTGCCGTTATTTAACATTGAAAAATGTCTTCGTATTTCCTTGTTTTAATGCACTATTTAAAATATTCATAGTGTACCCCCTAATTGACCTATAATTATTTCCTGTGGTAGGGTACACTATTACCCTGTAATACAATACCTGGTTCAATTTAAATATTATGGGTCAATATTAAGGTTTGATATTGCGCATTGCGTTAGTTAACCATTGAAAGATGTCTTTGAATTTTTAAAGCATTTTAGAACGCTTATTTCTTCATTTTAAGCTTCTCAGAACACTTTATTTCGCATAGGCATACATAGTAAACTTTAGGGTCACGCTGTGTACCCCCTAATTGACCTATAATTATTTCCTGTTGTAGGGTACACTATTACCCTGTAATATAATAGGTGGTCCAATTTAAAAATTATAGATCAATATTAAGGTCCGATACCGTGCCGTTAGTTAGCATAGAAAAATGTCTTTGAATTTTTAAAGCATTTTAGAACGCTTATTTCCTCATTTTAAGCTTCTCAGAACACTTCATTTCGCATAGGCATACATAGAAAACTTTAGGGTCACTCTGCGTACCCCCTAATTGACCTATAATTATTTCCTGTGGTAGGGTACACTATAATCCTGTAATATAATACGTGGTCCAATTTAAAAATTATAGGTCAATATTAAGGTCCGATACCGTGCCGTTAGTTAACATAGAAAAGTGTCTTCGTATTTCCTTGTTTTAATGCACTATTTAAAATATACATAGTGTACCCCCTAATTGACCTATAATTATTTCCTGTGGTAGGGTACACTATTACCCTGTAATACAATACCTGGTTCAATTTAAATATTATGGGTCAATATTAAGGTTTGATATTGCGCCTTGCGTTAGTTAACCATTGAAAGATGTCTTTGAATTTTTAAAGCATTTTAGAACGCTTATTTCTTCATTTTAAGCTTCTCAGAACACTTTATTTCGCATAGGCATACATAGTAAACTTTAGGGTCACGCTGTGTACCCCCTAATTGACCTATAATTATTTCCTGTGGTAGGGTACACTATTACCCTGTAATATAAAAGGTGGTCCAATTTAAAAATTATAGGTCAATATTAAGGTCCGATACCGTGCCGTTAGTTAGCATAGAAAAATGTCTTTGAATTTTTAAAGCATTTTAGAACGCTTATTTCCTCATTTTAAGCTTCTCAGAACACTTCATTTCGCATAGGCATACATAGAAAACTTTAGGGTCACTCTGCGTACCCCCTAATTGACCTATAATTATTTCCTGTGGTAGGGTACACTATAACCCTGTAATATAATACGTGGTCCAATTTAAAAATTATAGGTCAATATTAAGGTCCGATACCGTGCCGTTAGTTAACATAGAAAAGTGTCTTCGTATTTCCTTGTTTTGATGCACTATTTAAAATATACATAGTGTACCCCCTAATTGACCTATAATTATTTCCTGTGGTAGGGTACACTATTACCCTGTAATATAATACCTGGTCCAATTTAAATATTATGGGTCAATATTAAGGTCTGATATTGCGCCTTGCGTTAGTTAACCATTGAAAGATGTCTTTGAATTTTTAAAGCATTTTAGAACGCTTATTTCTTCATTTTAAGCTTCTCAGAACACTCTATTTCGCATAGGCATACATAGTAAATTTTAGGGTCACGCTGTGTATCACCTAATTGACCTATAAATATTTCCTGTGGTAAGGTACACTATTACCCTGTAATATAATACGTGGTACAATTTAAAAATTATAGGTCAATATTAAGGTCCGATACCGTGCCGTTAGTTAACATAGAAAAGTGTCTTCGTATTTCCTTGTTTTAATGCACTATTTAAAATATACATAGTGTACCCCCTAATTGACCTATAATTATTTCCTGTGGTAGGGTACACTATTACCCTGTAATATAATACCTGGTCCAATTTAAATATTATGGGTCAATATTAAGGTCTGATATTGCGCCTTGCGCTAGTTAACCATTGAAAGATGTCTTTGAATTTTTAAAGCATTTTAGAACGCTTATTTCTTCATTTTAAGCTTCTCAGAGCACTCTATTTCGCATAGGCATACATAGTAAAATTTAGGGTCACGCTGTGTACCCCCTAAATGACCTATAATTATTTCCTGTGGTAGGGCACACTATTACCCTGTAATATAATACGTGGTACAATTTAAAAATTATAGGTCAATATTAAGGTCCGATACCGTGCCGTTAGTTAACATAGAAAAGTGTCTTCGTATTTCCTTGTTTTAATGCACTATTTAAAATATACATAGTGTACCCCCTAATTGACCTATAATTATTTCCTGTGGTAGGGTACACTATTACCCTGTAATATAATACCTGGTCCAATTTAAATATTATGGGTCAATATTAAGGTCTGATATTGCGCCTTGCGCTAGTTAACCATTGAAAGATGTCTTTGAATTTTTAAAGCATTTTAGAACGCTTATTTCTTCATTTTAAGCTTCTCAGAGCACTCTATTTCGCATAGGCATACATAGTAAAATTTAGGGTCACGCTGTGTACCCCCTAAATGACCTATAATTATTTCCTGTGGTAGGGCACACTATTACCCTGTAATATAATACGTGGTCCAATTTAAAAATTATAGGTCAATATTAAGTTCCGATACCGTGCCGTTAGTTAACATTGAAAAATGTCTTCGTATTTCCTTGTTTTAATGCACTATTTAAAATATACATAGTGTACCCCCTAATTGACCTATAATTATTTCCTGTGGTTGGGTACACTATTACCTTGTAATACAATACCTGGTTCAATTGAAATATTATGGTTCCATATTAAGGTCTGATATCGCGCCTTGCGTTAGTTAACCATTGAAAGATGTCTTTGAATTTTTAAAGCATTTTAGAACGCTTATTTCTTCATTTTAAGCTTCTCAGAACACTCTATTTCGCATAGACATACATAGTAAATTTTAGGGTCACGCTGTGTACCACCTAATTGACCTATAATTATTTCCTGTGGTAAGGTACACTATTACCCTGTAATATAATACGTGGTACAATTTAAAAATTATAGGTCAATATTAAGGTCCGATACCGTGCCGTTAGTTAACATAGAAAAGTGTCTTCGTATTTCCTTGTTTTAATGCACTATTTAAAATATACATAGTGTACCCCCTAATTGACCTATAATTATTTCCTGTGGTAGGGTACACTATTACCCTGTAATATAATACCTGGTCCAATTTAAATATTATAGGTCAATATTAAGGTCCGATATTGCGCCTTGCGTTAGTTAACCATTGAAAGATGTCTTTGAATTTTTAAAGCATTTTAGAACGCTTATTTCTTCATTTTAAGCATCTCAGAACACTCTATTTCGCATAGGCATACATAGTAAAATTTAGGGTCACGCTGTGTACCCCCTAAATGACCTATAATTATATCCTGTGGTAGGGTACACTATTACCCTGTAATATAATACGTGGTCCAATTTAAAAATTATAGGTCAATATTAAGGTCCGATACCGTGCCGTTAGTTAACATAAAAAAATGTCTTTGAATTTTTAAAGCATTTTAGAACGCTTATTTCCTCATTTTAAGCTTCTCAGAACACTTCATTTCGCATAGGCATACATAGAAAACTTTAGGGTCACTCTGCGTCCCCCCTAATTGACCTATAATTATTTCCTGTGGTAGGGTACACTATAACCCTGTAATATAATACGTGGTCCAATTTAAAAATTATAGGTCAATATTAAGGTCCGATACCGTGCCGTTAGTTAACATAGAAAAGTGTCTTCGTATTTCCTTGTTTTGATGCACTATTTAAAATATACATAGTGTACCCCCTAATTGACCTATAATTATTTCCTGTGGTAGGGTACACTATTACCCTGTAATATAATACCTGGTCCAATTTAAATATTATGGGTCAATATTAAGGTCTGATATTGCGCCTTGCGTTAGTTAACCATTGAAAGATGTCTTTGAATTTTTAAAGCATTTTAGAACGCTTATTTCTTCATTTTAAGCTTCTCAGAACACTCTATTTCGCATAGGCATACATAGTAAATTTTAGGGTCACGCTGTGTATCACCTAATTGACCTATAAATATTTCCTGTGGTAGGGTACATTATTACCCTGTAATATAATACGTGGTCCAATTTAAAAATTATAGGTCAATATTAAGTTCCGATACCGTGCCGTTAGTTAACATTGAAAAATGTCTTCGTATTTCCTTGTTTTAATGCACTATTTAAAATATACATAGTGTACCCCCTAATTGACCTATAATTATTTCCTGTGGTAGGGTACACTATTACCTTGTAATACAATACCTGGTTCAATTTAAATATTATGGGTCAATATTAAGGTTTGATATTGCGCCTTGCGTTAGTTAACCATTGAAAGATGTCTTTGAATTTTTAAAGCATTTTAGAACGCTTATTTCTTCATTTTAAGCTTCTCAGAACACTCTATTTCGCATAGGCATACATAGTAAACTTTAGGGTCACTCTGTGTACCCCCTAATTGACCTATAATTATTTCCTGTGGTAGGGTACACTATAACCCTGTAATATAATACGTGGTCCAATTTAAAAATTATAGGTCAATATTAAGGTGCAATACCGTGCCGTTAGTTAACATAGAAAAGTGTCTTCGTATTTTCTTGTTTTAATGCACTATTTAAAACATACATAGTGTACCCCCTAATTGACCTATAATTATTTCCTGTTGTAGGGTACACTATTACCCTGTAATATAATACCTGGTCCAATTGAAATATTATGGTTCCATATTAAGGTCTGATATCGCGCCTTGCGTTAGTTAACCATTGAAAGATGTCTTTGAATTTTTAAAGCATTTTAGAACGCTTATTTCTTCATTTTAAGCTTCTCAGAACACTCTATTTCGCATAGACATACATAGTAAATTTTAGGGTCACGCTGTGTACCACCTAATTGACCTATAATTATTTCCTGTGGTAAGGTACACTATTACCCTGTAATATAATACGTGGTACAATTTAAAAATTATAGGTCAATATTAAGGTCCGATACCGTGCCGTTAGTTAACATAGAAAAGTGTCTTCGTATTTCCTTGTTTTAATGCACTATTTAAAATATACATAGTGTACCCCCTAATTGACCTATAATTATTTCCTGTGGTAGGGTACACTATTACCCTGTAATATAATACCTGGTCCAATTTAAATATTATGGGTCAATATTAAGGTCTGATATTGCGCCTTGCGTTAGTTAACCATTGAAAGATGTCTTTGAATTTTTAAAGCATTTTAGAACGCTTATTTCTTCATTTTAAGCTTCTCAGAACACTCTATTTCGCATAGGCATACATAGTAAATTTTAGGGTCACGCTGTGTATCACCTAATTGACCTATAAATATTTCCTGTGGTAAGGTACACTATTACCCTGTAATATAATACGTGGTACAATTTAAAAATTATAGGTCAATATTAAGGTCCGATACCGTGCCGTTAGTTAACATAGAAAAGTGTCTTCGTATTTCCTTGTTTTAATGCACTATTTAAAATATACATAGTGTACCCCCTAATTGACCTATAATTATTTCCTGTGGTAGGGTTCACTATTACCCTGTAATATAATACCTGGTCCAATTTAAATATTATGGGTCAATATTAAGGTCTGATATTGCGCCTTGCGTTAGTTAACCATTGAAAGATGTCTTTGAATTTTTAAAGCATTTTAGAACGCTTATTTCTTCATTTTAAGCTTCTCAGAACACTCTATTTCGCATAGGCATACATAGTAAATTTTAGGGTCACGCTGTGTATCACCTAATTGACCTATAAATATTTCCTGTGGTAAGGTACACTATTACCCTGTAATATAATACGTGGTACAATTTAAAAATTATAGGTCAATATTAAGGTCCGATACCGTGCCGTTAGTTAACATAGAAAAGTGTCTTCGTATTTCCTTGTTTTAATGCACTATTTAAAATATACATAGTGTACCCCCTAATTGACCTATAATTATTTCCTGTGGTAGGGTACACTATTATCTTGTAATACAATACCTGGTTCAATTTAAATATTATGGGTCAATATTAAGGTTTGATATTGCGCCTTGCGTTAGTTAACCATTGAAAGATGTCTTTGAATTTTTAAAGCATTTTAGAACGCTTATTTCTTCATTTTAAGCTTCTCAGAACACTCTATTTCGCATAGGCATACATAGTAAACTTTAGGGTCACTCTGTGTACCCCCTAATTGACCTATAATTATTTCCTGTGGTAGGGTACACTATAACCCTGTAATATAATACGTGGTCCAATTTAAAAATTATAGGTCAATATTAAGGTGCAATACCGTGCCGTTAGTTAACATAGAAAAGTGTCTTCGTATTTTCTTGTTTTAATGCACTATTTAAAACATACATAGTGTACCCCCTAATTGACCTATAATTATTTCCTGTTGTAGGGTACACTATTACCCTGTAATATAATACCTGGTCCAATTGAAATATTATGGTTCCATATTAAGGTCTGATATCGCGCCTTGCGTTAGTTAACCATTGAAAGATGTCTTTGAATTTTTAAAGCATTTTAGAACGCTTATTTCTTCATTTTAAGCTTCTCAGAACACTCTGATTCGCATAGACATACATAGTAAATTTTAGGGTCACGCTGTGTACCACCTAATTGACCTATAATTATTTCCTGTGGTAAGGTACACTATTACCCTGTAATATAATACGTGGTACAATTTAAAAATTATAGGTCAATATTAAGGTCCGATACCGTGCCGTTAGTTAACATAGAAAAGTGTTTTCGTATTTCCTTGTTTTAATGCACTATTTAAAATATACATAGTGTACCCCCTAATTGACCTATAATTATTTCCTGTGGTAGGGTACACTATTACCCTGTAATATAATACCTGGTCCAATTTAAATATTATGGGTCAATATTAAGGTCTGATATTGCGCCTTGCGCTAGTTAACCATTGAAAGATGTCTTTGAATTTTTAAAGCATTTTAGATCGCTTATTTCTTCATTTTAAGCTTCTCAGAACACTCTATTTCGCATAAGCATACATAGTAAAATTTAGGGTCACGCTGTGTACCCCCTAAATGACCTATAATTATTTCCTGTGGTAGGGTACACTATTACCCTGTAATATAATACGTGGTCCAATTTAAAAATTATAGGTCAATATTAAGGACCGATACCGTGCCGTTAGTTAACATTGAAAAATGTCTTTGAATTTTTAAAGCATTTTAGAACGCTTATTTCCTCATTTTAAGCTTCTCAGAACACTTTATTTCGCATAGGCATACATAGTAAACTTTAGGGTCTCTCTGTGTACCCCCTAATTGACCTACAATTATTTCCTGTGGTAGGGTACACTATAACCCTGTAATATAATACGTGATCCAATTTAAAAATTATAGGTCAATATTAAGGTCCGATACCGTGCCGTTAGTTAACATAGAAAAGTGTATTCGTATTTCCTTGTTTTAATGCACTATTTAAAATATACATAGTGTACCCCCTAATTGACCTATAATTATTTCTTGTGGTAGGGTACACTATTACCCTGTAATATAATACCTATTCCAATTTAAATATTATGGGTCAATATTAAGGTCTGATATTGCGCCTTGCGTTAGTTAACCATTGAAAGATGTCTTTGAATTTTTAAAGCATTTTAGAACGCTTATTTCTTCATTTTAAGCATCTCAGAACACTCTATTTCGCATAGGCATACATAGTAAAATTTAGGGTCACGCTGTGTACCCCCTAAATGACCTATAATTATATCCTGTGGTAGGGTACACTATTACCCTGTAATATAATACGTGGTCCAATTTAAAAATTATAGGTCAATATTAAGGTCCGATACCGTGCCGTTAGTTAACATAAAAAAATGTCTTTGAATTTTTAAAGCATTTTAGAACGCTTATTTCCTCATTTTAAGCTTCTCAGAACACTTTGTTTCGCATAGGCATACATAGTAAACTTTAGGGTCACGCTGTGTACCCCCTAATTGACCTATAATTATTTCCTTTGGTGGGGTACACTATTACCCTGTAATATAATACCTGGTCCAATTTAAATATTATTGGTCAATATTAAGGTCTGATATTGCGCCTTGCGTTAGTTAACCATTGAAAGATGTCTTTGAATTTTTAAAGCATTTTAGAACGCTTATTTCTTCATTTTAAGCTTCTCAGAGCACTCTATTTCGCATAGGCATACATAGTAAAATTTAGGGTCACGCTGTGTACCCCCTAAATGACCTATAATTATTTCCTGTGGTAGGGCACACTATTACCCTGTAATATAATACGTGGTCCAATTTAAAAATTATAGGTCAATATTAAGTTCCGATACCGTGCCGTTAGTTAACATTGAAAAATGTCTTCGTATTTCCTTGTTTTAACGCACTATTTAAAATATACATAGTGTACCCCCTAATTGACCTATAATTATTTCCTGTGGTAGGGTACACTATTACCCTGTAATACAATACCTGGTTCAATTTAAATATTATGGGTCAATATTAAGGTTTGATATTGCGCCTTGCGTTAGTTAACCATTGAAAGATGTCTTTGAATTTTTAAAGCATTTTAGAACGCTTATTTCTTCATTTTAAGCTTCTCAGAACACTTTATTTCGCATAGGCATACATAGTAAACTTTAGGGTCACGCTGTGTACCCCCTAATTGACCTATAATTATTTCCTGTGGTAAGGTACACTATTACCCTGTAATATAATAGGTGATCCAATTTAAAAATTATAGGTCAATATTAAGGTCCGATACCGTGCCGTTAGTTAGCATAGAAAAATGTCATTGAATTTTTAAAGCATTTTAGAACGCTTATTTCCTCATTTTAAGCTTCTCAGAACACTTTATTTCGCAACGGCATACATAGTAAACTTTAGGGTCACTCTGTGTACCCCCTAATTGACCTATAATTATTTCCTGTGGTAGGGTACACTATAACCCTGTAATATAATACGCGGTCCAATTTAAAAATTATAGGTCAATATTAAGGTCCGATACCGTGCCGTTAGTTAACATAGAAAAGTGTCTTCGTATTTTCTTGTTTTAATGCACTATTTAAAACATACATAGTGTACCCCCTAATTGACCTATAATTATTTCCTGTTGTAGGGTACACTATTACCCTGTAATATAATACCTGGTCCAATTGAAATATTATGGTTCCATATTAAGGTCTGATATCGCGCCTTGCGTTAGTTAACCATTGAAAGATGTCTTTGAATTTTTAAAGCATTTTAGAACGCTTATTTCTTCATTTTAAGCTTCTCAGAACACTCTATTTCGCATAGGCATACATAGTAAATTTTAGGGTCACGCTGTGTACCACCTAATTGACCTATAATTATTTCCTGTGGTAAGGTACACTATTATCCTGTAATATAATACGTGGTACAATTTAAAAATTATAGGTCAATATTAAGGTCCGATACCGTGCCGTTAGTTAACATAGAAAAGTGTCTTCGTATTTCCTTGTTTTAATGCACTATTTAAAATATACATAGTGTACCCCCTAAATGACCTATAATTATTTCCTGTGGTAGGGTACACTATTACCCTGTAATATAATAGGTGGTCCAATTTAAAAATTATAGGTCAATATTAAGGTCCGATACCGTGAAGTTAGTTAACATAGAAAAATGTCTTTGAATTTTTATAGCATTTTAGAACGCTTATTTCCTCATTTTAAGCTTCTCAGAACACTTTATTTCGCATAGGCATACATAGTAAACTTTAGGGTCACTCTGTGTACCCCCTAATTGACCTATAATTATTCCCTGTGGTAGGGTACACTATAACCCTGTAATATAATACGTGGTCCAATTTAAAAATTATAGGTCAATATTAAGGTCCGATACCGTGCCGTTAGTTAACATAGAAAAGTGTCTTCGTATATCCTTGTTTTAATGCACTATTTAAAATATACATAGTGTACCCCCTAATTGACCTATAATAATTTCCTGTGGTAGGGTACACTATTACCCTGTAATATAATACCTGGTCCAATTTAAATATTATGGGTCAATATTAAGGTCTGATATTGCGCCTTGCGTTAGTTAACCATTGGAAGATGTCTTTGAATTTTTAAAGCATTTTAGAACGCTTATTTCTTCATTTTAAGCATCTCAGAACACTCTATTTCGCATAGGCATACATAGTAAACTTTAGGGTCACTCTGTGTACCCCCTAATTGACCTATAATTATTTCCTGTGGTAGGGTACACTATAACCCTGTAATATAATACGTGGTCCAATTTAAAAATTATAGGTCAATATTAAGGTGCAATACCGTGCCGTTAGTTAACATAGAAAAGTGTCTTCGTATTTTCTTGTTTTAATGCACTATTTAAAACATACATAGTGTACCCCCTAATTGACCTATAATTATTTCCTGTTGTAGGGTACACTATTACCCTGTAATATAATACCTGGTCCAATTGAAATATTATGGTTCCATATTAAGGTCTGATATCGCGCCTTGCGTTAGTTAACCATTGAAAGATGTCTTTGAATTTTTAAAGCATTTTAGAACGCTTATTTCTTCATTTTAAGCTTCTCAGAACACTCTGATTCGCATAGACATACATAGTAAATTTTAGGGTCACGCTGTGTACCACCTAATTGACCTATAATTATTTCCTGTGGTAAGGTACACTATTACCCTGTAATATAATACGTGGTACAATTTAAAAATTATAGGTCAATATTAAGGTCCGATACCGTGCCGTTAGTTAACATAGAAAAGTGTTTTCGTATTTCCTTGTTTTAATGCACTATTTAAAATATACATAGTGTACCCCCTAATTGACCTATAATTATTTCCTGTGGTAGGGTACACTATTA
Organism: Parasteatoda tepidariorum; assembly: GCF_982258835.1. NCBI lineage: Eukaryota > Metazoa > Arthropoda > Arachnida > Araneae > Theridiidae > Parasteatoda > Parasteatoda tepidariorum. The sequence continues at coordinate 997,653 of NW_028257374.1, read as the reverse complement.
CCCTGTAATATAATACCTGGTCCAATTTAAATATTATGGGTCAATATTAAGGTCTGATATTGCGCCTTGCGCTAGTTAACCATTGAAAGATGTCTTTGAATTTTTAAAGCATTTTAGATCGCTTATTTCTTCATTTTAAGCTTCTCAGAACACTCTATTTCGCATAAGCATACATAGTAAAATTTAGGGTCACGCTGTGTACCCCCTAAATGACCTATAATTATTTCCTGTGGTAGGGTACACTATTACCCTGTAATATAATACGTGGTCCAATTTAAAAATTATAGGTCAATATTAAGGACCGATACCGTGCCGTTAGTTAACATTGAAAAATGTCTTTGAATTTTTAAAGCATTTTAGAACGCTTATTTCCTCATTTTAAGCTTCTCAGAACACTTTATTTCGCATAGGCATACATAGTAAACTTTAGGGTCTCTCTGTGTACCCCCTAATTGACCTACAATTATTTCCTGTGGTAGGGTACACTATAACCCTGTAATATAATACGTGATCCAATTTAAAAATTATAGGTCAATATTAAGGTCCGATACCGTGCCGTTAGTTAACATAGAAAAGTGTATTCGTATTTCCTTGTTTTAATGCACTATTTAAAATATACATAGTGTACCCCCTAATTGACCTATAATTATTTCTTGTGGTAGGGTACACTATTACCCTGTAATATAATACCTATTCCAATTTAAATATTATGGGTCAATATTAAGGTCTGATATTGCGCCTTGCGTTAGTTAACCATTGAAAGATGTCTTTGAATTTTTAAAGCATTTTAGAACGCTTATTTCTTCATTTTAAGCATCTCAGAACACTCTATTTCGCATAGGCATACATAGTAAAATTTAGGGTCACGCTGTGTACCCCCTAAATGACCTATAATTATATCCTGTGGTAGGGTACACTATTACCCTGTAATATAATACGTGGTCCAATTTAAAAATTATAGGTCAATATTAAGGTCCGATACCGTGCCGTTAGTTAACATAAAAAAATGTCTTTGAATTTTTAAAGCATTTTAGAACGCTTATTTCCTCATTTTAAGCTTCTCAGAACACTTTGTTTCGCATAGGCATACATAGTAAACTTTAGGGTCACGCTGTGTACCCCCTAATTGACCTATAATTATTTCCTTTGGTGGGGTACACTATTACCCTGTAATATAATACCTGGTCCAATTTAAATATTATTGGTCAATATTAAGGTCTGATATTGCGCCTTGCGTTAGTTAACCATTGAAAGATGTCTTTGAATTTTTAAAGCATTTTAGAACGCTTATTTCTTCATTTTAAGCTTCTCAGAGCACTCTATTTCGCATAGGCATACATAGTAAAATTTAGGGTCACGCTGTGTACCCCCTAAATGACCTATAATTATTTCCTGTGGTAGGGCACACTATTACCCTGTAATATAATACGTGGTCCAATTTAAAAATTATAGGTCAATATTAAGTTCCGATACCGTGCCGTTAGTTAACATTGAAAAATGTCTTCGTATTTCCTTGTTTTAACGCACTATTTAAAATATACATAGTGTACCCCCTAATTGACCTATAATTATTTCCTGTGGTAGGGTACACTATTACCCTGTAATACAATACCTGGTTCAATTTAAATATTATGGGTCAATATTAAGGTTTGATATTGCGCCTTGCGTTAGTTAACCATTGAAAGATGTCTTTGAATTTTTAAAGCATTTTAGAACGCTTATTTCTTCATTTTAAGCTTCTCAGAACACTTTATTTCGCATAGGCATACATAGTAAACTTTAGGGTCACGCTGTGTACCCCCTAATTGACCTATAATTATTTCCTGTGGTAAGGTACACTATTACCCTGTAATATAATAGGTGATCCAATTTAAAAATTATAGGTCAATATTAAGGTCCGATACCGTGCCGTTAGTTAGCATAGAAAAATGTCATTGAATTTTTAAAGCATTTTAGAACGCTTATTTCCTCATTTTAAGCTTCTCAGAACACTTTATTTCGCAACGGCATACATAGTAAACTTTAGGGTCACTCTGTGTACCCCCTAATTGACCTATAATTATTTCCTGTGGTAGGGTACACTATAACCCTGTAATATAATACGCGGTCCAATTTAAAAATTATAGGTCAATATTAAGGTCCGATATCGTGCCGTTAGTTAACATAGAAAAGTGTCTTCGTATTTTCTTGTTTTAATGCACTATTTAAAACATACATAGTGTACCCCCTAATTGACCTATAATTATTTCCTGTTGTAGGGTACACTATTACCCTGTAATATAATACCTGGTCCAATTGAAATATTATGGTTCCATATTAAGGTCTGATATCGCGCCTTGCGTTAGTTAACCATTGAAAGATGTCTTTGAATTTTTAAAGCATTTTAGAACGCTTATTTCTTCATTTTAAGCTTCTCAGAACACTCTATTTCGCATAGGCATACATAGTAAATTTTAGGGTCACGCTGTGTACCACCTAATTGACCTATAATTATTTCCTGTGGTAAGGTACACTATTATCCTGTAATATAATACGTGGTACAATTTAAAAATTATAGGTCAATATTAAGGTCCGATACCGTGCCGTTAGTTAACATAGAAAAGTGTCTTCGTATTTCCTTGTTTTAATGCACTATTTAAAATATACATAGTGTACCCCCTAAATGACCTATAATTATTTCCTGTGGTAGGGTACACTATTACCCTGTAATATAATAGGTGGTCCAATTTAAAAATTATAGGTCAATATTAAGGTCCGATACCGTGAAGTTAGTTAACATAGAAAAATGTCTTTGAATTTTTATAGCATTTTAGAACGCTTATTTCCTCATTTTAAGCTTCTCAGAACACTTTATTTCGCATAGGCATACATAGTAAACTTTAGGGTCACTCTGTGTACCCCCTAATTGACCTATAATTATTCCCTGTGGTAGGGTACACTATAACCCTGTAATATAATACGTGGTCCAATTTAAAAATTATAGGTCAATATTAAGGTCCGATACCGTGCCGTTAGTTAACATAGAAAAGTGTCTTCGTATATCCTTGTTTTAATGCACTATTTAAAATATACATAGTGTACCCCCTAATTGACCTATAATAATTTCCTGTGGTAGGGTACACTATTACCCTGTAATATAATACCTGGTCCAATTTAAATATTATGGGTCAATATTAAGGTCTGATATTGCGCCTTGCGTTAGTTAACCATTGGAAGATGTCTTTGAATTTTTAAAGCATTTTAGAACGCTTATTTCTTCATTTTAAGCATCTCAGAACACTCTATTTCGCATAGGCATACATAGTAAAATTTAGGGTCACGCTGTGTACCCCCAAAATGACCTATAATTATTTCCTGTGGTAGGGTGCACTATTACCCTGTAATATAATACGTGGTCCAATTTAAAAATTATAGATCAATATTAAGGTCCGATACCGTGCCGTTAGTTAACATAGAAAAATGTCTTTGAATTTTTAAAGCATTTTAGAACGCTTATTTCCTCATTTTAAGCTTCTCAGAACACTTTATTTTGCATAGGCAAACATAGTAAACTTTAGGGTCACGCTGTGTACCCCCTAACTGACCTATAATTATTTCCTTTGGTAGGGTACACTATTACCCTGTAATATAATACCTGGTCCAATTTAAATTTTATGGGTCAATATTAAGGTCTGATATTGCGCCTTGCGTTAGTTAACCATTGAAAGATGTCTTTAAATTTTTAAAGCATTTTAGAACGCTTATTTCTTCATTTTAAGCTTCTCAGAACACTCTATTTCGCATAGGCATACATAGTAAAATTTAGGGTCACGCTGTGTACCCCCTAAATGACCTATAATTATTTCCTGTGGTAGGGTACACTATTACCCTGTAATATAATACGTGGTCCAATTTAAAAATTATAGGTCAATATTAAGTTCCGATACCGTGCCGTTAGTTAACATTGAAAAATGTCTTCGTATTTCCTTGTTTTAATGCACTATTTAAAATATACATAGTGTACCCCCTAATTGACCTATAATTATTTCCTGTGGTAGGGTACACTATTACCCTGTAATATAATACCTGGTCCAATTTAAATATTATGGGTCAATATTAAGGTTTGATATTGCGCCTTGCGTTAGTTAACCATTGAAAGATGTCTTTGAATTTTTAAAGCATTTTAGAACGCTTATTTCTTCATTTTAAGCTTCTCAGAACACTTTATTTCGCATAGGCATACATAGTAAACTTTAGGGTCACGCTGTGTACCCCCTAAATAACCTATAATTATATCCTGTGGTAGGGTACACTATTACCCTGTAATATAATACGTGGTCCAATTTAAAAATTATAGATCAATATTAAGGTCCGATACCGTGCCGTTAGTTAACATAGAAAAATGTCTTTGAATTTTTAAAGCATTTTAGAACGCTTATTTCCTCATTTTAAGCTTCTCAGAACACTTTATTTCGCATAGGCATACATAGTAAACTTTAGGGTCACGCTGTGTACCCCCTAATTGACCTATAATTATTTCCTTTGGTGGGGTACACTATTACCCTGTAATATAATACCTGGTCCAATTTAAAAATTATAGGTCAATAATAAGGTCCGATACCGTGCCGTTAGTTAACATAGAAAAATGTCTTTGAATTTTTAAAGCATTTTAGAACGCTTATTTCCTCATTTTAAGCTTCTCAGAACACTTCATTTCGCATAGGCATACATAGAAAACTTTAGGGTCACTCTGCGTACCCCCTAAATGACCTATAATTATTTCCTGTGGTAGGGTACACTATAACCCTGTAATATAATACGTGGTCCAATTTAAAAATTATAGGTCAATATTAAGGTCCGATACCGTGCCGTTAGTTAACATAGAAAAGTGTCTTCGTATTTCCTTGTTTTAATGCACTATTTAAAATATACATAGTGTACCCCCTAATTGACCTATAATTATTTCCTGTGGTAGGGTACACTATTACCCTGTAATATAATACCTGGTCCAATTTAAATATTATGGGTCAATATTAAGGTCTGATATTGCGCCTTGCGTTAGTTAACCATTGAAAGATGTCTTTGAATTTTTAAAGCATTTTAGAACGCTTATTTCTTCATTTTAAGCTTCTCAGAACACTCTATTTCGCATAGGCATACATAGTAAATTTTAGGGTCACGCTGTGTACCACCTAATTGACCTATAATTATTTCCTGTGGTAGGGTACACTATTACCCTGTAATATAATACGTGGTCCAATTTAAAAATTATAGGTCAATATTAAGGTCCGATACCGTGCCGTTAGTTAACATAGAAAAATGTCTTTGAATTTTTAAAGCATTTTAGAACGCTTATTTCCTCATTTTAAGCTTCTCAGAACACTTTATTTCGCATAGGCATACATAGTAAACTTTAGGGTCACGCTGTGTACCCCCTAATTGACCTATAATTATTTCCTTTGGTGGGGTACACTATTACCCTGTAATATAATACGTGGTCCAATTTAAAAATTATAGGTCAATATTAAGGTCCGATACCGTGCCGTTAGTTAACATAGAAAAATGTCTTTGAATTTTTAAAGCATTTTAGAACGCTTATTTCCTCATTTTAAGCTTCTCAGAACACTTCATTTCGCATAGGCATACATAGAAAACTTTAGGGTCACTCTGCGTACCCCCTAATTGACCTATAATTATTTCCTGTGGTAGGGTACACTATAACCCTGTAATATAATACGTGGTCCAATTTAAAAATTATAGGTCAATATTAAGGTCCGATACCGTGCCGTTAGTTAACATAGAAAAGTGTCTTCGTATTTCCTTGTTTTAATGCACTATTTAAAATATACATAGTGTACCCCCTAATTGACCTATAATTATTTCCTTTGGTGGGGTACACTATTACCCTGTAATATAATACGTGGTCCAATTTAAAAATTATAGGTCAATATTAAGGTCCGATACCGTGCCGTTAGTTAACATAGAAAAATGTCTTTGAATTTTTAAAGCATTTTAGAACGCTTATTTCTTCATTTTAAGCTTCTCAGAACACTCTATTTCGCATAGGCATTCATAGTAAATTTTAGGGTCACGCTGTGTACCACCTAATTGACCTATAATTATTTCCTGTGGTAGGGTACACTATTACCCTGTAATATAATACGTGGTCCAATTTAAAAATTATAGGTCAATATTAAGGTCCGATACCGTGCCGTTAGTTAACATAGAAAAATGTCTTTGAATTTTTAAAGCATTTTAGAACGCTTATTTCCTCATTTTAAGCTTCTCAGAACACTTTATTTCGCATAGGCATACATAGTAAACTTTAGGGTCACGCTGTGTACCCCCTAATTGACCTATAATTATTTCCTTTGGTGGGGTACACTATTACCCTGTAAAATAATACCTGGTCCAATTTAAAAATTATAGGTCAATAATAAGGTCCGATACCGTGCCGTTAGTTAACATAGAAAAATGTCTTTGAATTTTTAAAGCATTTTAGAACGCTTATTTCTTCATTTTAAGCTTCTCAGAGCACTCTATTTCGCATAGGCATACATAGTAAAATTTAGGGTCACGCTGTGTACCCCCTAAATGACCTATAATTATTTCCTGTGGTAGGGCACACTATTACCCTGTAATATAATACGTGGTCCAATTTAAAAATTATAGGTCAATATTAAGTTCCGATACCGTGCCGTTAGTTAACATTGAAAAATGTCTTCGTATTTCCTTGTTTTAATGCACTATTTAAAATATACATAGTGTACCCCCTAATTGACCTATAATTATTTCCTGTGGTAGGGTACACTATTACCCTGTAATACAATACCTGGTTCAATTTAAATATTATGGGTCAATATTAAGGTTTGATATTGCGCCTTGCGTTAGTTAACCATTGAAAGATGTCTTTGAATTTTTAAAGCATTTTAGAACGCTTATTTCTTCATTTTAAGCTTCTCAGAACACTCTATTTCGCATAGGCATACATAGTAAAATTTAGGGTCACGCTGTGTACCCCCTAAATGACCTATAATTATTTCCTGTGGTAGGGTACACTATTACCCTCTAATATAATACGTGGTCCAATTTAAAAATTATAGGTCAATATTAAGGTCCGATACCGTGCCGTTAGTTAACATAGAAAAATGTCTTTGAATTTTTAAAGCATTTTAGAACGCTTATTTCCTCATTTTAAGCTTCTCAGAACACTTTATTTCGCATAGGCATACATAGTAAACTTTAGGGTCACTCTGTGTACCCCCTAATTGACCTATAATTATTTCCTGTGGTAGGGTACACTATAACCCTGTAATATAATACGTGGTCCAATTTAAAAATTATAGGTCAATATTAAGGTGCAATACCGTGCCGTTAGTTAACATAGAAAAGTGTCTTCGTATTTTCTTGTTTTAATGCACTATTTAAATCATACATAGTGTACCCCCTAATTGACCTATAATTATTTCCTGTTGTAGGGTTCACTATTACCCTGTAATATAATACCTGGTCCAATTGAAATATTATGGTTCCATATTAAGGTCTGATATCGCGCCTTGCGTTAGTTAACCATTGAAAGATGTCTTTGAATTTTTAAAGCATTTTAGAACGCTTATTTCTTCATTTTAAGCTTCTCAGAACACTTTATTTCGCATAGGCATACATAGTAAGCTTTAGGGTCACGCTGTGTACCCCCTAATTGACCTATAATTATTTCCTGTGGTAGGGTACACTATTACCCTGTAATATAATAGGTGGTCCAATTTAAAAATTATAGGTCAATATTAAGGTCCGATACCGTGCCGTTAGTTAGCATAGAAAAATGTCTTTGAATTTTTAAAGCATTTTAGAACGCTTATTTCCTCATTTTAAGCTTCTCAGAACACTTCATTTCGCATAGGCATACATAGAAAACTTTAGGGTCACTCTGCGTACCCCCTAATTTACCTATAATTATTTCCTGAGGTAGGGTACACTATAACCCTGTAATATAATACGTGGTCCAATTTAAAAATTATAGGTCAATATTAAGGTCCGATACCGTGCCGTTAGTTAACATAGAAAAGTGTCTTCGTATTTCCTTGTTTTAATGCACTATTTAAAATATACATAGTGTACCCCCTAATTGACCTATAATTATTTCCTGTTGTAGGGTACACTATTACCCTGTAATATAATACCTGGTCCAATTGAAATATTATGGTTCCATATTAAGGTCTGATATCGCGCCTTGCGTTAGTTAACCATTGAAAGATGTCTTTGAATTTTTAAAGCATTTTAGAACGCTTATTTCTTCATTTTAAGCTTCTCAGAGCACTCTATTTCGCATAGGCATACATAGTAAAATTTAGGGTCACGCTGTGTACCCCCTAATTGACCTATAATTATTTCCTGTGGTAGGGCACACTATTACCCTGTAATATAATACGTGGTCCAATTTAAAAATTATAGGTCAATATTAAGTTCCGATACCGTGCCGTTAGTTAACATTGAAAAATGTCTTCGTATTTCCTTGTTTTAATGCACTATTTAAAATATACATAGTGTACCCCCTAATTGACCTATAATTATTTCCTGTGGTAGGGTACACTATTACCCTGTAATATAATACCTGGTCCAATTGAAATATTATGGTTCCATATTAAGGTCTGATATCGCGCCTTGCGTTAGTTAACCATTGAAAGATGTCTTTGAATTTTTAAAGCATTTTAGAACGCTTATTTCTTCATTTTAAGCTTCTCAGAGCACTCTATTTCGCATAGGCATACATAGTAAAATTTAGGGTCACGCTGTGTACCCCCTAAATGACCTATAATTATTTCCTGTGGTAGGGTACACTATTACCCTCTAATATAATACGTGGTCCAATTTAAAAATTATAGGTCAATATTAAGGTCCGATACCGTGCCGTTAGTTAACATAGAAAAATGTCTTTGAATTTTTAAAGCATTTTAGAACGCTTATTTCCTCATTTTAAGCTTCTCAGAACACTTTATTTCGCATAGGCATACATAGTAAACTTTAGGGTCACTCTGTGTACCCCCTAATTGACCTATAATTATTTCCTGTGGTAGGGTACACTATAACCCTGTAATATAAAACGTGGTCCAATTTAAAAATTATAGGTCAATATTAAGGTGCAATACCGTGCCGTTCGTTAACATAGAAAAGTGTCTTCGTATTTTCTTGTTTTAATGCACTATTTAAAACATACATAGTGTACCCCCTAATTGACCTATAATTATTTCCTGTTGTAGGGTACACTATTACCCAGTAATATAATACCTGGTCCAATTGAAATATTATGGTTCCATATTAAGGTCTGATATCGCGCCTTGCGTTAGTTAACCATTGAAAGATGTCTTTGAATTTTTAAAGCATTTTAGAACGCTTATTTCTTCATTTTAAGCTTCTCAGAACACTTTATTTCGCATAGGCATACATAGTAAACTTTAGGGTCACGCTGTGTACCCCCTAATTGACCTATAATTATTTCCTGTTCTAGGGTACACTATTACCCTGTAATATAATAGGTGGACCAATTTAAAAATTATAGGTCAATATTAAGGTCCGATACCGTGCCGTTAGTTAGCATAGAAAAATGTCTTTGAATTTTTAAAGCATTTTAGAACGCTTATTTCCTCATTTTAAGCTTCTCAGAACACTTCATTTCGCATAGGCATACATAGAAAACTTTAGGGTCACTCTGCGTACCCCCTAATTGACCTATAATTATTTCCTGTGGTAGGGTACACTATAACCCTGTAATATAATACGTGGTCCAATTTAAAAATTATAGGTCAATATTAAGGTCCGATACCGTGCCGTTAGTTAACATAGAAAAGTGTCTTCGTATTTCCTTGTTTTAATGCACTATTTAAAATATACATAGTGTACCCCCTAATTGACCTATAATTATTTCCTGTGGTAGGGTACACTATTACCCTGTAATATAATACCTATTCCAATTTAAATATTATGGGTCAATATTAAGGTCTGATATTGCGCCTTGCGTTAGTTAACCATTGAAAGATGTCTTTGAATTTTTAAAGCATGTTAGAACGCTTATTTCTTCATTTTAAGCATCTCAGAACACTCTATTTCGCATAGGCAGACATAGTAAAATTTAGGGTCATGCTGTGTACCCCCTAAATGACCTATACTTATATCCTGTGGTAGGGTACACTATTACCCTGTAATATAATACGTGGTCCAATTTAAAAATTATAGGTCAATATTAAGGTCCGATACCGTGCCGTTAGTTAACATAGAAAAATGTCTTTGAATTTTTAAAGCATTTTAGAACGCTTATTTCCTCATTTTAAGCTTCTCAGAACACTTTATTTCGCATAGGCATACATAGTAAACTTTAGGGTCACGCTGTGTACCCCCTAATTGACCTATAATTATTTCCTTTAGTTTGGGTACACTATTACCCTGTAATATAATACCTGGTCCAATTTAAAAATTATAGGTCAATAATAAGGTCCGATACCGTGCCGTTAGTTAACATAGAAAAATGTCTTTGAATTTTTAAAGCATTTTAGAACGCTTATTTCTTCATTTTAAGCTTCTCAGAGCACTCTATTTCGCATAGGCATACATAGTAAAATTTAGGGTCACGCTGTGTACCCCCTAAATGACCTATAATTATTTCCTGTGTTAGGCACACTATTACCCTGTAATATAATACGTGGTCCAATTTAAAAATTATAGGTCAATATTAAGTTCCGATACCGTGCCGTTAGTTAACATTGAAAAATGTCTTCGTATTTCCTTGTTTTAATGCACTATTTAAAATATACATAGTGTACCCCCTAATTGACCTATAATTATTTCCTGTGGTAGGGTACACTATTACCCTGTAATACAATACCTGGTTCAATTTAAATATTATGGGTCAATATTAAGGTTTGATTTTGCGCCTTGCGTTAGTTAACCATTGAAAGATGTCTTTGAATTTTTAAATCATTTTAGAACGCTTATTTCTTCATTTTAAGCTTCTCAGAACACTCTATTTCGCATAGGCATACATAGTAAAATTTAGGGTCACGCTGTGTACCCCCTAAATGACCTATAATTATTTCCTGTGGTAGGGTACACTATTACCCTCTAATATAATACGTGGTCCAATTTAAAAATTATAGGTCAATATTAAGGACCGATACCGTGCCGTTAGTTAACATTGAAAAATGTCTTTGAATTTTTAAAGCATTTTAGAACGCTTATTTCCTCATTTTAAGCTTCTCAGAACACTTTATTTCGCATAGGCATACATAGTAAACTTTAGGGTCTCTCTGTGTACCCCCTAATTGACCTATAATTATTTCCTGTGATGGGTACACTATAACCCTGTAATATAATACGTGGTCCAATTTAAAAATTATAGGTCAATATTAAGGTCCGATACCGTGCAGTTAGTTAACATAGAAAAGTGTCTTCGTATTTCCTTGTTTTAATGCACTATTTAAAATATACATAGTGTACCCCCTAATTGACCTATAATTATTTCCTGTGGTAGGGTACACTATTACCCTGTAATATAATACCTGGTCCAATTTAAATATTATGGGTCAATATTAAGGTCTGATATTGCGCCTTGCGCTAGTTAACCATTGAAAGATGTCTTTGAATTTTTAAAGCATTTTAGAACGCTTATTTCTTTATTTTAAGCTTCTCAGAACACTCTATTTCGCATAAGCATACATAGTAAAATTTAGGGTCACGCTGTGTACCCCCTAAATGACCTATAATTATTTCCTTTGGTACGGTACACTATTACCCTGTAATATAATACGTGGTCCAATTTAAAAATTATAGGTCAATATTAAGGTCCGATACCGTGCCGTTAGTTAACATAGAAAAGTGTCTTCGTATTTCCTTGTTTTAATGCACTATTTAAAATATACATAGTGTACCCCCTAATTGACCTATAATTATTTCCTGTGGTAGGGTACACTATTACCCTGTAATATAATACCTGGTCCAATTTAAATATTATGGGTCAATATTAAGGTCTGATATTGCGCCTTGCGTTAGTTAACCATTGAAAGATGTCTTTGAATCTTTAAAGCATTTTAGAACGCTTATTTCTTCATTTTAAGCTTCTCAGAACACTCTATTTCGCATAGGCATACATAGTAAATTTTAGGGTCACGCTGTGTACCACCTAATTGACCTATAATTATTTCCTGTGGTAGGGTACACTATTACCCTGTAATATAATACGTGGTCCAATTTAAAAATTATAGGTCAATATTAAGGTCCGATACCGTGCCGTTAGTTAACATAGAAAAATGTCTTTGAATTTTTAAAGCATTTTAGAACGCTTATTTCCTCATTTTAAGCTTCTCAGAACACTTTATTTCGCATAGGCATACATAGTAAACTTTAGGGTCACGCTGTGTACCCCCTAATTGACCTATAATTATTTCCTTTGGTGGGGTACACTATTACCCTGTAATATAATACGTGGTCCAATTTAAAAATTATAGGTCAATATTAAGGTCCGATACCGTGCCGTTAGTTAACATAGAAAAATGTCTTTGAATTTTTAAAGCATTTTAGAACGCTTATTTCCTCATTTTAAGCTTCTCAGAACACTTCATTTCGCATAGGCATACATAGAAAACTTTAGGGTCACTCTGCGTACCCCCTAATTGACCTATAATTATTTCCTGTGGTAGGGTACACTATAACCCTGTAATGTAATACGTGGTCCAATTTAAAAATTATAGGTCAATATTAAGGTCCGATACCGTGCCGTTAGTTAACATAGAAAAGTGTCTTCGTATTTCCTTGTTTTAATGCACTATTTAAAATATACATAGTGTACCCCCTAATTGACCTATAATTATTTCCTGTGGTAGGGTACACTATTACCCTGTAATATAATACCTGGTCCAATTTAAATATTATGGGTCAATATTAAGGTCTGATATTGCGCCTTGCGTTAGTTAACCATTGAAAGATGTCTTTGAATTTTTAAAGCATTTTAGAACGCTTATTTCTTCATTTTAAGCTTCTCAGAACACTCTGTTTCGCATAGGCATACATAGTAAATTTTAGGGTCACGCTGTGTACCACCTAATTGACCTATAATTATTTCCTGCGGTAGGGTACACTATTACCCTGTAATATAATACGTGGTCCAATTTAAAAATTATAGGTCAATATTAAGGTCCGATACCGTGCCGTTAGTTAACATAGAAAAATGTCTTTGAATTTTTAAAGCATTTTAGAACGCTTATTTCCTCATTTTAAGCTTCTCAGAACACTTTATTTCGCATAGGCATACATAGTAAACTTTAGGGTCACGCTGTGTACACCCTAATTGACCTATAATTATTTCCTTTGGTGGGGTACACTATTACCCTGTAATATAATACCTGGTCCAATTTAAAAATTATAGGTCAATAATAAGGTCCGATACCGTGCCGTTAGTTAACATAGAAAAATGTCTTTGAATTTTTAAAGCATTTTAGAACGCTTATTTCTTCATTTTAAGCTTCTCAGAGCACTCTATTTCGCATAGGCATACATAGTAAAATTTAGGGTCACGCTGTGTACCCCCTAAATGACCTATAATTATTTCCTGTGGAAGGGCACACTATTACCCTGTAATATAATACGTGGTCCAATTTAAAAATTATAGGTCAATATTAAGTTCCGATACCGTGCCGTTAGTTAACATTGAAAAATGTCTTCGTATTTCCTTGTTTTAATGCACTATTTAAAATATACATAGTGTGCCCCCTAATTGACCTATAATTATTTCCTGTGGTAGGGTACACTATTACCCTGTAATACAATACCTGGTTCAATTTAAATATTATGGGTCAATATTAAGGTTTGATATTGCGCCTTGCGTTAGTTAACCATTGAAAGATGTCTTTGAATTTTTAAAGCATTTTAGAACGCTTATTTCTTCATTTTAAGCTTCTCAGAACACTCTATTTCGCATAGGCATACATAGTAAAATTTAGGGTCACGCTGTGTACCCCCTAAATGACCTATAATTATTTCCTGTGGTAGGGTACACTATTACCCTCTAATATAATACGTGGTCCAATTTAAAAATTATAGGTCAATATTAAGGTCCGATACCGTGCCGTTAGTTAACATAGAAAAATGTCTTTGAATTTTTAAAGCATTTTAGATCGCTTATTTCCTCATTTTAAGCTTCTCAGAACACTTTATTTCGCATAGGCATACATAGTAAACTTTAGGGTCACTCTGTGTACCCCCTAATTGACCTATAATTATTTCCTGTGGTAGGGTACACTATAACCCTGTAATATAATACGTGGTCCAATTTAAAAATTATAGGTCAATATTAAGGTGCAATACCGTGCCGTTAGTTAACATAGAAAAGTGTCTTCTTATTTTCTTGTTTTAATGCACTATTTAAAACATACATAGTGTACCCCCTAATTGACCTATAATTATTTCCTGTTGTAGGGTACACTATTACCCTGTAATATAATACCTGGTCCAATTGAAATATTATGGTTCCATATTAAGGTCTGATATCGCGCCTTGCGTTAGTTAACCATTGAAACATGTCTTTGAATTTTTAAAGCATTTTAGAACGCTTATTTCTTCATTTTAAGCTTCTCAGAACACTTTATTTCGCATAGGCATACATAGTAAACTTTAGGGTCACGCTGTGTACCCCCTAATTGACCTATAATTATTTCCTGTGGTAGGGTACACTATTACCCTGTATTATAATAGGTGGTCCAATTTAAAAATTATAGGTCAATATTAAGGTCCGATACCGTGCCGTTAGTTAGCATAGAAAAATGTCTTTGAATTTTTAAAGCATTTTAGAACGCTTATTTCCTCATTTTAAGCTTCTCAGAACACTTCATTTCGCATAGGCATACATAGAAAACTTTAGGGTCACTCTGCGTACCCCCTAATTGACCTATAATTATTTCCTGTGGTAGGGTACACTATAACCCTGTAATATAATACGTGGTCCAATTTAAAAATTATAGGTCAATATTAAGGTCCGATACCGTGCCGTTAGTTAACATAGAAAAGTGTCTTCGTATTTCCTTGTTTTAATGCACTATTTAAAATATACATAGTGTACCCCCTAATTGACCTATAATTATTTCCTGTGGTAGGGTACACTATTACCCTGTAATATAATACCTATTCCAATTTAAATATTATGGGTCAATATTAAGGTCTGATATTGCGCCTTGCGTTAGTTAACCATTGAAAGATGTCTTTGAATTTTTAAAGCATGTTAGAACGCTTATTTCTTCATTTTAAGCATCTCAGAACACTCTATTTCGCATAGGCAGACATAGTAAAATTTAGGGTCATGCTGTGTACCCCCTAAATGACCTATAATTATATCCTGTGGTAGGGTACACTATTACCCTGTAATATAATACGTGGTCCAATTTAAAAATTATAGGTCAATATTAAGGTCCGATACCGTGCCGTTAGTTAACATAGAAAAATGTCTTTGAATTTTTAAAGCATTTTAGAACGCTTATTTCCTCATTTTAAGCTTCTCAGAACGCTTTATTTCGCATAGGCATACATAGTAAACTTTAGGGTCACGCTGTGTACCCCCTAATTGACCTATAATTATTTCCTTTGGTTTGGGTACACTATTACCCTGTAATATAATACCTGGTCCAATTTAAAAATTATAGGTCAATAATAAGGTCCGATACCGTGCCGTTAGTTAACATAGAAAAATGTCTTTGAATTTTTAAAGCATTTTAGAACGCTTATTTCTTCATTTTAAGCTTCTCAGAGCACTCTATTTCGCATAGGCATACATAGTAAAATTTAGGGTCACGCTGTGTACCCCCTAAATGACCTATAATTATTTCCTGTGGTAGGGCACACTATTACCCTGTAATATAATACGTGGTCCAATTTAAAAATTATAGGTCAATATTAAGTTCCGATACCGTGCCGTTAGTTAACATTGAAAAATGTCTTCGTATTTCCTTGTTTTAATGCACTATTTAAAATATACATAGTGTACCCCCTAATTGACCTATAATTATTTCCTGTGGTAGGGTACACTATTACCCTGTAATACAATACCTGGTTCAATTTAAATATTATGGGTCAATATTAAGGTTTGATTTTGCGCCTTGCGTTAGTTAACCATTGAAAGATGTCTTTGAATTTTTAAATCATTTTAGAACGCTTATTTCTTCATTTTAAGCTTCTCAGAACACTCTATTTCGCATAGGCATACATAGTAAAATTTAGGGTCACGCTGTGTACCCCCTAAATGACCTATAATTATTTCCTGTGGTAGGGTACACTATTACCCTGTAATATAATACGTGGTCCAATTTAAAAATTATAGGTCAATATTAAGGACCGATACCGTGCCGTTAGTTAACATTGAAAAATGTCTTTGAATTTTTAAAGCATTTTAGAACGCTTATTTCCTCATTTTAAGCTTCTCAGAACACTTTATTTCGCATAGGCATACATAGTAAACTTTAGGGTCTCTCTGTGTACCCCCTAATTGACCTATAATTATTTCCTGTGATGGGTACACTATAGCCCTGTAATATAATACGTGGTCCAATTTAAAAATTATAGGTCAATATTAAGGTCCGATACCGTGCAGTTAGTTAACATAGAAAAGTGTCTTCGTATTTCCTTGTTTTAATGCACTATTTAAAATATACATAGTGTACCCCCTAATTGACCTATAATTATTTCCTGTGGTAGGGTACACTATTACCCTGTAATATAATACCTGGTCCAATTTAAATATTATGGGTCAATATTAAGGTTTGATATTGCGCCTTGCGCTAGTTAACCATTGAAAGATGTCTTTGAATTTTTAAAGCATTTTAGAACGCTTATTTCTTCATTTTAAGCATCTCAGAACACTCTATTTCGCATAGGCATACATAGTAAAATTTAGGGTCACGCTGTGTACCCCCTAAATGACCTATAATTATATCCTGTGGTAGGGTACACTATTACCCTGTAATATAATAGGTGGTCCAATTTAAAAATTATAGGTCAATATTAAGGTCCGATACCGTGCCGTTAGTTAGCATAGAAAAATGTCTTTGAATTTTTAAAGCATTTTAGAACGCTTATTTCCTCATTTTAAGCTTCTCAGAACACTTCATTTCGCATAGGCATACATAGAAAACTTTAGGGTCACTCTGCGTACCCCCTAATTGACCTATAATTATTTCCTGTGGTAGGGTACACTATAACCCTGTAATATAATACGTGGTCCAATTTAAAAATTATAGGTCAATATTAAGGTCCGATACCGTGCCGTTAGTTAACATAGAAAAGTGTCTTCGTATTTCCTTGTTTTAATGCACTATTTAAAATATACATAGTGTACCCCCTAATTGACCTATAATTATTTCCTGTGGTAGGGTACACTATTACCCTGTAATATAATACCTATTCCAATTTAAATATTATGGGTCAATATTAAGGTCTGATATTGCGCCTTGCGTTAGTTAACCATTGAAAGATGTCTTTGAATTTTTAAAGCATGTTAGAACGCTTATTTCTTCATTTTAAGCATCTCAGAACACTCTATTTCGCATAGGCAGACATAGTAAAATTTAGGGTCACGCTGTGTACCCCCTAAATGACCTATAATTATATCCTGTGGTAGGGTACACTATTACCCTGTAATATAATACGTGGTCCAATTTAAAAATTATAGGTCAATATTAAGGTCCGATACCGTGCCGTTAGTTAACATAGAAAAATGTCTTTGAATTTTTAAAGCATTTTAGAACGCTTATTTCCTCATTTTAAGCTTCTCAGAACACTTTATTTCGCATAGGCATACATAGTAAACTTTAGGGTCACGCTGTGTACCCCCTAATTGACCTATAATTATTTCCTTTGGTTTGGGTACACTATTACCCTGTAATATAATACCTGGTCCAATTTAAAAATTATAGGTCAATAATAAGGTCCGATACCGTGCCGTTAGTTAACATAGAAAAATGTCTTTGAATTTTTAAAGCATTTTAGAACGCTTATTTCTTCATTTTAAGCTTCTCAGAGCACTCTATTTCGCATAGGCATACATAGTAAAATTTAGGGTCACGCTGTGTACCCCCTAAATGACCTATAATTATTTCCTGTGGTAGGGTACACTATAACCCTGTAATATAATACGTGGTCCAATTTAAAAATTATAGGTCAATATTAAGGTCCGATACCGTGACGTTTGTTAACATAGAAAAGTGTCTTCGTATTTCCTTGTTTTAATGCACTATTTAAAATATACATAGTGTACCCCCTAATTGACCTATAATTATTTCCTGTGGTAGGGTACACTATTACCCTGTAATATAATACCTATTCCAATTTAAATATTATGGGTCAATATTAAGGTCTGATATTGCGCCTTGCGTTAGTTAACCATTGAAAGATGTCTTTGAATTTTTAAAGCATTTTAGAACGCTTATTTCTTCATTTTAAGCATCTCAGAACACTCTATTTCGCATAGGCATACATAGTAAAATTTAGGGTCACGCTGTGTACCCCCTAAATGACCTATAATTATATCCTGTGGTAGGGTACAATATTACCCTGTAATATAATACGTGGTCCAATTTAAAAATTATAGGTCACTATTAAGGTCCGATACCGTGCCGTTAGTTAACATAGAAAAATGTCTTTGAATTTTTAAAGCATTTTAAAACGCTTATTTCCTCATTTTAAGCTTCTCAGAACACTTTATTTCGCATAGGCATACATAGTAAACTTTAGGGTCACGCTGTGTACCCCCTAATTGACCTATAATTATTTCCTTTGGTGGGGTACACTATTACCCTGTAATATAATACCTGGTCCAATTTAAATATTATGGGTCAATATTAAGGTCTGATATTGTGCCTTGCGTTAGTTAACCATTGAAAGATGTCTTTGAATTTTTAAAGCATTTTAGAACGCTTATTTCTTCATTTTAAGCTTCTCAGAGCACTCTATTTCGCATAGGCATACATAGTAAAATTTAGGGTCACGCTGTGTACCCCCTAAATGACCTATAATTATTTCCTGTGGTAGGGTACACTATAACCCTGTAATATAATACGTGGTCCAATTTAAAAATTATAGGTCAATATTAAGGTCCGATACCGTGCCGTTAGTTAACATAGAAAAGTGTATTCGTATTTCCTTGTTTTAAGGCACTATTTAAAATATACATAGTGTACCCCCTAATTGACCTATAATTATTTCCTGTGGTAGGGTACACTATTACCCGGTAATATAATACCTATTCCAATTTAAATATTATGGGTCAATATTAAGGTCTGATATCGCGCCTTGCGTTAGTTAACCATTGAAAGATGTCTTTGAATTTTTAAAGCATTTTAGAACGCTTATTTCTTCATTTTAAGCTTCTCAGAACACTTTATTTCGCATAGGCATACATAGTAAACTTTAGGGTCACGCTGTGTACCCCCTAATTGACCTATAATTATTTCCTGTGGTAGGGTACACTATTACCCTGTAATATAATAGGTGGTCCAATTTAAAAATTATAGGTCAATATTAAGGTCCGTTACCGTGCCGTTAGTTAGCATAGAAAAATGTCTTTGAATTTTTAAAGCATTTTAGAACGCTTATTTCCTCATTTTAAGCTTCTCAGAACACTTCATTTCGCATAGGCATACATAGAAAACTTTAGGGTCACTCTGCGTACCCCCTAATTGACCTATAATTATTTCCTTTGGTAGGGTACACTATAACCCTGTAATATAATACGTGGTCCAATTTAAAAATTATAGGTCAATATTAAGGTCCGATACCGTGCCGTTAGTTAACATAGAAAAGTGTCTTCGTATTTCCTTGTTTTAATGCACTATTTAAAATATACATAGTGTACCCCCTAATTGACCTATAATTATTTCCTGTGGTAGGGTACACTATTACCCTGTAATATAATACCTATTCCAATTTAAATATTATGGGTCAATATTAAGGTCTGATATTGCGCCTTGCGTTAGTTAACCATTGAAAGATGTCTTTGAATTTTTAAAGCATGTTAGAACGCTTATTTCTTCATTTTAAGCATCTCAGAACACTCTATTTCGCATAGGCAGACATAGTAAAATTTAGGGTCACGCTGTGTACCCCCTAAATGACCTATAATTATATCCTGTGGTAGGGTACACTATTACCCTGTAATATAATACGTGGTCCAATTTAAAAATTATAGGTCAATATTAAGGTCCGATACCGTGCCGTTAGTTAACATAGAAAAATGTCTTTGAATTTTTAAAGCATTTTAGAACGCTTATTTCCTCATTTTAAGCTTCTCAGAACACTTTATTTCGCATAGGCATACATAGTAAACTTTAGGGTCACGCTGTGTACCCCCTAATTGACCTATAATTATTTCTTTTGGTTTGGGTACACTATTACCCTGTAATATAATACCTGGTCCAATTTAAAAATTATAGGTCAATAATAAGGTCCGATACCGTGCCGTTAGTTAACATAGAAAAATGTCTTTGAATTTTTAAAGCATTTTAGAACGCTTATTTCTTCATTTTAAGCTTCTCAGAGCACTCTATTTCGCATAGACATACATAGTAAAATTTAGGGTCACGCTGTGTACCCCCTAAATGACCTATAATTATTTCCTGTGGTAGGGCGCACTATTACCCTGTAATATAATACGTGGTCCAATTTAAAAATTATAGGTCAATATTAAGTTCCGATACCGTGCCGTTAGTTAACATTGAAAAATGTCTTCGTATTTCCTTGTTTTAATGCACTATTTAAAATATACATAGTGTACCCCCTAATTGACCTATAATTATTTCCTGTGGTAGGGTACACTATTACCCTGTAATACAATACCTGGTTCAATTTAAATATTATGGGTCAATATTAAGGTTTGATATTGCGCCTTGCGTTAGTTAACCATTGAAAGATGTCTTTGAATTTTTAAAGCATTTTAGAACGCTTATTTCTTCATTTTAAGCTTCTCAGAACACTCTATTTCGCATAGGCATACATAGTAAAATTTAGGGTCACGCTGTGTACCCCCTAAATGACCTATAATTATTTCCTGTGGTAGGGTACACTATTACCCTCTAATATAATACGTGGTCCAATTTAAAAATTATAGGTCAATATTAAGGTCCGATACCGTGCCGTTAGTTAACATTGAAAAATGTCTTTGAATTTTTAAAGCATTTTAGAACGCTTATTTCCTCATTTTAAGCTTCTCAGAACACTTTATTTCGCATAGGCATACATAGTAAACTTTAGGGTCTCTCTGTGTACCCCCTAATTGACCTATAATTATTTCCTGTGATGGGTACACTATAACCCTGTAATATAATACGTGGTCCAATTTAAAAATTATAGGTCAATATTAAGGTCCGATACCGTGCAGTTAGTTAACATAGAAAAGTGTCTTCGTATTTCCTTGTTTTAATGCACTATTTAAAATATACATAGTGTACCCCCTAATTGACCTATAATTATTTCCTGTGGTAGGGTACACTATTACCCTGTAATATAATACCTGGTCCAATTTAAATATTATGGGTCAATATTAAGGTCTGATATTGCGCCTTGCGCTAGTTAACCATTGAAAGATGTCTTTGAATTTTTAAAGCATTTTAGAACGCTTATTTCTTTATTTTAAGCTTCTCAGAACACTCTATTTCGCATAAGCATACATAGTAAAATTTAGGGTCACGCTGTGTACCCCCTAAATGACCTATAAATATTTCCTGTGGTAGGGTACACTATTACCCTGTAATATAATTCGTGGTCCAATTTAAAAATTATAGGTCAATATTAAGGTCCGATACCGTGCCGTTAGTTAACATTGAAAAATGTCTTTGAATTTTTAAAGCATTTTAGAACGCTTATTTCCTCATTTTAAGCTTCTCAGAACACTTCATTTCGCATAGGCATACATAGAAAACTTTAGGGTCACTCTGCGTACCCGCTAATTGACCTATAATTATTTCCTGTGGTAGGGTACACTATAACCCTGTAATATAATACGTGGTCCAATTTAAAAATTATAGGTCAATATTAAGGTCCGATACCGTGCCGTTAGTTAACATAGAAAAGTGTCTTCGTATTTCCTTGTTTTAATGCACTATTTAAAATATACATAGTGTACCCCCTAATTGACCTATAATTATTTCCTGTGGTAGGGTACACTATTACCCTGTAATATAATACCTATTCCAATTTAAATATTATGGGTCAATATTAAGGTCTGATATTGCGCCTTGCGTTAGTTAACCATTGAAAGATGTCTTTGAATTTTTAAAGCATGTTAGAACGCTTATTTCTTCATTTTAAGCATCTCAGAACACTCTATTTCGCATAGGCAGACATAGTAAAATTTAGGGTCACGCTGTGTACCCCCTAAATGACCTATAATTATATCCTGTGGTAGGGTACACTATTACCCTGTAATATAATACGTGGTCCAATTTAAAAATTATAGGTCAATATTAAGGTCCGATACCGTGCCGTTAGTTAACATAGAAAAATGTCTTTGAATTTTTAAAGCATTTTAGAACGCTTATTTCCTCATTTTAAGCTTCTCAGAACACTTTATTTCGCATAGGCATTCATAGTAAACTTTAGGGTCACGCTGTGTACCCCCTAATTGACCTATAATTATTTCTTTTGGTTTGGGTACACTATTACCCTGTAATATAATACGTGGTCCAATTTAAAAATTATAGGTCAATATTAAGTTCCGATACCGTGCCGTTAGTTAACATTGAAAAATGTCTTCGTATTTCCTTGTTTTAATGCACTATTTAAAATATACATAGTGTACCCCCTAATTGACCTATAATTATTTCCTGTGGTAGGGTACACTATTACCCTGTAATACAATACCTGGTTCAATTTAAATATTATGGGTCAATATTAAGGTTTGATATTGCGCCTTGCGTTAGTTAACCATTGAAAGATGTCTTTGAATTTTTAAAGCATTTTAGAACGCTTATTTCTTCATTTTAAGCATCTCAGAACACTCTATTTCGCATAGGCATACATAGTAAAATTTAGGGTCACGCTGTGTTCCCCCTAAATGACCTATAATTATATCCTGTGGTAGGGTACACTATTACCCTGTAATATAATACGTGGTCCAATTTAAAAATTATAGGTCAATATTAAGGTCCGATACCGTGCCGTTAGTTAACATAGAAAAATGTCTTTGAATTTTTAAAGCATTTTAGAACGCTTATTTCCTCATTTTAAGCTTCTCAGAACACTTTATTTCGCATAGGCATACATAGTAAACTTTAGGGTCACGCTGTGTACCCCCTAATTGACCTATAATTATTTCCTTTGGTGGGGTACACTATTACCCTGTAATATAATACCTGGTCCAATTTAAATATTATGGGTCAATATTAAGGTCTGATATTGCGCCTTGCGTTAGTTAACCATTGAAAGATGTCTTTGAATTTTTAAAGCATTTTAGAACGCTTATTTCTTCATTTTAAGCTTCTCAGAGCACTCTATTTCGCATAGGCATACATAGTAAAATTTAGGGTCACGCTGTGTACCCCCTAAATGACCTATAATTATTTCCTGTGGTAGGGTACACTATAACCCTGTAATATAATACGTGGTCCAATTTAAAAATTATAGGTCAATATTAAGGTCCGATACCGTGCCGTTAGTTAACATAGAAAAGTGTATTCGTATTTCCTTGTTTTAATGCACTATTTAAAATATACATAGTGTACCCCCTAATTGACCTATAATTATTTCCTGTGGTAGGGTACACTATTACCCGGTAATATAATACCTATTCCAATTTAAATATTATGGGTCAATATTAAGGTCTGATATTGCGCCTTGCGTTAGTTAACCATTGAAAGATGTCTTTGAATTTTTAAAGCATTTTAGAACGCTTATTTCTTCATTTTAAGCATCTCAGAACACTCTATTTCGCATAGGCATACATAGTAAAATTTAGGGTCACGCTGTGTACCCCCTAAATGACCTATAATTATTTCCTGTGGTAGGGTACACTATTACCCTGTAATATAATACGTGGTCCAATTTAAAAATTATAGGTCAATATTAAGGTCCGATACCGTGCCGTTAGTTAACATTGAAAAATGTCTTTGAATTTTTAAAGCATTTTAGAACGCTTATTTCCTCATTTTAAGCTTCTCAGAACACTTTATTTCGCATAGGCATACATAGTAAACTTTAGGGTCTCTCTGTGTACCCCCTAATTGACCTATAATTATTTCCTGTGGTAGGGTACACTATAACCCTGTAATATAATACGTGGTCCAATTTAAAAATTATAGGTCAATATTAAGGTCCGATACCGTGACGTTAGTTAACATAGAAAAGTGTCTTCGTATTTCCTTGTTTTAATGCACTATTTAAAATATACATAGTGTACCCCCTAATTGACCTATAATTATTTCCTGTGGTAGGGTACACTATTACCCTGTAATATAATACCTATTCCAATTTAAATATTATGGGTCAATATTAAGGTCTGATATTGCGCCTTGCGTTAGTTAACCATTGAAAGATGTCTTTGAATTTTTAAAGCATTTTAGAACGCTTATTTCTTTATTTTAAGCTTCTCAGAACACTCTATTTCGCATAAGCATACATAGTAAAATTTAGGGTCACGCTGTGTACCCCCTAAATGACCTATAATTATTTCCAGTGGTAGGGTACACTATTACCCTGTAATATAATACGTGGTCCAATTTAAAAATTATAGGTCAATATTAAGGTCCGATACCGTGCCGTTAGTTAACATTGAAAAATGTCTTTGAATTTTTAAAGCATTTTAGAACGCTTATTTCCTCATTTTAAGCTTCTCAGAACACTTTATTTCGCATAGGCATACATAGTAAACTTTAGGGTCTCCCTGTGTACCCCCTAATTGACCTATAATTATTTCCTGTGGTAGGGTACACTATAACCCTGTAATATAATACGTGGTCCAATTTAAAAATTATAGGTCAATATTAAGGTCCGATACCGTGACGTTAGTTAACATAGAAAAGTGTCTTCGTATTTCCTTGTTTTAATGCACTATTTAAAATATACATAGTGTACCCCCTAATTGACCTATAATTATTTCCTGTGGTAGGGTACATTATTACCCTGTAATATAATACCTATTCCAATTTAAATATTATGGGTCAATATTAAGGTCTGATATTGCGCCTTGCGTTAGTTAACCATTGAAAGATGTCTTTGAATTTTTAAAGCATTTTAGAACGCTTATTTCTTCATTTTAAGCATCTCAGAACACTCTATTTCACATAGGCATACATAGTAAAATTTAGGGTCACGCTGTGTACCCCCTAAATGACCTATAATTATATCCTGTGGTAGGGTACACTATTACCCTGTAATATAATACGTGGTCCAATTTAAAAATTATAGGTCAATATTAAGGTCCGATACCGTGCCGTTAGTTAACATAGAAAAATGTCTTTGAATTTTTAAAGCATTTTAGAACGCTTATTTCCTCATTTTAAGCTTCTCAGAACACTTTATTTCGCATAGGCATACATAGTAAACTTTAGGGTCACGCTGTGTACCCCCTAATTGACCTATAATTATTTCCTTTGGTGGGGTACACTATTACCCTGTAATATAATACCTGGTCCAATTTAAATATTATGGGTCAATATTAAGGTCTGATATTGCGCCTTGCGTTAGTTAACCATTGAAAGATGTCTTTGAATTTTTAAAGCATTTTAGAACGCTTATTTCTTCATTTTAAGCTTCTCAGAGCACTCTATTTCGCATAGGCATACATAGTAAAATTTAGGGTCACGCTGTGTACCCCCTAAATGACCTATAATTATTTCCTGTGGTAGGGTACACTATAACCCTGTAATATAATACGTGGTCCAATTTAAAAATTATAGGTCAATATTAAGGTCCGATACCGTGCCGTTAGTTAACATTGAAAAATGTCTTTGAATTTTTAAAGCATTTTAGAACGCTTATTTCCTCATTTTAAGCTTCTCAGAACACTTTATTTCGCATAGGCATACATAGTAAACTTTAGGGTCTCTCTGTGTACCCCCTAATTGACCTATAATTATTTCCTGTGGTAGGGTACACTATAACCCTGTAATATAATACGTGGTCCAATTTAAAAATTATAGGTCAATATTAAGGTCCGATACCGTGACGTTAGTTAACATAGAAAAGTGTCTTCGTATTTCCTTGTTTTAATGCACTATTTGAAATATACATAGTGTACCCCCTAATTGACCTATAATTATTTCCTGTGGTAGGGTACACTATTACCCTGTAATATAATACCTATTCCAATTTAAATATTATGGGTCAATATTAAGGTCTGATATTGCGCCTTGCGTTAGTTAACCATTGAAAGATGTCTTTGAATTTTTAAAGCATTTTAGAACGCTTATTTCTTCATTTTAAGCTTCTCAGAGCACTCTATTTCGCATAGGCATATATAGTAAAATTTAGGGTCACGCTGTGTACCCCCTAAATTACCTATAATTATTTCCTGTGGTAGGGTACACTATAACCCTGTAATATAATACGTGGTCCAATTTAAAAATTATAGGTCAATATTAAGGTCCGATACCGTGCCGTTAGTTAACATAGAAAAGAGTCTTCGAATTTCCTTGTTTTAATGCACTATTTAAAATATACATAGTGTACCCCCTAACTGACCTATAATTATTTCCTGTGGTAGGGTACACTATTACCCTGTAATATAATACCTGGGCCAATTTAAATATTATGGGTCAATATTAAGGTCTGATATTGCGCCTTGCGTTAGTTAACCATTGAAAGATGTCTTTGAATTTTTAAAGCATTTTAGAACGCTTATTTCTTCATTTTAAGCTTCTCAGAACACTTTATTTCGCATAGGCATACATAGTAAACTTTAGGGTCACGCTGTGTACCCCCTAATTGACCTATAATTATTTCCCGTGGTAGGGAACAATATTACCCTGTAATATATTACGTGGTCAAATTTAAAAATTATAGGTCAATATTAAGGTCCGATACCGTACCGTTAGTTAACATAGAAAAATGTCTTTGAATTTTTAAAGCATTTTAGAACGCTTATTTCCTCATTTTAAGCTTCTCAGAACACTTTATTTCGCATAGGCATACATAGTAACCTTTAGGGTCACGCTGTGTACCCCCTAATTGACCTATAATTATTTCCTGTGGTAGAGTACACTATTACCCTGAAATATAATGCGTGGTCCAATTTAAAAATTTTAGGTCAATATTAAGGTCCGATACCGTGCCGTTAGTTAACATAGAAAAGAGTCTTCGAATTTCCTTGTTTTAATGCACTATTTAAAATATACATAGTGTACCCCCTAACTGACCTATAATTATTTCCTATGGTAGGGTACACTATTACCCTGTAATATAATACCTGGGCCAATTTAAATATTATGGGTCAATATTAAGGTCTGATATTGCGCCTTGCGTTAGTTAACCATTGAAAGATGTCTTTGAATTTTTAAAGCATTTTAGAACGCTTATTTCTTCATTTTAAGCTTCTCAGAACACTTTATTTCGCATAGGCATACATAGTAAACTTTAGGGTCACGCTGTGTACCCCCTAATTGACCTATAATTATTTCCCGTGGTAGGGAACAATATTACCCTGTAATATATTACGTGGTCAAATTTAAAAATTATAGGTCAATATTAAGGTCCGATACCGTACCGTTAGTTAACATAGAAAAATGTCTTTGAATTTTTAAAGCATTTTAGAACGCTTATTTCCTCATTTTAAGCTTCTCAGAACACTTTATTTCGCATAGGCATACATAGTAAACTTTAGGGTCACGCTGTGTACCCCCTAAGTGACCTATAATTATTTCCCGTGGTAGGGAACAATATTACCCTGTAATATAATACGTGGTCCAATTTAAAAATTATAGGTCAATATTACGGTCCGATACCGTACCGTTAGTTAACATAGAAAAATGTCTTTGAATTTTTAAAGCATTTTAGAACGCTTATTTCCTCATTTTAAGCTTCTCAGAACACCTTATTTCGCATAGGCATACATAGTAAACTTTAGGGTCACGCTGTGTACCCCCTAATTGACCTATAATTATTTCCTGTGGTAGGGTACACTATAACCCTTTAATATAATACGTGGTCCAATTTAAAAATTATAGGTCAATATTAAGGTCTGATATTGCGCCTTGCGTTAGTTAACCATTGAAAGATGTCTTTGAATTTTTAAAGCATTTTAGAACGCTTATTTCTTCATTTTAAGCTTCTCGGAACACTCTATTTCGCATAGGCATACATAGTAAACTTTAGGGCCACGCTGTGTACCCCCTAATTGACCTATAATTATTTCCTGTGGTAGGGTACACTATTACCCTGTAATATAATACGTGGTCCAATTTAAAAATTATAGGTCAATATTAAGGTCTGATATTGCGCCTTGCTTTAGTTAACCATAGAAAGATGTCTTTGAATTTTTAAAGCATTTCAGAACGCTTATTTCTTCATTTTAAGCTTCTCAGAACACTCTATTTCGCATAGGCATACATAGTAAACTTTAGGGTCACGCTCTGTACCCCCTAATTGACCTGTAATTATTTCCTGTGGTAGGGTACACTATTACCCTGTAATATAATACGTGGTCCAATTTAAAAATTATAGGTCAATATTAAGGTCCGATACCGTGCCGTTAGTTAACATAGAAAAATGTCTTTGAATTTTTAAAGCATTTTAGAACGCTTATTTCCTCATTTTAAGCTTCTCAGAACACCTTATTTCGCATAGGCATACATAGTAAACTTTAGGGTCACGCTGTGTACCCCCTAATTGACCTATAATTATTTCCTGTGGTAGGGTACACTATAACCCTTTAATATAATACGTGGTCCAATTTAAAAATTATAGGTCAATATTAAGGTCTGATATTGCGCCTTGCGTTAGTTAACCATTGAAAGATGTCTTTGAATTTTTAAAGCATTTTAGAACGCTTATTTCTTCATTTTAAGCTTCTCGGAACACTCTATTTCGCATAGGCATACATAGTAAACTTTAGGGCCACGCTGTGTACCCCCTAATTGACCTATAATTATTTCCTGTGGTAGGGTACACTATTACCCTGTAATATAATACGTGGTCCAATTTAAAAATTATAGGTCAATATTAAGGTCTGATATTGCGCCTTGCTTTAGTTAACCATAGAAAGATGTCTTTGAATTTTTAAAGCATTTCAGAACGCTTATTTCTTCATTTTAAGCTTCTCAGAACACTCTATTTCGCATAGGCATACATAGTAAACTTTAGGGTCACGCTCTGTACCCCCTAATTGACCTGTAATTATTTCCTGTGGTAGGGTTTACTATTACCCTGTAATATAATACGTGGTCCAATTTAAAAATTATAGGTCAATATTAAGGTCCGATACCGTGCCGTTAGTTAACATAGAAAAATGTCTTTGAATTTTTAAAGCATTTTAGAACGCTTATTTCCTCATTTTAAGCTTCTCAGAACACTTTATTTCGCATAGGCATACATAGTAAACTTTAGGGTCACGCTGTGTACTCCCTAATTGACCTATAATTATTTCCTGTGGTAGGGTACAGTATAACCCTGTAATATAATACGTGGTCCAATTTAAAAATTATAGGTCAATATTAAGGTCTGATATTGCGCCTTGCGTTAGTTAACCATTGAATGAAGTCTTTGAATTTTTAAAGCATTCTAGAACGCTTATTTCTTCATTTTAAGCTTCTCAGAACACTCTATTTCGCATAGGCATACATAGTAAACTTTAGGGTCACGCTGTGTACCACCTAATTGACCTATAATTATTTCCTGTGGTAGGGTACACTATTACCCTGTAATAAAATACGTGGTCCAATTTAAAAATTATAGGTCAATATTAAGGTCCGATACCGTGCCGTTAGTTAACATAGAAAAATGTCTTTGAATTTTTAAAGCATTTTAGAACGCTTATTTCCTTATTTTAAGCTTCTCAGAAAACTTTATTTCGCATAGGCATACATAGTAACCTTTAGGGTCACGCTGTGTACCCCCTAATTGACCTATAATTATTTCCTGTGGTAGAGTACACTATCACCCTGAAATATAATACGTGGTCCAATTTAAAAATTTTAGGTCAATATTAAGGTCCGATACCGTGCCGTTAGTTAACATAGAAAAGAGTCTTCGAATTTCCTTGTTTTAATGCACTATTTAAAATATACATAGTGTACCCCCTAACTGACCTATAATTATTTCCTGTGGTAGGGTACACTATTACCCTGTAATATAATACCTGGGCCAATTTAAATATTATGGGTCAATATTAAGGTCTGATATTGCGCCTTGCGTTAGTTAACCATTGAAAGATGTCTTTGAATTTTTAAAGCATTTTAGAACGCTTATTTCTTCATTTTAAGCTTCTCAGAACACTTTATTTCGCATAGGCATACATAGTAAACTTTAGGGTCACGCTGTGTACCCCCTAATTGACCTATAATTATTTCCCGTGGTAGGGAACAATATTACCCTGTAATATATTACGTGGTCAAATTTAAAAATTATAGGTCAATATTAAGGTCCGATACCGTGCCGTTAGTTAACATAGAAAAATGTCTTTGAATTTTTAAAGCATTTTAGAACGCTTATTTCCTCATTTTAAGCTTCTCAGAACACTTTATTTCGCATAGGCATACATAGTAAACTTTAGGGTCACGCTGTGTACCCCCTAAGTGACCTATAATTATTTCCCGTGGTAGGGAAGAATATTACCCTGTAATATAATACGTGGTCCAATTTAAAAATTATAGGTCAATATTACGGTCCGATACCGTACCGTTAGTTAACATAGAAAAATGTCTTTGAATTTTTAAAGCATTTTAGAACGCTTATTTCCTCATTTTAAGCTTCTCAGAACACTTTATTTCGCATAGGCATACATAGTAAACTTTAGGGCCACGCTGTGTACCCCCTAATTGACCTATAATTATTTCCTGTGGTAGGGTACACTATTACCCTGTAATATAATACGTGGTCCAATTTAAAAATTATAGGTCAATATTAAGGTCTGATATTGCCCCTTGCTTTAGTTAACCATAGAAAGATGTCTTTGAATTTTTAAAGCATTTCAGAACGCTTATTTCTTCATTTTAAGCTTCTCAGAACACTCTATATCGCATAGGCATACATAGTAAACTTTAGGGTCACGCTCTGTACCCCCTAATTGACCTGTAATTATTTCCTGTGGTAGGGTACACTATTACCCTGTAATATAATACGGGGTCCAATTTAAAAATTATAGGTCAATATTAAGGTCCGATACCGTGCCGTTAGTTAACATAGAAAAATGTCTTTGAATTTTTAAAGCATTTTAGAACGCTTATTTCCTCATTTTAAGCTTCTCAGAACACTTTATTTCGCATAGGCATACATAGTAAACTTTAGGGTCACGCTGTGTACCCCCTAATTGACCTATAATTATTTCCTGTGGTAGGGTACAGTAAAACCCTGTAATATAATACGTGGTCCAATTTAAAAATTATAGGTCAATATTAAGGTCTGATATTGCGCCTTGCGTTAGTTAACCATTGAATGATGTCTTTGAATTTTTAAAGCATTCTAGAACGCTTATTTCTTCATTTTAAGCTTCTCAGAACACTCTATTTCGCATAGGCATACATAGTAAACTTTAGGGTCACGCTGTGTACCACCTAATTGACCTATAATTATTTCCTGTGGTAGGGTACACTATTACCCTGTAATAAAATACGTGGTCCAATTTAAAAATTATAGGTCAATATTAAGGTCCGATACCGTGCCGTTAGTTAACATAGAAAAATGTCTTTGAATTTTTAAAGCATTTTAGAACGCTTATTTCCTTATTTTAAGCTTCTCAGAACACTTTATTTCGCATAGGCATACATAGTAACCTTTAGGGTCACGCTGTGTACCCCCTAATTGACCTATAATTATTTCCTGTGGTAGAGTACATTATCACCCTGAATATAATACGTGGTCCAAATTAAAAATTTTAGGTCAATATTAAGGTCCGATACCGTGCCGTTAGTTAACATAGAAAAGAGTCTTCGAATTTCCTTGTTTTAATGCACTATTTAAAATATACATAGTGTACCCCCTAACTGACCTATAATTATTTCCTGTGGTAGGGTACACTATTACCCTGTAATATAATACCTGGGCCAATTTAAATATTATGGGTCAATATTAAGGTCTGATATTGCGCCTTGCTTTAGTTAACCATAGAAAGATGTCTTTGAATTTTTAAAGCATTTCAGAACGCTTATTTCTTCATTTTAAGCTTCTCAGAACACTCTATTTCGCATAGGCATACATAGTAAACTTTAGGGTCACGCTCTGTACCCCCTAATTGACCTGTAATTATTTCCTGTGGTAGGGTACACTATTACCCTGTAATATAATACGGGGTCCAATTTAAAAATTATAGGTCAATATTAAGGTCCGATACCGTGCCGTTAGTTAACATAGAAAAATGTCTTTGAATTTTTAAAGCATTTTAGAACGCTTATTTCCTCATTTTAAGCTTCTCAGAACACTTTATTTCGCATAGGCATACATAGTAAACTTTAGGGTCACGCTGTGTACCCCCTAAGTGACCTATAATTATTTCCCGTGGTAGGGAACAATATTACCCTGTAATATAATACGTGGTCCAATTTAAAAATTATAGGTCAATATTACGGTCCGATACCGTACCGTTAGTTAACATAGAAAAATGTCTTTGAATTTTTAAAGCATTTTAGAACGCTTATTTCCTCATTTTAAGCTTCTCAGATCACCTTATTTCGCATAGGCATACATAGTAAACTTTAGGGTCACGCTGTGTACCCCCTAATTGACCTATAATTATTTCCTGTGGTAGGGTACACTATAACCCTTTAATATAATACGTGGTCCAATTTAAAAATTATAGGTCAATATTAAGGTCTGATATTGCGCCTTGCGTTAGTTAACCATTGAAAGATGTCTTTGAATTTTTAAAGCATTTTAGAACGCTTATTTCTTCATTTTAAGCTTCTCGGAACACTCTATTTCGCATAGGCATACATAGTAAACTTTAGGGCCACGCTGTGTACCCCCTAATTGACCTATAATTATTTCCTGTGGTAGGGTACACTATTACCCTGTAATATAATACGTGGTCCAATTTAAAAATTATAGGTCAATATTAAGGTCTGATATTGCGCCTTGCTTTAGTTAACCATAGAAAGATGTCTTTGAATTTTTAAAGCATTTCAGAACGCTTATTTCTTCATTTTAAGCTTCTCAGAACACTCTATTTCGCATAGGCATACATAGTAAACTTTAGGGTCACGCTCTGTACCCCCTAATTGACCTGTAATTATTTCCTGTGGTAGGGTACACTATTACCCTGTAATATAATACGTGGTCCAATTTAAAAATTATAGGTCAATATTAAGGTCCGATACCGTGCCGTTAGTTAACATAGAAAAATGTCTTTGAATTTTTAAAGCATTTTAGAACGCTTATTTCCTCATTTTAAGCTTCTCAGAACACTTTATTTCGCATAGGCATACATAGTAAACTTTAGGGTCACGCTGTGTACTCCCTAATTGACCTATAATTATTTCCTGTGGTAGGGTACAGTATAACCCTGTAATATAATACGTGGTCCAATTTAAAAATTATAGGTCAATATTAAGGTCTGATATTGCGCCTTGCGTTAGTTAACCATTGAATGAAGTCTTTGAATTTTTAAAGCATTCTAGAACGCTTATTTCTTCATTTTAAGCTTCTCAGAACACTCTATTTCGCATAGGCATACATAGTAAACTTTAGGGTCACGCTGTGTACCACCTAATTGACCTATAATTATTTCCTGTGGTAGGGTACACTATTACCCTGTAATAAAATACGTGGTCCAATTTAAAAATTATAGGTCAATATTAAGGTCCGATACCGTGCCGTTAGTTAACATAGAAAAATGTCTTTGAATTTTTAAAGCATTTTAGAACGCTTATTTCCTTATTTTAAGCTTCTCAGAACACTTTATTTCGCATAGGCATACATAGTAACCTTTAGGGTCACGCTGTGTACCCCCTAATTGACCTATAATTATTTCCTGTGGTAGAGTACACTATCACCCTGAAATATAATACGTGGTCCAATTTAAAAATTTTAGGTCAATATTAAGGTCCGATACCGTGCCGTTAGTTAACATAGAAAAGAGTCTTCGAATTTCCTTGTTTTAATGCACTATTTAAAATATACATAGTGTACCCCCTAACTGACCTATAATTATTTCCTGTGGTAGGGTACACTATTACCCTGTAATATAATACCTGGGCCAATTTAAATATTATGGGTCAATATTAAGGTCTGATATTGCGCCTTGCGTTAGTTAACCATTGAAAGATGTCTTTGAATTTTTAAAGCATTTTAGAACGCTTATTTCTTCATTTTAAGCTTCTCAGAACACTTTATTTCGCATAGGCATACATAGTAAACTTTAGGGTCACGCTGTGTACCCCCTAATTGACCTATAATTATTTCCCGTGGTAGGGAACAATATTACCCTGTAATATATTACGTGGTCAAATTTAAAAATTATAGGTCAATATTAAGGTCCGATACCGTGCCGTTAGTTAACATAGAAAAATGTCTTTGAATTTTTAAAGCATTTTAGAACGCTTATTTCCTCATTTTAAGCTTCTCAGAACACTTTATTTCGCATAGGCATACATAGTAAACTTTAGGGTCACGCTGTGTACCCCCTAAGTGACCTATAATTATTTCCCGTGGTAGGGAAGAATATTACCCTGTAATATAATACGTGGTCCAATTTAAAAATTATAGGTCAATATTACGGTCCGATACCGTACCGTTAGTTAACATAGAAAAATGTCTTTGAATTTTTAAAGCATTTTAGAACGCTTATTTCCTCATTTTAAGCTTCTCAGAACACTTTATTTCGCATAGGCATACATAGTAAACTTTAGGGTCACGCTGTGTACCCCCTAATTGACCTATAATTATTTCCTGTGGTAGGGTACACTATAACCCTTTAATATAATAATTGGTCCAATTTAAAAATTATAGGTCAATATTAAGGTCTGATATTGCGCCTTGCGTTAGTTAACCATTGAAAGATGTCTTTGAATTTTTAAAGCATTTTAGAACGCTTATTTCTTCATTTTAAGCTTCTCGGAACACTCTATTTCGCATAGGCATACATAGTAAACTTTAGGGCCACGCTGTGTACCCCCTAATTGACCTATAATTATTTCCTGTGGTAGGGTACACTATTACCCTGTAATATAATACGTGGTCCAATTTAAAAATTATAGGTCAATATTAAGGTCTGATATTGCCCCTTGCTTTAGTTAACCATAGAAAGATGTCTTTGAATTTTTAAAGCATTTCAGAACGCTTATTTCTTCATTTTAAGCTTCTCAGAACACTCTATATCGCATAGGCATACATAGTAAACTTTAGGGTCACGCTCTGTACCCCCTAATTGACCTGTAATTATTTCCTGTGGTAGGGTACACTATTACCCTGTAATATAATACGGGGTCCAATTTAAAAATTATAGGTCAATATTAAGGTCCGATACCGTGCCGTTAGTTAACATAGAAAAATGTCTTTGAATTTTTAAAGCATTTTAGAACGCTTATTTCCTCATTTTAAGCTTCTCAGAACACTTTATTTCGCATAGGCATACATAGTAAACTTTAGGGTCACGCTGTGTACCCCCTAATTGACCTATAATTATTTCCTGTGGTAGGGTACAGTAAAACCCTGTAATATAATACGTGGTCCAATTTGAAAATTATAGGTCAATATTAAGGTCTGATATTGCGCCTTGCGTTAGTTAACCATTGAATGATGTCTTTGAATTTTTAAAGCATTCTAGAACGCTTATTTCTTCATTTTAAGCTTCTCAGAACACTCTATTTCGCATAGGCATACATAGTAAACTTTAGGGTCACGCTGTGTACCACCTAATTGACCTATAATTATTTCCTGTGGTAGGGTACACTATTACCCTGTAATAAAATACGTGGTCCAATTTAAAAATTATAGGTCAATATTAAGGTCCGATACCGTGCCGTTAGTTAACATAGAAAAATGTCTTTGAATTTTTAAAGCATTTTAGAACGCTTATTTCCTTATTTTAAGCTTCTCAGAACACTTTATTTCGCATAGGCATACATAGTAACCTTTAGGGTCACGCTGTGTACCCCCTAATTGACCTATAATTATTTCCTGTGGTAGAGTACACTATCACCCTGAATATAATACGTGGTCCAAATTAAAAATTTTAGGTCAATATTAAGGTCCGATACCGTGCCGTTAGTTAACATAGAAAAGAGTCTTCGAATTTCCTTGTTTTAATGCACTATTTAAAATATACATAGTGTACCCCCTAACTGACCTATAATTATTTCCTGTGGTAGGGTACACTATTACCCTGTAATATAATACCTGGGCCAATTTAAATATTATGGGTCAATATTAAGGTCTGATATTGCGCCTTGCTTTAGTTAACCATAGAAAGATGTCTTTGAATTTTTAAAGCATTTCAGAACGCTTATTTCTTCATTTTAAGCTTCTCAGAACACTCTATTTCGCATAGGCATACATAGTAAACTTTAGGGTCACGCTCTGTACCCCCTAATTGACCTGTAATTATTTCCTGTGGTAGGGTACACTATTACCCTGTAATATAATACGGGGTCCAATTTAAAAATTATAGGTCAATATTAAGGTCCGATACCGTGCCGTTAGTTAACATAGAAAAATGTCTTTGAATTTTTAAAGCATTTTAGAACGCTTATTTCCTCATTTTAAGCTTCTCAGAACACTTTATTTCGCATAGGCATACATAGTAAACTTTAGGGTCACGCTGTGTACCCCCTAATTGACCTATAATTATTTCCTGTGGTAGGGTACAGTATAACCCTGTAATATAATACGTGGTCCAATTTAAAAATTATAGGTCAATATTAAGGTCTGATATTGCGCCTTGCGTTAGTTAACCATTGAATGATGTCTTTGAATTTTTAAAGCATTCTAGAACGCTTATTTCTTCATTTTAAGCTTCTCAGAACACTCTATTTCGCATAGGCATACATAGTAAACTTTAGGGTCACGCTGTGTACCACCTAATTGACCTATAATTATTTCCTGTGGTAGGGTACACTATTACCCTGTAATAAAATACGTGGTCCAATTTAAAAATTATAGGTCAATATTAAGGTCCGATACCGTGCCGTTAGTTAACATAGAAAAATGTCTTTGAATTTTTAAAGCATTTTAGAACGCTTATTTCCTTATTTTAAGCTTCTCAGAACACTTTATTTCGCATAGGCATACATAGTAACCTTTAGGGTCACGCTGTGTACCCCCTAATTGACCTATAATTATTTCCTGTGGTAGAGTACACTATCACCCTGAATATAATACGTGGTCCAATTTAAAAATTTTAGGTCAATATTAAGGTCCGATACCGTGCCGTTAGTTAACATAGAAAAGAGTCTTCGAATTTCCTTGTTTTAATGCACTATTTAAAATATACATAGTGTACCCCCTAACTGACCTATAATTATTTCCTGTGGTAGGGTACACTATTACCCTGTAATATAATACCTGGGCCAATTTAAATATTATGGGTCAATATTAAGGTCTGATATTGCGCCTTGCGTTAGTTAACCATTGAAAGTTGTCTTTGAATTTTTAAAGCATTTTAGAACGCTTATTTCTTCATTTTAAGCTTCTCAGAACACTCTATTTCGCATAGGCATACACAGTAAACTTCAGGGTCACGCTGTGTACCACCTAATTGACCTATAATTATTTCCTGTGGTAGGGTACACTATTACCCTGTAATAAAATACGTGGTCCAATTTAAAAATTATAGGTCAATATTAAGGTCCGATACCGTGCCGTTAGTTAACATAGAAAAATGTCTTTGAATTTTTAAAGCATTTTAGAACGCTTATTTCCTTATTTTAAGCTTCTCAGAACACTTTATTTCGCATAGGCATACATAGTAACCTTTAGGGTCACGCTGTGTACCCCCTAATTGACCTATAATTATTTCCTGTGGTAGAGTACACTATCACCCTGAAATATAATGCGTGGTCCAATTTAAAAATTTTAGGTCAATATTAAGGTCCGATACCGTGCCGTTAGTTAACATAGAAAAGAGTCTTCGAATTTCCTTGTTTTAATGCACTATTTAAAATATACATAGTGTACCCCCTAACTGACCTATAATTATTTCCTGTGGTAGGGTACACTATTACCCTGTAATATAATACCTGGGCCAATTTAAATATTATGGGTCAATATTAAGGTCTGATATTGCGCCTTGCGTTAGTTAACCATTGAAAGATGTCTTTGAATTTTTAAAGCATTTTAGAACGCTTATTTCTTCATTTTAAGCTTCTCAGAACACTTTATTTCGCATAGGCATACATAGTAAACTTTAGGGTCACGCTGTGTACCCCCTAATTGACCTATAATTATTTCCCGTGGTAGGGAACAATATTACCCTGTAATATATTACGTGGTCAAATTTAAAAATTATAGGTCAATATTAAGGTCCGATACCGTACCGTTAGTTAACATAGAAAAATGTCTTTGAATTTTTAAAGCATTTTAGAACGCTTATTTCCTCATTTTAAGCTTCTCAGAACACTTTATTTCGCATAGGCATACATAGTAACCTTTAGGGTCACGCTGTGTACCCCCTATTTGACCTATAATTATTTCCTGCGGTAGAGTACACTATCACCCTGAAATATAATGCGTGGTCCAATTTAAAAATTTTAGGTCAATATTAAGGTCCGATACCGTGCCGTTAGTTAACATAGAAAAGAGTCTTCGAATTTCCTTGTTTTAATGCACCATTTAAAATATACATAGTGTACCCCCTAACTGACCTATAATTATTTCCTGTGGTAGGGTACACTATTACCCTGTAATATAATACCTGGGTCAATTTAAATATTATGGGTCAATATTAAGGTCTGATATTGCGCCTTGCGTTAAACCATTGAAAGATGTCTTTGAATTTTTAAAGCATTTTAGAACGCTTATTTCTTCATTTTAAGCTTCTCAGAACACTTTATTTCGCATAGGCATACATAGTAAACTTTAGGGTCACGCTGTGTACCCCCTAATTGACCTATAATTATTTCCCGTGGTAGGGAACAATATTACCCTGTAATATAATACGTGGTCCAATTTAAAAATTATAGGTCAATATTACGGTCCGATACCGTACCGTTAGTTAACATAGAAAAATGTCTTTGAATTTTTAAAGCATTTTAGAACGCTTATTTCCTCATTTTAAGCTTCTCAGAACACCTTATTTCGCATAGGCATACATAGTAAACTTTAGGGTCACGCTGTGTACCCCCTAATTGACCTATAATTATTTCCTGTGGTAGGGTACACTATAACCCTTTAATATAATACGTG
This sequence comes from Parasteatoda tepidariorum, assembly GCF_982258835.1. Lineage (NCBI taxonomy): Eukaryota > Metazoa > Arthropoda > Arachnida > Araneae > Theridiidae > Parasteatoda > Parasteatoda tepidariorum. The sequence goes on along the minus strand of NW_028257374.1, from coordinate 958,173 downwards.
GTCCAATTTAAAAATTATAGGTCAATATTAAGGTCTGATATTGCGCCTTGCGTTAGTTAACCATTGAAAGATGTCTTTGAATTTTTAAAGCATTTTAGAACGCTTATTTCTCCATTTTAAGCTTCTCGGAACACTCTATTTCGCATAGGCATACATAGTAAACTTTAGGGCCACGCTGTGTAACCCCTAATTGACCTATAATTATTTCCTGTGGTAGGGTACACTATTACCCTGTAATATAATACGTGGTCCAATTTAAAAATTATAGGTCAATATTAAGGTCTGATATTGCGCCTTGCTTTAGTTAACCATAGAAAGATGTCTTTGAATTTTTAAAGCATTTCAGAACGCTTATTTCTTCATTTTAAGCTTCTCAGAACACTCTATTTCGCATAGGCATACATAGTAAACTTTAGGGTCACGCTCTGTACCCCCTAATTGACCTGTAATTATTTCCTGTGGTAGGGTACACTATTACCCTGTAATATAATACGTGGTCCAATTTAAAAATTATAGGTCAATATTAAGGTCCGATACCGTGCCGTTAGTTAACATAGAAAAATGTCTTTGAATTTTTAAAGCATTTTAGAACGCTTATTTCCTCATTTTAAGCTTCTCAGAACACTTTATTTCGCATAGGCATACATAGTAAACTTTAGGGTCACGCTGTGTACTCCCTAATTGACCTATAATTATTTCCTGTGGTAGGGTACAGTATAACCCTGTAATATAATACGTGGTCCAATTTAAAAATTATAGGTCAATATTAAGGTCTGATATTGCGCCTTGCGTTAGTTAACCATTGAATGATGTCTTTGAATTTTTAAAGCATTCTAGAACGCTTATTTCTTCATTTTAAGCTTCTCAGAACACTCTATTTCGCATAGGCATACATAGTAAACTTTAGGGTCACGCTGTGTACCACCTAATTGACCTATAATTATTTCCTGTGGTAGGGTACACTATTACCCTGTAATAAAATACGTGGTCCAATTTAAAAATTATAGGTCAATATTAAGGTCCGATACCGTGCCGTTAGTTAACATAGAAAAATGTCTTTGAATTTTTAAAGCATTTTAGAACGCTTATTTCCTTATTTTAAGCTTCTCAGAACACTTTATTTCGCATAGGCATACATAGTAACCTTTAGGGTCACGCTGTGTACCCCCTAATTGACCTATAATTATTTCCTGTGGTAGAGTACACTATCACCCTGAAATATAATACGTGGTCCAATTTAAAAATTTTAGGTCAATATTAAGGTCCGATACCGTGCCGTTAGTTAACATAGAAAAGAGTCTTCGAATTTCCTTGTTTTAATGCACTATTTAAAATATACATAGTGTACCCCCTAACTGACCTATAATTATTTCCTGTGGTAGGGTACACTATTACCCTGTAATATAATACCTGGGCCAATTTAAATATTATGGGTCAATATTAAGGTCTGATATTGCGCCTTGCGTTAGTTAACCATTGAAAGATGTCTTTGAATTTTTAACGCATTTTAGAACGCTTATTTCTTCATTTTAAGCTTCTCAGAACACTTTATTTCGCATAGGCATACATAGTAAACTTTAGGGTCACGCTGTGTACCCCCTAATTGACCTATAATTATTTCCCGTGGTAGGGAACAATATTACCCTGTAATATATTACGTGGTCAAATTTAAAAATTATAGGTCAATATTAAGGTCCGATACCGTACCGTTTGTTAACATAGAAAAATGTCTTTGAATTTTTAAAGGATTTTAGAACGCTTATTTCCTCATTTTAAGCTTCTCAGAACACTTTATTTCGCATAGGCATACATAGTAAACTTTAGGGTCACGCTGTGTACCCCCTAAGTGACCTATAATTATTTCCCGTGGTAGGGAACAATATTACCCTGTAATATAATACGTGGTCCAATTTAAAAATTATAGGTCAATATTACGGTCCGATACCGTACCGTTAGTTAACATAGAAAAATGTCTTTGAATTTTTAAAGCATTTTAGAACGCTTATTTCCTCATTTTAAGCTTCTCAGAACACTTTATTTCGCATAGGCATACATAGTAAACTTTAGGGTCACGCTGTGTACCCCCTAATTGACCTATAATTATTTCCTGTGGTAGGGTACACTATAACCCTTTAATATAATACTTGGTCCAATTTAAAAATTATAGGTCAATATTAAGGTCTGATTTTGCGCCTTGCGTTAGTTAACCATTGAAAGATGTCTTTGAATTTTTAAAGCATTTTAGAACGCTTATTTCTTCATTTTAAGCTTCTCGGAACACTCTATTTCGCATAGGCATACATAGTAAACTTTAGGGCCACGCTGTGTACCCCCTAATTGACCTATAATTATTTCCTGTGGTAGGGTACACTATTACCCTGTAATATAATACGTGGTCCAATTTAAAAATTATAGGTCAATATTAAGGTCTGATATTGCGCCTTGCTTTAGTTAACCATAGAAAGATGTCTTTGAATTTTTAAAGCATTTCAGAACGCTTATTTCTTCATTTTAAGCTTCTCAGAACACTCTATTTCGCATAGGCATACATAGTAAACTTTAGGGTCACGCTCTGTACCCCCTAATTGACCTGTAATTATTTCCTGTGGTAGGGTACACTATTACCCTGTAATATAATACGGGGTCCAATTTAAAAATTATAGGTCAATATTAAGGTCCGATACCGTGCCGTTAGTTAACATAGAAAAATGTCTTTGAATTTTTAAAGCATTTTAGAACGCTTATTTCCTCATTTTAAGCTTCTCAGAACACTTTATTTCGCATAGGCATACATAGTAAACTTTAGGGTCACGCTGTGTACCCCCTAATTGACCTATAATTATTTCCTGTGGTAGGGTACAGTATAACCCTGTAATATAATACGTGGTCCAATTTAAAAATTATAGGTCAATATTAAGGTCTGATATTGCGTTTTGCGTTAGTTAACCATTGAATGATGTCTTTGAATTTTTAAAGCATTCTAGAACGCTTATTTCTTCATTTTAAGCTTCTCAGAACACTCTATTTCGCATAGGCATACATAGTAAACTTTAGGGTCACGCTGTGTACCACCTAATTGACCTATAATTATTTCCTGTGGTAGGGTACACTATTACCCTGTAATAAAATACGTGGTCCAATTTAAAAATTATAGGTCAATATTAAGGTCCGATACCGTGCCGTTAGTTAACATAGAAAAATGTCTTTGAATTTTTAAAGCATTTTAGAACGCTTATTTCCTTATTTTAAGCTTCTCAGAACACTTTATTTCGCATAGGCATACATAGTAACCTTTAGGGTCACGCTGTGTACCCCCTAATTGACCTATAATTATTTCCTGTGGTAGAGTACACTATCACCCTGAATATAATACGTGGTCCAATTTAAAAATTTTAGGTCAATATTAAGGTTCGATACCGTGCCGTTAGTTAACATAGAAAAGAGTCTTCGAATTTCCTTGTTTTAATGCACTATTTAAAATATACATAGTGTACCCCCTAACTGACCTATAATTATTTCCTGTGGTAGGGTACACTATTACCCTGTAATATAATACCTGGGCCAATTTAAATATTATGGGTCAATATTAAGGTCTGATATTGCGCCTTTCGTTAGTTAACCATTGAAAGATGTCTTTGAATTTTTAAAGCATTTTAGAACGCTTATTTCTTCATTTTAAGCTTCTCAGAACACTCTATTTCGCATAGGCATACACAGTAAACTTTAGGGTCACGCTGTGTACCACCTAATTGACCTATAATTATTTCCTGTGGTAGGGTACACTAGTACCCTGTAATAAAATACGTGGTCCAATTTAAAAATTATAGGTCAATATTAAGGTCCGATACCGTGCCGTTAGTTAACATAGAAAAATGTCTTTGAATTTTTAAAGCATTTTAGAACGCTTATTTCCTTATTTTAAGCTTCTGAGAACACTTTATTTCGCATAGGCATACGTAGTAACCTTTAGGGTCACGCTGTGTACCCCCTAATTGACCTATAATTATTTCCTGTGGTAGAGTACACTATCACCCTGAAATATAATGCGTGGTCCAATTTAAAAATTTTAGGTCAATATTAAGGTCCGATACCGTGCCGTTAGTTAACATAGAAAAGAGTCTTCGAATTTCCTTGTTTTAATGCACTATTTAAAATATACATAGTGTACCCCCTAACTGACCTATAATTATTTCCTGTGGTAGGGTACACTATTACCCTGTAATATAATACCTGATGCAATTTAAATATTATGGGTCAATATTAAGGTCTGATATTGCGCCTTGCGTTAGTTAACCATTGAAAGATGTCTTTGAATTTTTAAAGCATTTTAGAACGCTTATTTCTTCATTTTAAGCTTCTCAGAACACTTTATTTCGCATAGGCATACATAGTAAACTTTAGGGTCACGCTGTGTACCCCCTAATTGACCTATAATTATTTCCCGTGGTAGGGAACAATATTACCCTGTAATATATTACGTGGTCAAATTTAAAAATTATAGGTCAATATTAAGGTCCGATACCGTACCGTTAGTTAACATAGAAAAATGTCTTTGAATTTTTAAAGCATTTTAGAACGCTTATTTCCTCATTTTAAGCTTCTCAGAACACTTTATTTCGCATAGGCATACATAGTAAACTTTAGGGTCACGCTGTGTACCCCCTAAGTGACCTATAATTATTTCCCGTGGTAGGGAACAATATTACCCTGTAATATAATACGTGGTCCAATTTAAAAATTATAGGTCAATATTACGGTCCGATACCGTACCGTTAGTTAACATAGAAAAATGTCTTTGAATTTTTAAAGCATTTTAGAACGCTTATTTCCTCATTTTAAGCTTCTCAGAACACCTTATTTCGCATAGGCATACATAGTAAACTTTAGGGTCACGCTGTGTACCCCCTAATTGACCTATAATTATTTCCTGTGGTAGGGTACACTATAACCCTTTAATATAATACGTGGTCCAATTTAAAAGCTATAGGTCAATATTAAGGTCTGATATTGCGCCTTGCGTTAGTTAACCATTGAAAGATGTCTTTGAATTTTTAAAGCATTTTAGAACGCTTATTTCTTCATTTTAAGCTTCTCGGAACACTCTATTTCGCATAGGCATACATAGTAAACTTTAGGGTCACGCTCTGTACCCCCTAATTGACCTAAAATTATTTCCTGTGGTAGGGTACACTATTACCCTGTAATATAATACGTGGTCCAATTTAAAAATTATAGGTCAATATTAAGGTCCGATACCGTGCCGTTAGTTAACATAGAAAAATGTCTTTGAATTTTTAAAGCATTTTAGAACGCTTATTTCCTCATTTTAAGCTTCTCAGAACACTTTATTTCGCATAGGCAAACATAGTAAACTTTAGGGTCACGCTGTGTACTCCCTAATTGACCTATAATTATTTCCTGTGGTAGGGTACAGTATAACCCTGTAATATAATACGTGGTCCAATTTAAAAATTATAGGCCAATATTAAGGTCTGATATTGCGCTTTGCGTTAGTTAACCATTGAATGATGTCTTTGAATTTTTAAAGCATTCTAGAACGCTTATTTCTTCATTTTAAGCTACTCAGAACACTCTATTTCGCATAGGCATACATAGTAAACTTTAGGGTCACGCTGTGTACCACCTAATTGACCTATAATTATTTCCTGTGGTAGGGTACACTATTACCCTGTAATAAAATACGTGGTCCAATTTAAAAATTATAGGTCAATATTAAGGTCCGATACCGTGCCGTTAGCTAACATAGAAAAATGTCTTTGAATTTTTAAAGCATTTTAGAACGCTTATTTCCTTATTTTAAGCTTCTCAGAACACTTTATTTCGCATAGGCATACATAGTAACCTTTAGGGTCACGCTGTGTACCCCCTAATTGACCTATAATTATTTCCTGTGGTAGAGTACACTATCACCCTGAAATATAATACGTGGTCCAATTTAAAAATTTTAGGTCAATATTAAGGTCCGATACCGTGCCGTTAGTTAACATAGAAAAGAGTCTTCGAATTTCCTTGTTTTAATGCACTATTTAAAATATACATAGTGTACCCCCTAACTGACCTATAATTATTTCCTGTGGTAGGGTACACTATTACCCTGTAATATAATACCTGGGCCAATTTAAATATTATGGGTCAATATTAAGGTCTGATATTGCGCCTTGCGTTAGTTAACCATTGAAAGATGTCTTTGAATTTTTAAAGCATTTTAGAACGCTTATTTCTTCATTTTAAGCTTCTCAGAACACTTTATTTCGCATAGGCATACATAGTAAACTTTAGGGTCACGCTGTGTACCCCCTAATTGACCTATAATTATTTCCCGTGGTAGGGAACAATATTACCCTGTAATATATTACGTGGTCAAATTTAAAAATTATAGGTCAATATTAAGGTCCGATACCGTACCGTTAGTTAACATAGAAAAATGTCTTTGAATTTTTAAAGCATTTTAGAACGCTTATTTCCTCATTTTAAGCTTCTCAGAACACTTTATTTCGCATAGGCATACATAGTAAACTTTAGGGTCACGCTGTGTACCCCCTAAGTGACCTATAATTATTTCCCGTGGTAGGGAACAATATTACCCTGTAATATAATACGTGGTCCAATTTAAAAATTATAGGTCAATATTACGGTCCGATACCGTACCGTTAGTTAACATAGAAAAATGTCTTTGAATTTTTAAAGCATTTTAGAACGCTTATTTCCTCATTTTAAGCTTCTCAGAACACTTTATTTCGCATAGGCATACATAGTAAACTTTAGGGTCACGCTGTGTACCCCCTAATTGACCTATAATTATTTCCTGTGGTAGGGTACACTATAACCCTTTAATATAATACTTGGTCCAATTTAAAAATTATAGGTCAATATTAAGGTCTGATATTGCGCCTTGCGTTAGTTAACCATTGAAAGATGTCTTTGAATTTTTAAAGCATTTTAGAACGCTTATTTCTTCATTTTAAGCTTCTCGGAACACTCTATTTCGCATAGGCATACATAGTAAACTTTAGGGCCACGCTGTGTACCCCCTAATTGACCTATAATTATTTCCTGTGGTAGGGTACACTATTACCCTGTAATATAATACGTGGTCCAATTTAAAAATTATAGGTCAATATTAAGGTCTGATATTGCGCCTTGCTTTAGTTAACCATAGAAAGATGTCTTTGAATTTTTAAAGCATTTCAGAACGCTTATTTCTTCATTTTAAGCTTCTCAGAACACTCTATTTCGCATAGGCATACATAGTAAACTTTAGGGTCACGCTCTGTACCCCCTAATTGACCTGTAATTATTTCCTGTGGTAGGGTACACTATTACCCTGTAATATAATACGGGGTCCAATTTAAAAATTATAGGTCAATATTAAGGTCCGATACCGTGCCGTTAGTTAACATAGAAAAATGTCTTTGAATTTTTAAAGCATTTTAGAACGCTTATTTCCTCATTTTAAGCTTCTCAGAACACTTTATTTCGCATAGGCATACATAGTAAACTTTAGGGTCACGCTGTGTACCCCCTAATTGACCTATAATTATTTCCTGTGGTAGGGTACAGTATAACCCTGTAATATAATACGTGGTCCAATTTAAAAATTATAGGTCAATATTAAGGTCTGATATTGCGCCTTGCGTTAGTTAACCATTGAATGATGTCTTTGAATTTTTAAAGCATTCTAGAACGCTTATTTCTTCATTTTAAGCTTCTCAGAACACTCTATTTCGCATAGGCATACATAGTAAACTTTAGGGTCACGCTGTGTACCACCTAATTGATCTATAATTATTTCCTGTGGTAGGGTACACTATTACCCTGTAATAAAATACGTGGTCCAATTTAAAAATTATAGGTCAATATTAAGGTCCGATACCGTGCCGTTAGTTAACATAGAAAAATGTCTTTGAATTTTTAAAGCATTTTAGAACGCTTATTTCCTTATTTTAAGCTTCTCAGAACACTTTATTTCGCATAGGCATACATAGTAACCTTTAGGGTCACGCTGTGTACCCCCTAATTGACCTATAATTATTTCCTGTGGTAGAGTACACTATCACCCTGAATATAATACGTGGTCCAATTTAAAAATTTTAGGTCAATATTAAGGTCCGATACCGTGCCGTTAGTTAACATAGAAAAGAGTCTTCGAATTTCCTTGTTTTAATGCACTATTTAAAATATACATAGTGTACCCCCTAACTGACCTATAATTATTTCCTGTGGTAGGGTACACTATTACCCTGTAATATAATACCTGGGCCAATTTAAATATTATGGGTCAATATTAAGGTCTGATATTGCGCCTTGCGTTAGTTAACCATTGAAAGATGTCTTTGAATTTTTAAAGCATTTTAGAACGCTTATTTCTTCATTTTAAGCTTCTCAGAACACTTTATTTCGCATAGGCATACATAGTAAACTTTAGGGTCACGCTGTGTTCCCCCTAATTGACCTATAATTATTTCCCGTGGTAGGGAACAATATTACCCTGTAATATATTACGTGGTCAAATTTAAAAATTATAGGTCAATATTAAGGTCCGATACCGTACCGTTAGTTAACATAGAAAAATGTCTTTGAATTTTTAAAGCATTTTAGAACGCTTATTTCCTCATTTTAAGCTTCTCAGAACACTTTATTTCGCATAGGCATACATAGTAAACTTTAGGGTCACGCTGTGTACCACCTAAGTGACCTATAATTATTTCCCGTGGTAGGGAACAATATTACCCTGTAATATAATACGTGGTCCAATTTAAAAATTATAGGTCAATATTACGGTCCGATACCGTACCGTTAGTTAACATAGAAAAATGTCTTTGAATTTTTAAAGCATTTTAGAACGCTTATTTCCTCATTTTAAGCTTCTCAGAACACTTTATTTCGCATAGGCATACATAGTAAACTTTAGGGTCACGCTGTGTACCCCCTAATTGACCTATAATTATTTCCTGTGGTAGGGTACACTATAACCCTTTAATATAATACGTGGTCCAATTTAAAAATTATAGGTCAATATTAAGGTCTGATATTGCGCCTTGCTTTAGTTAACCATAGAAAGATGTCTTTGAATTTTTAAGCATTTCAGAACGCTTATTTCTTCATTTTAAGCTTCTCAGAACACTCTATTTCGCATAGGCATACATAGTAAACTTTAGGGTCACGCTCTGTACCCCCTAATTGACCTGTAATTACTTCCTGTGGTAGGGTACACTATTACCCTGTAATATAATACGTGGTCCAATTTAAAAATTATAGGTCAATATTAAGGTCCGATACCGTGCCGTTAGTTAACATAGAAAAATGTCTTTGAATTTTTAAATCATTTGAGAACGCTTATTTCCTCATTTTAAGCTTCTCAGAACACTTTATTTCGCATAGGCATACATAGTAACCTTTAGGGTCACGCTGCGTACCCCCTATTTGACCTATAATTATTTCCTGTGGTAGAGTACACTATAACCCTGAAATATAATACGTGGTCCAATTTAAAAATTATAGGTCAATATTAAGGTCCGATACCGTGCCGTTAGTTAACATAGAAAAGTGTCTTCGAATTTCCTTGTTTTAATGCACTTTTTAAAATATACATAGTGTACCCCCTAGATGACCTATAATTATTTCCTGTGGTAGGGTACACTATTACCCTGTAATATAATACCTGGTCCAATTTAAATATTATGGGTCAATATTAAGGTCTGATATTGCGCCTTGCGTTAGTTAACCATTGAAAGATGTCTTTGAATTTTTAAAGCATTTTAGAACGCTTATTTCATCATTTTAAGCATCTCAGAACACTCTATTTCGCATAGGCATACATAGTAAAATTTAGGGTCACGCTGTGTACCCCCTAAATGACCTATAATTATTTCCTGTGGTAGGGTACACTATTACCCTGTAATATAATACGTAATCCAATTTAAAAATTATAGGTCAATATTAAGGTCCGATACCGTGCCGTTAGTTAACATAGAAAAATGTCTTTGAATTTTTAAAGCATTTTAGAACGCTTATTTCCTCATTTTAAGCTTCTCAGAACACTTTATTTCGCATAGGCATACATAGTAAACTTTAGGGTCACTCTGTGTACTACCTAATTGACCTATAATTATTTCCTGTGGTAGGGTACACTATAACCCTGTAATATAATACGTGGTCCAATTTAAAAATTATAGGTCAATATTAAGGTCCGATACCGTGCCGTTAGTTAACATAGAAAAGTGTCTTCGTATTTCCTTGTTTTAATGCACTATTTAAAATATACATAGTGTACCCCCTAATTGACCTATATATATTTCCTGTGGTAGGCTTCACTATTACCCTGTAATATAATACCTGGTCCAATTTAAATATTATGGGTCAATATTAAGGTCTGATATTACGCTTTGCGTTAGTTAACCATTGAAAGATGTCTTTGAATTTTTAAAGCATTTTAGAACGCTTATTTCCTCATTTTAAGCTTCTCAGAACACTTTATTTCGCATAGGCATACATAGTAAACTTTAGGGTCACTCTGTGTACCCCCTAATTGACCTATAATTATTTCCTGTGGTAGGGTACACTATAACCCTGTAATATAATACGTGGTCCAATTTAAAAATTATAGGTCAATATTAAGGTCCGATACCGTGCCGTTAGTTAACATAGAAAAGTGTCTTCGTATTTCCTTGTTTTAATGCACTATTTAAAATATACATAGTGTACCCCCTAATTGACCTATATATATTTCCTATGGTAGGGTACACTATTACCCTGTAATTTAATACCTATTCCAATTTAAATATTATGGGTCAATATTAAGGTCTGATATTGCGCCTTGCGTTAGTTAACCATTGAAAGATGTCTTTGAATTTTTAAAGCATTTTAGAACGCTTATTTCTTCATTTTAAGCATCTCAGAACACTCTATTTCGCATAGGCATACATAGTAAAATTTAGGGTCACGCTGTGTACCCCCTAAATGACCTATAATTATTTCCTGTGGTAGGGTACACTATTACCCTGTAATATAATACGTGGTCCAATTTAAAAATTATAGGTCAATATTAAGGTCCGATACCGTGCCGTTAGTTAACATAGAAAAATGTCTTTGAATTTTTAAAGCATTTTAGAACGCTTATTTCCTCATTTTAAGCTTCTCAGAACACTTTATTTCGCATAGGCATACATAGTAAACTTTAGGGTCACTCTGTGTACCCCCTAATTGACCTATAATTATTTCCTGTGGTAGGGTACACTATTACCCTGTAATATAATACGTGGTCCAATTTAAAAATTATTGGTCAATATTAGGGTCCGATACCGTGCCGTTAGTTAACACAGAAAAATGTCTTTGAATTTTTAAAGCATTTTAGAACGCTTATTTCCTTATTTTAAGCTTCTCAGAACACTTTATTTCGCATAGGCATACATAGTAACCTTTAGGGTCACGCTGTGTACCCCCTAATTGACCTATAATTATTTCCTGTGGTAGAGTACACTATCACCCTGAAATATAATACGTGGTCCAGTTTAAAAATTTTGGGTCAATATTAAGGTCCGATACCGTGCCGTTAGTTAACATAGAAAAGAGTCTTCGAATTTCCTTGTTTTAATGCACTATTTAAAATATACATAGTGTACCCCCTAACTGACCTATAATTATTTCCTGTTGTAGGGTACACTATTACCCTGTAATATAATGCCTGGTCCAATTGAAATATTATGGTTCCATATTAAGGTCTGATATCGCGCCTTGCGTTAGTTAACCATTGAAAGATGTCTTTGAATTTTTAAAGCATTTTAGAACGCTTATTTCTTCATTTTAAGATTCTCAGAACACTCTATTTCGCATATGCATACATAGTAAACTTTAGGGTCACGCTGTGTACCCCCTAATTGACATATAATTATTTCTTGTCGTAGGGTACACTATAACCCTATAATATAATACGTGGTCCAATTTAAAAATTATAGGTCAATATTAAGGTCCGAAACCGTGCCGTTAGTTAACATAGAAAAGTGTCTTAGAATTTCCTTGTTTTAATGCACTATTTAAAATATACATAGTGTACCCCCTAATTGACCTATAATTATTTCCTGTTGTAGGGTACACTATTACCCTGTAATATAATACCAGGTCCAATTAAAATATTATGGTTCCATATTAAGGTCTGATATCGCGCCTTGCGTTAGTTAACCATTGAAAGATGTCTTTGAATTTTTAAAGCATTTTAGAACGCTTATTTCCTCATTTTAAGCTTTTCAGAACACTTTATTTCGCATAGGCATACATAGTAAACTTTAGGGTCACGCTGTGTACCCCCTAAGAGACCTATAATTATTTCCCGTTTTAGGGAACATTATTACCCTGTAATATATTACGTGGTCCAATTTAAAAATTATAGGTCAATATTAAGGTCCGATACCGTACCGTTAGTTAATATAGAAAAATGTCTTTGAATTTTTAAAGCATTTTAGAACGCTTATTTCCTCATTTTAAGCTTCTCAGAACACTTTATTTCGCATAGGCATACATAGTAAACTTTAGGGTCACGCTGTGTACCCCCTAATTGACCTATAATTATTTCCTGTGGTAGGGTACAGTATAACCCTGTAATATAATACGTGGTCCAATTTAAAAATTATAGGTCAATATTAAGGTCTGATATTGCGCCTTGCGTTAGTTGACCATTGAATGATGTCTTTGAATTTTTAAAGCATTCTAGAACGCTTATTTCTTCATTTTAAGCTTCTCAGAACACTCTATTTCGCATAGGCATACATAGTAAACTTTAGGGTCACGCTGTGTACCACCTAATTGACCTATAATTATTTCCTGTGGTAGGGTACACTATTACCCTGTAATAAAATACGTGGTTCAATTTAAAAATTATAGGTCAATATTAAGGTCCGATACCGTGCCGTTAGTTAACATAGAAAAATGTCTTTGAATTTTTAAAGCATTTTAGAACGCTTATTTCCTTATTTTAAGCTTTTCAGAACACTTTATTTCGCATAGGCATACATAGTAACCTTTAGGGTCACGCTGTGTACCCCCTAATTGACCTATAATTATTTCCTGTGGTAGAGTACACTATCACCCTGAAATATAATGCGTGGTCCAATTTAAAAATTTTAGGTCAATATTAAGGTCCGATACCGTGCCGTTAGTTAACATAGAAAAGAGTCTTCGAATTTCCTTGTTTTAATGCACTATTTAAAATATACATAGTGTACCCCCTAACTGACCTATAATTATTTCCTGTGGTAGGGTACACTATTACCCTGTAATATAATACCTGGGCCAATTTAAATATTATGGGTCAATATTAAGGTCTGATATTGCGCCTTGCGTTAGTTAACCATTGAAAGATGTCTTTGAATTTTTAAAGCATTTTAGAACGCTTATTTCTTCATTTTAAGCTTCTCAGAACACTTTATTTCGCATAGGCATACATAGTAAACTTTAGGGTCACGCTGTGTACCCCCTAATTGACCTATAATTATTTCCCGTGGTAGGGAACAATATTACCCTGTAATATATTACGTGGTCAAATTTAAAAATTATAGGTCAATATTAAGGTCCGATACCGTACCGTTAGTTAACATAGAAAAATGTCTTTGAATTTTTAAAGCATTTTAGAACGCTTATTTCCTCATTTTAAGCTTCTCAGAACACTTTATTTCGCATAGGCATACATAGTAAACTTTAGGGTCACGCTGTGTACCCCCTAAGTGACCTATAATTATTTCCCGTGGTAGGGAACAATATTACCCTGTAATATAATACGTGGTCCAATTTAAAAATTATAGGTCAATATTACGGTCCGATACCGTACCGTTAGTTAACATAGAAAAATGTCTTTGAATTTTTAAAGCATTTTAGAACGCTTATTTCCTCATTTTAAGCTTCTCAGAACACTTTATTTCGCATAGGCATACATAGTAAACTTTAGGGTCACGCTGTGTACCCCCTAATTGACCTATAATTATTTCCTGTGGTAGGGTACACTATAACCCTTTAATATAATACTTGGTCCAATTTAAAAATTATAGGTCAATATTAAGGTCTGATATTGCGCCTTGCGTTAGTTAACCATTGAAAGATGTCTTTGAATTTTTAAAGCATTTTAGAACGCTTATTTCTTCATTTTAAGCTTCTCGGAACACTCTATTTCGCATAGGCATACATAGTAAACTTTAGGGCCACGCTGTGTACCCCCTAATTGACCTATAATTATTTCCTGTGGTAGGGTACACTATTACCCTGTAATATAATACGTGGTCCAATTTAAAAATTATAGGTCAATATTAAGGTCTGATATTGCGCCTTGCTTTAGTTAACCATAGAAAGATGTCTTTGAATTTTTAAAGCATTTCAGAACGCTTATTTCTTCATTTTAAGCTTCTCAGAACACTCTATTTCGCATAGGCATACATAGTAAACTTTAGGGTCACGCTCTGTACCCCCTAATTGACCTGTAATTATTTCCTGTGGTAGGGTACACTATTACCCTGTAATATAATACGGGGTCCAATTTAAAAATTATAGGTCAATATTAAGGTCCGATACCGTGCCGTTAGTTAACATAGAAAAATGTCTTTGAATTTTTAAAGCATTTTAGAACGCTTATTTCCTCATTTTAAGCTTCTCAGAACACTTTATTTCGCATAGGCATACATAGTAAACTTTAGGGTCACGCTGTGTACCCCCTAATTGACCTATAATTATTTCCTGTGGTAGGGTACAGTATAACCCTGTAATATAATACGTGGTCCAATTTAAAAATTATAGGTCAATATTAAGGTCTGATATTGCGCCTTGCGTTAGTTAAATATTGAATGATGTCTTTGAATTTTTAAAGCATTCTAGAACGCTTATTTCTTCATTTTAAGCTTCTCAGAACACTCTATTTCGCATAGGCATACATAGTAAACTTTAGGGTCACGCTGTGTACCACCTAATTGACCTATAATTATTTCCTGTGGTAGGGTACACTATTACCCTGTAATAAAATACGTGGTCCAATTTAAAAATTATAGGTCAATATTAAGGTCCGATACCGTGCCGTTAGTTAACATAGAAAAATGTCTTTGAATTTTTAAAGCATTTTAGAACGCTTATTTCCTTATTTTAAGCTTCTCAGAACACTTTATTTCGCATAGGCATACATAGTAACCTTTAGGGTCACGCTGTGTACCCCCTAATTGACCTATAATTATTTCCTGTGGTAGAGTACACTATCACCCTGAATATAATACGTGGTCCAATTTAAAAATTTTAGGTCAATATTAAGGTCCGATACCGTGCCGTTAGTTAACATAGAAAAGTGTCTTCGTATTTCCTTGTTTTAATGCACTATTTAAAATATACATAGTGTACCCCCTAATTGACCTATAATTATTTCCTGTGGTAGGGTACACTATTACCCTGTAATATAATACCTGGTCCAATTTAAATATTATGGGTCAATATTAAGGTCTGATATTGCGCCTTGCGTTAGTTAACCATTGAAAGATGTCTTTGAATTTTTAAAGCATTTTAGAACGCTCATTTCATCATTTTAAGCATCTCAGAACACTCTATTTCGCATAGGCATACATAGTAAAATTTAGGGTCACGCTGTGTACCCCCTAAATGACCTATAATTATTTCCTGTGGTAGGGTACACTATTACCCTGTAATATAATACGTGGTCCAATTTAAAAATTATAGGTCAATATTAAGGTCCGATACCGTGCCGTTAGTTAACATAGAAAAGTGTCTTCGTATTTCCTTGTTTTAATGCACTATTTAAAATATACATAGTGTACCCCCTAATTGACCTATATATATTTCCTGTGGTAGGGTACACTATTACCCTGTAATTTAATACCTGGTCCAATTTAAATATTATGGGTCAATATTAAGGTCTGATATTGCGCCTTGCGTTAGTTAACCATTGAAAGATGTCTTTGAATTTTTAAAGCATTTTAGAACGCTTATTTCTTCATTTTAAGCATCTCAGAACACTCTATTTCGCATAGGCATACATAGTAAAATTTAGGGTCACGCTGTGTACCCCCTAAATGACCTATAATTATTTCCTGTGGTAGGGTACACTATTACCCTGTAATATAATACGTGGTCCAATTAAAAAATTATAGGTCAATATTAAGGTCCGATACCGTGCCGTTAGTTAACATAGAAAAATGTCTTTGAATTTTTAAAGCATATTAGAACGCTTATTTCCTCATTTTAAGCTTCTCAGACCACTTTATTTCGCATAGGCATACATAGTAAACTTTAGGGTCACTCTGTGTACCCCCTAATTGACCTATAATTATTTCCTGTGGTAGGGTACACTATTACCCTGTAATATAATACGTGGTCCAATTTAAAAATTATTGGTCAATATTAGGGTCCGATACCGTGCCGTTAGTTAACATAGAAAAATGTCTTTGAATTTTTAAAGCATTTTAGAACGCTTATTTCCTTATTTTAAGCTTCTCAGAACACTTTATTTCGCATAGGCATACATAGTAACCTTTAGGGTCACGCTGTGTACCCCCTAATTGACCTATAATTATTTCCTGTGGTAGAGTACACTATCACCCTGAAATATAATACGTGGTCCAGTTTAAAAATTTTGGGTCAATATTAAGGTCCGATACCGTGCCGTTAGTTAACATAGAAAAGAGTCTTCGAATTTCCTTGTTTTAATGCACTATTTAAAATATACATAGTGTACCCCCTAACTGACCTATAATTATTTCCTGTTGTAGGGTACACTATTACCCTGTAATATAATGCCTGGTCCAATTGAAATATTATGGTTCCATATTAAGGTCTGATATCGCGCCTTGCGTTAGTTAACCATTGAAAGATGTCTTTGAATTTTTAAAGCATTTTAGAACGCTTATTTCTTCATTTTAAGATTCTCAGAACACTCTATTTCGCATAGGCATACATAGTAAACTTTAGGGTCACGCTGTGTACCCCCTAATTGACATATAATTATTTCTTGTCGTAGGGTACACTATAACCCTATAATATAATACGTGGTCCAATTTAAAAATTATAGGTCAATATTAAGGTCCGAAACCGTGCCGTTAGTTAACATAGAAAAGTGTCTTAGAATTTCCTTGTTTTAATGCACTATTTAAAATATACATAGTGTACCCCCTAATTGACCTATAATTATTTCCTGTTGTAGGGTACACTATTACCCTGTAATATAATACCAGGTCCAATTAAAATATTATGGTTCCATATTAAGGTCTGATATCGCGCCTTGCGTTAGTTAACCATTGAAAGATGTCTTTGAATTTTTAAAGCATTTTAGAACGCTTATTTCCTCATTTTAAGCTTTTCAGAACACTTTATTTCGCATAGGCATACATAGTAAACTTTAGGGTCACGCTGTGTACCCCCTAAGAGACCTATAATTATTTCCCGTTTTAGGGAACATTATTACCCTGTAATATATTACGTGGTCCAATTTAAAAATTATAGGTCAATATTAAGGTCCGATACCGTACCGTTAGTTAATATAGAAAAATGTCTTTGAATTTTTAAAGCATTTTAGAACGCTTATTTCCTCATTTTAAGCTTCTCAGAACACTTTATTTCGCAAAGGCATACATAGTAAACTTTAGGGTCACGCTGTGTACCCCCTAATTGACCTATAATTATTTCCTGTGGTAGGGTACAGTATAACCCTGTAATATAATACGTGGTCCAATTTAAAAAATATAGGTCAATATTAAGGTCTGATATTGCGCCTTGCGTTAGTTAACCATTGAATGATGTCTTTGAATTTTTAAAGCATTCTAGAACGCTTATTTCTTCATTTTAAGCTTCTCAGAACACTCTATTTCGCATAGGCATACATAGTAAACTTTAGGGTCACGCTGTGTACCACCTAATTGACCTATAATTATTTCCTGTGGTAGGGTACACTATTACCCTGTAATAAAATACGTGGTCCAATTTAAAAATTATAGGTCAATATTAAGGTCCGATACCGTTTCGTTAGTTAACTTAGAAAAATGTCTTTGAATTTTTAAAGCATTTTAGAACGCTTATTTCCTTATTTTAAGCTTCTCAGAACACTTTATTTCGCATAGGCATACATAGTAACCTTTAGGGTCACGCTGTGTACCCCCTAATTGACCTATAATTATTTCCTGTGGTAGAGTACACTATCACCCTGAAATATAATGCGTGGTCCAATTTAAAAATTTTAGGTCAATATTAAGGTCCGATACCGTGCCGTTAGTTAACATAGAAAAGAGTCTTCGAATTTCCTTGTTTTAATGCACTATTTAAAATATACATAATGTACCCCCTAACTGACCTATAATTATTTCCTGTGGTAGGGTACACTATTACCCTGTAATATAATACCTGGGCCAATTTAAATATTATGGGTCAATATTAAGGTCTGATATTGCGCCTTGCGTTAGTTAACCATTGAAAGATGTCTTTGAATTTTTAAAGCATTTTAGAACGCTTATTTCTTCATTTTAAGCTTCTCAGAACACTTTATTTCGCATAGGCATACATAGTAAACTTTAGGATCACGCTGTGTACCCCCTAATTGACCTATAATTATTTCCCGTGGTAGGGAACAATATTACCCTGTAATATATTACGTGGTCAAATTTAAAAATTATAGGTCAATATTAAGGTCCGATACCGTACCGTTAGTTAACATAGAAAAATGTCTTTGAATTTTTAAAGCATTTTAGAACGCTTATTTCCTCATTTCAAGCTTCTCAGACCACTTTATTTCGCATAGGCATACATAGTAAACTTTAGGGTCACTCTGTGTACCCCCTAATTGACCTATAATTATTTCCTGTGGTAGGGTACACTATTACCCTGTAATATAATACGTGGTCCAATTTAAAAATTATAGGTCAATATTAAGGTCCGATACCGTACCGTTAGTTAATATAGAAAAATGTCTTTGAATTTTTAAAGCATTTTAGAACGCTTATTTCCTCATTTTAAGCTTTTCAGAACACTTTATTTCGCATAGGCATACATAGTAAACTTTAGGGTCACGCTGTGTACCCCCTAAGAGACCTATAATTATTTCCCGTTTTAGGGAACATTATTACCCTGTAATATATTACGTGGTCCAATTTAAAAATTATAGGTCAATATTAAGGTCCGATACCGTACCGTTAGTTAATATAGAAAAATGTCTTTGAATTTTTAAAGCATTTTAGAACGCTTATTTCCTCATTTTAAGCTTCTCAGAACACTTTATTTCGCATAGGCATACATAGTAAACTTTAGGGTCACGCTGTGTACCCCCTAATTGACCTATAATTATTTCCTGTGGTAGGGTACAGTATAACCCTGTAATATAATACGTGGTCCAATTTAAAAATTATAGGTCAATATTAAGGTCTGATATTGCGCCTTGCGTTAGTTAACCATTGAATGATGTCTTTGAATTTTTAAAGCATTCTAGAACGCTTATTTCTTCATTTTAAGCTTCTCAGAACACTCTATTTCGCATAGGCATACATAGTAAACTTTAGGGTCACGCTGTGTACCACCTAATTGACCTATAATTATTTCCTGTGGTAGGGTACACTATTACCCTGTAATAAAATACGTGGTCCAATTTAAAAATTATAGGTCAATATTAAGGTCCGATACCGTTTCGTTAGTTAACTTAGAAAAATGTCTTTGAATTTTTAAAGCATTTTAGAACGCTTATTTCCTTATTTTAAGCTTCTCAGAACACTTTATTTCGCATAGGCATACATAGTAACCTTTAGGGTCACGCTGTGTACCCCCTAATTGACCTATAATTATTTCCTGTGGTAGAGTACACTATCACCCTGAAATATAATGCGTGGTCCAATTTAAAAATTTTAGGTCAATATTAAGGTCCGATACCGTGCCGTTAGTTAACATAGAAAAGAGTCTTCGAATTTCCTTGTTTTAATGCACTATTTAAAATATACATAATGTACCCCCTAACTGACCTATAATTATTTCCTGTGGTAGGGTACACTATTACCCTGTAATATAATACCTGGGCCAATTTAAATATTATGGGTCAATATTAAGGTCTGATATTGCGCCTTGCGTTAGTTAACCATTGAAAGATGTCTTTGAATTTTTAAAGCATTTTAGAACGCTTATTTCTTCATTTTAAGCTTCTCAGAACACTTTATTTCGCATAGGCATACATAGTAAACTTTAGGGTCACGCTGTGTACCCCCTAATTGACCTATAATTATTTCCCGTGGTAGGGAACAATATTACCCTGTAATATATTACGTGGTCAAATTTAAAAATTATAGGTCAATATTAAGGTCCGATACCGTACCGTTAGTTAACATAGAAAAATGTCTTTGAATTTTTAAAGCATTTTAGAACGCTTATTTCCTCATTTTAAGCTTCTCAGAACACTTTATTTCGCATAGGCATACATAGTAAACTTTAGGGTCACGCTGTGTACCACCTAAGTGACCTATAATTATTTCCCGTGGTAGGGAACAATATTACCCTGTAATATAATACGTGGTCCAATTTAAAAATTATAGGTCAATATTACGGTCCGATACCGTACCGTTAGTTAACATAGAAAAATGTCTTTGAATTTTTAAAGCATTTTAGAACGCTTATTTCCTCATTTTAAGCTTCTCAGAACACTTTATTTCGCATAGGCATACATAGTAAACTTTAGGGTCACGCTGTGTACCCCCTAATTGACCTGTAATTACTTCCTGTGGTAGGGTACACTATTACCCTGTAATATAATACGTGGTCCAATTTAAAAATTATAGGTCAATATTAAGGTCTGATATTGCGCCTTGCATTAGTTAACCATTGAAAGATGTCTTTGAATTTTTAAAGCATTTTAGAACGCTTATTTCTTCATTTTAAGCTTCTCGGAACACTCTATTTCGCATAGGCATACATAGTAAACTTTAGGGCCACGCTGTGTACCCCCTAATTGACCTATAATTATTTCCTGTGGTAGGGTACACTGTTACCCTGTAATATAATACGTGGTCCAATTTAAAAATTATAGGTCAATATTAAGGTCTGATATTGCGCCTTGCTTTAGTTAACCATAGAAAGATGTCTTTGAATTTTTAAAGCATTTCAGAACGCTTATTTCTTCATTTTAAGCTTCTCAGAACACTCTATTTCGCATAGGCATACATAGTAAACTTTAGGGTCACGCTCTGTACCCCCTAATTGACCTGTAATTACTTCCTGTGGTAGGGTACACTATTACTCTGTAATATAATACGTGGTCCAATTTAAAAATTATAGGTCAATATTAAGGTCCGATACCGTGCCGTTAGTTAACATAGAAAAATGTCTTTGAATTTTTAAATCATTTGAGAACGCTTATTTCCTCATTTTAAGCTTCTCAGAACACTTTATTTCGCATAGGCATACATAGTAACCTTTAGGGTCACGCTGCGTACCCCCTAATTGACCTATAATTATTTCCTGTGGTAGAGTACACTATAACCCTGAAATATAATACGTGGTCAAATTTAAAAATTATAGGTCAATATTAAGGTCCGATACCGTGCCGTTAGTTAACATAGAAAAGTGTCTTCGAATTTCCTTGTTTTAATGCACTATTTAAAATATACATAGTGTACACCCTAGATGACCTATAATTATTTCCTGTGGTAGGGTACACTATTACCCTGTAATATAATACCTGGTCCAATTTAAATATTATGGGTCAATATTAAGGTCTGATATTGCGCCTTGCGTTAGTTAACCATTTAAAGATGTCTTTGAATTTTTAAAGCATTTTAGAACGCTTATTTCTTCATTTTAAGCTTCTCAGAACACTTTATTTCGCATAGTCATACATAGTAAACTTTAGGGTCACGCTGTGTACCCCCTAATTGACATATAATTAGTTCCTGTGGTAGGGTACACTATCACCCTGTAATATAATACGTGGTCCAATTTAAAAATTATAGGTCAATATTAAGGTCCGATACCGTGCCGTTAGTTAACATAGAAAAGTGTCTTCGAATTTCCTCGTTTTAATGCACTATTTAAAATATACATAGTGTACCCCCTAATTGACCTATAATTATTTCCTGTTGTAGGGTACACTATTACCCTGTAATATAATACGTGGTCCAATTTAAAAATTATAGGTCAATATTAAGGTCTGATATTGGGCCTTGCGTTAGTTAACCATTGAAAGATGTCTTTGAATTTTTAAAGCATTTCAGAACGCTTATTTCTTCATTTTAAGCTTCTCAGAACACTCTATTTCGCATAGGCATACATAGTAAACTTTAGGGTCACGCTCTGTACCCCCTAATTGACCTGTAATTATTTCCTGTGGTAGGGTACACTATTACCCTGTAATATAATACGTGGTCCAATTTAAAAATTATAGGTCAATATTAAGGTCCGATACCGTGCCGTTAGTTAACATAGAAAAATGTCTTTGAATTTTTAAAGCATTTGAGAACGCTTATTTCCTCATTTTAAGTTTCTCAGAACACTTTATTTCGCATAGGCATACATAGTAACCTTTAGGGTCACGCTGCGTACCCCCTAATTGACCTATAATTATTTCCTGTGGTAGAGTAAACTATAACCCTGAAATATAATACGTGGTCAAATTTAAAAATTATAGGTCAATATTAAGGTCCGATACCGTGCCGTTAGTTAACATAGAAAAGTGTCTTCGAATTTCCTTGTTTTAATGCACTATTTAAAATATACATAGTGTACCCCCTAGATGACCTATAATTATTTCCTGTGGTAGGGTACACTATTACCCTGTAATATAATACCTGGTCCAATTTAAATATTATGGGTCAATATTAAGGTCTGATATTGCGCCTTGCGTTAGTTAACCATTTAAAGATGTCTTTGAATTTTTAAAGCATTTTAGAACGCTTATTTCTTCATTTTAAGCTTCTCAGAACACTTTATTTCGCATAGGCATACATAGTAAACTTTAGGGTCACGCTGTGTACCCCCTAATTGACATATAATTAATTCCTGTGGTAGGGTACACTATCACCCTGTAATATAATACGTGGTCCAATTTAAAAATTATAGGTCAATATTAAGGTCCGATACCGTACCGTTAGTTAACATAGAAAAATGTCTTTGAGTTTTTAAAGCATTTTAGAACGCCTATTTCTTCATTTTAAGCTTCTCAGAACACTTTATTTTGCATAGGAATACATAGTAAACATTAGGGTCACGCTGTGTACCCCCTAATTGACCTATACTTATTTCCTGCGGTAGTGTACACTATTACCCTGTAATATAATACCTGGTCCAATTTAAATATTATGGGTCAATATTAAGGTCTGATATCGCGCCTTGCGTTGGTTAACCATTGAAAGATGTCTTCGAATTTCCTTGTTTTAATGCACTGTTTAAAATATACATAGTGTACCCCCCAATTGACCTATAATTATTTCCTGTGGTAGGGTACACTATTACTCTGTAATATAATACCTGGTCCAATTTAAATATTATGGTTCCATATTAAGGTCTGATATCGCGCCTTGCGTTAGTTAACCATTGAAAGATGTCTTTGAATTTTTAAAGCATTTTAGAACGCTTATTTCTTCATTTTAAGCATCTCAGAACACTCGATTTCGCATAGGCATACATAGTAAAATTTAGTGTCACGCTGTGTACCCCCTAAATGACCTATAATTATTTCCTGTGCTAGGGTACACTATTACCCTGTAATATAATACGTGGTCCAATTTAAAAATTATAGGTCAATATTAAGGTCCGATACCGTACCGTTAGTTAACATAGAAAAATGTCTCTGAATTTTTAAAGCATTTTAGAACGCTTATTTCCTCATTTTAAGCTTCTCAGAACACTTTTTTTCGCATAGGCATACATAGTAAACTTTAGGGTCACGCTGTGTACCCCCTAATTGACCTATAATTATTTACTGTGGTAGGGTACACTATAACCCTGTAATATAATACGTGGTCCAAATTAAAAATTATAGGTCAATATTAAGGTCCGATACCGTGCCGTTAGTTAACATAGAAAAGTGTCTTCGAATTTCCTTGCTTTAATGCACTATTTAAAATATACATAGTGTACCCCCTAATTGAAATATAATTATTTCCTGTGGTAGGGTACACTATTACCCTGTAATATAATACCTGGTCCAATTTAAATATTATGGGTCAATATTAAGGTCTGATATTGAGCCTTGCGTTAGTTTACCATTGAAAGATGTCTTTGAATTTTTAAAGCATTTTAGAACGCTTATTTCTTCATTTTAAGCTTCTCAGAACACTTTATTTCGCATAGGAATACATAGTAAACTTTAGGGTCACGCTGTGTACCCGCTAATTGACCTATAATTATTTCTTGTGGTAGGGTACACTATAACCCTGTAATATAATACGTGGTTCAATTTAAAAATTTTAAGTCAATATTAAGGTCCGATACCGTGCCGTTAGTTAACATAGAAAAGAGTCTTCGAATTTCCTTGTCTTAATGCACTATTTAAAATATACACAGTGTACCCCCTAATTGACCTATAATTATTTCCTGTTGTAGGGTACACTATTACCCTGTAATATAATACCTGGTCCAATTTAAATATTATGGTTCCATATTAAGGTCTGCTATCGCACCTTGCGTTAGTTAACCATTGAAAGTTGTCTTTGAATTTTTAAAGCATATTAGAACGCTTATTTCTTCATTTTAAGCTTCTCAGAACACTCTATTTCGCATAGGCATACATAGTAAACTTTAGGGTCACGCTGTGTACCCCCTAATTGACCTATAATTATTTCCAGCGGTAGGGTACACTATTACCCTGTATTATAATACGTGGTCCAATTTAAAAATTATAGGTCAATATTAAGGTCCGATACCGTGCCGTTAGTTAACATAGAAAAGTGTCTTCGTATTTCCTTGTTTTAATGCACTATTTAAAATATACATAGTGTACCCCCTAATTGACCTATAATTATTTCCTGTGGTAGGGTACACTATTACCCTGTAATATAATACCTGGTTCAATTTAAATATTATGGGTCCATATTAAGGTCTGATATCGCGCTCTGCGTTATTTAACCATTGAAAGAAGTCTTTGAATTTTTAAAGCATTTTAGAACGCTTATTTCTTCATTTTAAGCTTCTCAGAACACTCTATTTCGCATAGGCATACATAGTAAACTTTAGGGTCACGCTGTGTAGTGCACTGACGTGTAGTAGTAGGGCAGTGAAGAGTCCTATATTTTGTTCCACCGCAACGGGGTAAAAAAGCCACGCAGGTGTCGCAGTAGGGCCGTGGAGTGTCCGCCATCTTTCGCCACTGATTAGAGCGGAAGCCGAACTATGGAGTAAAGGCAATGGCGTGTCGTAGTCGGGCAGTGTAGAGTACGCCATTTTGGGCCACTGCAACGCGGCACTTTAGCAGCGCACGTGCCGCTGAAGGGCCATGGAGTGTCCGACATCTTTTTCCATTAGTTAGAGTGGAAGCCGAACTGAGGAGAAAAGGCACAGGCGTGCAGTAGTAGGGCAGTGTAGTATCCTGTCATTTTGGCCACCACTACGCAGCACTACAGCCGCGGACGTGCCGCAGTAGGGCTATAGACTGTCCGCCATCGTTAGCCACTGGTTTAAGCGGATGCCCTACTGAGGAGTAAAGGAACAGGCGTGTCGTAGTAGGGCAGTGTAGAGTCCGATAGTTTGGGGCAACGCAACGCGACACTACAGCCGCGGACGTGACGCATTAAGGCTATAGACTGTCCGCCATCTTTGGCCATTAATTAGAGCGGAAGCAGAACTGAGGAGTAAAGGCACTGACGTGTAGTAGTAGGGCAGTGTAGAGTCCGATATTTTGGGGCAACGCAACGCGACACTACAGCCGCGCGCTTGCCGCAGTAGGGTCAAGAAGGGGCCGCCATATTTGGGAGCTGATTAAAGCGGAAGCGCAACTGAGAACTTAAGTCTTTGGTAGAGTCTAGAAGGGCAGTGCAGTGTCCGCCCTTTTGGGCCACCGCAACGCGTCACTATAGCCACGCACGTGCAGCAGTAGGGCCGTGGAGTGGCCGCCATTTTTGACCATTGATTCGAGCGGAAGCCGAACTGAGGAGTAAAGGCACTGGCGTGTCGTAGTCGGACAGTGTTGCGTCCGACATGTTGGGCCACTGCAACGCGGCACTTCAGCAGCGCACGTGCCGCTGAAGGGCCATGGAGTGTCCGACATCTTTTTCCACTATTTATAGCGGAAGCCGAACTGAGGAGAAAAGGCACTGGCGTGTAGTAGTAGGGCAGTGCAGTGTCCGCCCTTTTGGGCAATGGCAACACGGCACTACAGCCGTGCACGCGTCGAAGTAGGGCTATGGACTGTCCGCCATTTTTGGCCACTAATTAGAGTGGAAGCCGAACTGAAGAGTAAAGGCACAGGCGTGTAGTAGAAGGACAGTGTATAGTCCGATATTTTGGGCCACCGCAACGCGGCACTACAGCCGTGCACGTGCCGAAATAGGGCCGGGGAGTGTTCGCCATCTTTGGCCACGGATTAGAGCGGAAGCTCAACTGAGGAGAAAAAGCACAGGCGTTTCGTAGTAGGGCAGTGTAGAGTCCATTATTTTGGGGCACCGCAACGCGACACTACAGTCGCGGACGAGCTGCTGTAGGGCTATGGAGTGTCCGCCATCTTTGGCCACTGATTAGAGCGGAAGCTCATCTGAGGAGTAAAGGCACTGACGTGTAGTAGTAGGGCAGTGAAGAGTCCTATATTTTGTTCCACCGGAACGGGGCAATAAAGCCACGCACGTGTCGCAGTAGGGCCGTGGAGTGTCCGCCATCTTTGGCCACTGATTATAGCGTAAGCCGAACTGTGGAGTAAAGGCACTGGCGTGTCGTAGTCGGGCAGAGTGGAGTACGCCATTTTGGGCCACTGCAACGCGGCACTTTAGCAGTGCACGTGCCGCTGAAGGGCCATGGAGTGTCCAACATCTTTTTCCATTAGTTAGAGTGGAAGCAGAACTGAGGAGAAAAGGCACTGGCGTGTAGTAGTAGGGCAGTGTAGTATCCAGTCATTTTAGCCACCACTACGCAGCACTACAGCCGCGGACGTGCCGCAGTAGGGCTATAGACTGTCCGCCATCTTTAGCCACTGATTTAAGCGGAAGCCCTACTGAGGAGTAAAGGAACAGGCGTGTCGTAGTAGGGCAGTGTAGAGTCCGATATTTTGGGGCAACGCAACGCGACACTACAGCTGCGCGCTTGCCGCAATAGGGCCATGGAGGGTCCGCCATATTTAGCCTCTGATATAAGCGGAAGCGCAACTGAGAACTTAAGTCTTTGGTAGAGTCTAGTAGGGCAGTGTGGTGTCCTCCATTTAGGGCCACCGCAACGCGGCACAACAGCCTATTACGTGCCGCAGTAGGACCATGGAGTGTCCGCCATTTTTGGCCACTGATTAGAGCGGAAGCCGAACTGAGGAGTAAAGGCACTGGCGTGTCGTAGTCGGACAGTGTTGCGTCCGACATGTTGGGCCACTGCAACGCGGCACTACAGCCGTGCAAGTGCCGCATTAGGGCCGGGGAGTGTTCGCCATCTTTGGTCCCGGATAAGAGCGGAAGCCCTGCTGAGGAGTAAAGGCACTGGCGTGTCGTAGTAGGGCAGTGTAGAGTCCGCCATTTTGGGGCAACGCAACGCGACACTACAGCCTCGGACGTGCCGCAGTAGGGCTATAGTCTGTCCGCCATCTTTGGCCATTAATTAGAGCGGAAGCCGAACTGAGGAGTAAAGGCACTGACGTGTAGTAGTAGGGCAGTGAAGAGTCCTATATTTTGTTCCACCGGAACGGGGCAATAAAGCCACGCACGTGTCG
This sequence comes from Parasteatoda tepidariorum, assembly GCF_982258835.1. Lineage (NCBI taxonomy): Eukaryota > Metazoa > Arthropoda > Arachnida > Araneae > Theridiidae > Parasteatoda > Parasteatoda tepidariorum. The sequence continues at coordinate 930,320 of NW_028257374.1, read as the reverse complement.
CAGTAGGGCCGTGGAGTGTCCGCCATCTTTGGCCACTGATTAGAGCGTAAGCCGAACTGTGGAGTAAAGGCACTGGCGTGTCGTAGTCGGGCAGAGTGGAGTACGCCATTTTGGGCCACTGCAACGCGGCACTTTAGCAGCGCACGTGCCGCTGAAGGGCCATGGAGTGTCCAACATCTTTTTCCATTAGTTAGAGTGGAAGCAGAACTGAGGAGAAAAGGCACTGGCGTGTAGTAGTAGGGCAGTGTAGTATCCCGTCATTTTAGCCACCACTACGCAGCACTACAGCCGCGGACGTGCCGCAGTAGGGCTATAGACTGTCCGCCATCTTTAGCCACTGATTTAAGCGGAAGCCCTACTGAGGAGTAAAGGAACAGGCGTGTCGTAGTAGGGCAGTGTAGAGTCCGATATTTTGGGGCAACGCAACGCGACACTACAGCTGCGCGCTTTCCGCAATAGGGCCATGGAGGGTCCGCCATATTTAGCCTCTGATTTAAGCGGAAGCGCAACTGAGAACTTAAGTCTTTGGTAGAGTCTAGTAGGGCAGTGTGGTGTCCTCCATTTAGGGCCACCGCAACGCGGCACAACAGCCTATTACGTGCCGCGATAGGACCATGGAGTGTCCGCCATTTTTGGCCACTGATTAGAGCGGAAGCCGAACTGAGGAGTAAAGGCACTGGCGTGTCGTAGTCGGACAGTGTTGCGTCCGACATGTTGGGCCACTGCAACGCGGCACTTCAGCAGCGCACGTGCCGCCGAAGGGCCATGGAGTGTCCGACATCTTTTTCCACTATTTAGAGCGGAAGCAGAACTGAGGAGAAAAGGCACTGGCGTGTAGTAGTAGGGCAGTGTAGTATCCTGCCATTTTGGCCACCACTGCTCAGCACTACAGCCGCGGACGTGCCGCAGTAGGGCTATAGACTGTCCGCCATCTTTAGAAACTGATTTAAGCGGAAGCCCAACTGAGAACTTAAGTCTTTGGTAGAGTCTAGTAGGGCAGTGTAGAGTCCGACATTTTGGGGCACCGCATCGCGGCACTACAGCCGCGGACGTGCTGCAGAAGGTCTATAGACTATTCGCCATCTTTGGCCACTGATTTGAGCGGAAGTCGATTTAAGGAGTAAAGGCACTGACATGTCGTCTAAGGGCAGTGTAGAGTCCGATATTTTGGGCCACCGCAACACAGCACTACAGCCGTTATGTGCCGCATTAGGGCCGGGAGTGTTCGCCATCTTTGGCCAGGGATTAGAGCGGAAGCCGAAAAGAGGAGTAAAGGCACTGACGTGTCGTAGTCGGGCAGTGTTGCGTCCGACATGTTGGGCAGCAGCAACGCGGCACTACAGCCGTGCAAGTGCCGCATTAGGGCCGGGGAGTGTTCGCCATCTTTGGTCCCAGGAAAGAGCGGAAGCCCTGCTGAGGAGTAAAGGCACTGGCGTGTCGTAGTAGGGCAGTGTAGAGTCCGCCATTTTGGGGCAACGCAACGGGGCAATAAAGCCACGCACGTGTCGCAGTAGGGCCGTGGAGTGTCCGCCAACTTTGGCCACTGATTAGAGCGGAAGCCGAACTGTGGAGTAAAGGCACTGGCGTGTCGTAGTCGGGCAGCGTAGAGTACGCCATTTTGGGCCACTGCAACGCGACACTTTAGCAGCGCACGTGCCGCCGAAGGGCCATGGAGTGTCCGACATCTTTTTCCACTATTTAGAGCGGAAGCAGATCTGAGGAGAAAAGGCACTGGCGTGTAGTAGTAGGGCAGCGTAGAGTCCACCATTTAGGGGCACCGCAAAGCGGCACGACAGCCGCAGACGTGCCCCAGTAGGGCCACGGAGGGTCCGCCATATTAGGCCACTGATTTAAGCGGATGCGCAACTGAGAACTTAAGTCTTTGGTAGAGTCTAGTAGGGCAGTGTAGAGTTCGACATTTTGGGGCTCCGCATCGCGGCACTACAGCCGCGGACGTGCTGCAGTAGGGCCATGGAGGGTCCGCCATATTTGGCCACTGATTTAATCGAAAGCCCAACTGAGGAGTAAAGGAACAGGCATGTCGTAGTAGGGCAGTGAAGTGTCCGCCATTTGGGGGCACCGCAACGCGGCACTACAGCCGCGGACGTGCCGCAGAAGGTCTATAGACTATTCGCCATCTTTGGCCACTGATTTGAGCGGAAGTCGATATAAGGAGTAAAGGCACTGACGTTTCGTCGTAGGGCAGTGTAGAGTCCGATATTTAGGGCTTCCGCAACACGGCACTACTGCCGTGATGTGCCGCATCAGGGCCGGGGAGTGTTATCCATCTTTGGCCAGGGATTAGAGCGGAAGCCGAACTGAGGAGTAAAGGCACTGACGTGTTGTAGTAGGGCAGAGTAGAGTCCGATATTTTGGGGCAACACAACGTGGCACTTTAGCTTACACGTGCCGCAGAAGGGCCATGGAGTGTCCGCCATCTTTTTCCATTAGTTAGATTGGAAGCCGAACTGAGGAGAAAAGGCACTGGCGTGTAGTAGTAGGGCAGTGTAGTATCCTGCCATTTTGGGCACCACTGCTCAGCACTACAGCTGCGGACGTGCCGCAGTAGGGCTATAGACTGTCCGCCATCTTTAGCCACTGATTTAAGCGGAAGCCCAACTGAGGAATAAAGGAACAGGTGTGACGCAGTAGGGCAGTGTAGAGTCCGCTATTTTGGGGCACCGCAACACGGCACTTCAGCCGCGGACGTGCCGCAGTAGGGCTATGGAATGTCCGCCATCTTTGGTAATGGATAAGAGCGGAAGCTCAACTGAGGAGTAAAGGCACAGGCGTGTCGTAGTAGGGCAGTGTAGAGTCCGCCATTTTAGGGAACCGCAACGAGACACTACAGCCGCGGACGTGACGCAGTAGGGCTATAGACTGTCCGCCATCTTTGGCCATTAATTAGAGCGGAAGCCGAACTGAGGAGTAAAGGCACTGACGTGTAGTAGTAGGGCAGTGTAGAGTCCGATATTTTGGGGCAACGCAACGCGGCAATAAAGCCGCGCACGTGCCGAAGAAGGGCCACGGAGGGTCCGCCATATTTGGCCACAGATTAAAGCGGAAGCGCAACTGAGAACATGTCTTTGGTAGAGTCTAGCAGGACAGTGTTGTGTCCGCCATTTTGGGCCACCGCAACGCGGCCCTACAGCCACGCACGTGCCACAGTTGGGCCGTTGAGTATCCGCCATCTTTGGCCACGGATTGTAGTGGAAGCTTAACTGAGGAGTAAAGGCACTTGCGTGTCACAGTAAGGCAGTGTAGAGTCCGCCATTTTAGGGCACTGCAACGCGACACTACTGCCGCGGACGTGCCGCAGTAGGGCTATAGACGGTCCGCCATCTTTAGCCACTGATTAGAGCATAAGCCGAACTGAGGAGTAAAGGCACGGGCGTATCGTAGTCGGGCAGTGTAGCGTCCGACTTGTTAGGCCACTGCAACGCGGCACTACAGCCGTGCACGTGCCGCAGTAGGTCCGGGGAGTGTTCGCCATCTTTGGAAACTGATTTGAGCTGAATCCCAACTGAGCAGTAAAGGCACTGGCATGTCGTAGTAAGGTAGTGTAGAGTCCGACATTTTGGGCCACTGCAACGTGGCACTACAGCCACGCACGTGCCGCAGAAGGGCAGTGGAGTGTCCGCCATCTTTATCCACTGATTAGAGCGGATTCCCAACTGAGGAGTAAAGGCACTGGCGTGCCGTAGTAAGCCAGTGTAGAGTCCGACATTTTGGGCCACTGCAACGTGGCACTACAGCCACACACGTGCCGCAGTAGGGCAATAGACCGTCCGCCATCGTTAGACACTGATTAGAGCAGAAGCCGAACTGAGGAGTATAGGCACAGGCGTGTCGTAGTCGGGCAGTGCAGCGTCCGACATGTTGGGCCACCGCAACGCGGCAATGAAGCCGCGCACGTGCCGCAGAAGGGCCATGGAGGGTCCGCCATCTTTGGCCATTAATTAGAGCGGAAGCAGAACTGAGGAGTAAAAGCACTGACGTGTAGTAGTAGGGCAGTGGAGAGTCCTATATTTTGTTCCACCGCAACGGGGCAATAAAGCCACGCACGTGTCGCAGTAGGGCCGTGGAGTGTCCGCCATCTTTGGCCACTGATTAGAGCGGAAGCCGAACTGTGGAGTAAAGGCACTGGCGTGTCGTAGTCGGGCAGTGTTGAGTACGCCATTTTGGGCCACTGCAACGCGGCACTTTAGCAGCGCACGTGCCGCTGAAGGGCCATGGAGTGTCCGACATCTTTTTCCATCAGTTAGAGTGGAAGCCGAACTGAGGAGAAAAGGCACAGGCGTGCAATAGTAGGGCAGTGTAGTATCCTGTCATTTTGGCCACCACTACGCAGCACTACAGCCGCGGACGTGCCGCAGTAGGGCTATAGACTGTCTGCCATCTTTAGCCACTGATTTAAGCGGAAGCCCTACTGAGAACTTAAGTCTTTGGTAGAGTCTAGTAGGGCAGTGTAGAGTCCGACATTTTGGGGCTCCGCATCGCGGCACTACAGCCGCGGACGTGCTGCAGTAGGGCCATGGAGGGTCCGCCATATTTGGCCATTGATTTAAGCGAAAGCCCAACTGAGGAGTAATGGAACAGGCGTGTCGTAGTAGGGTAGTGAAGTGTCCGCCATTTTGGGGGCACCGCAACGCGGCACTACAGCCGCGGACGTGCCGCAGATGGGCTATAGACTAATCGCCAGCTTTGGCCACTGATTTGAGCTGAAGTCGAAATAAGGAGTAAAGGCACTGACGTGTCGTCGTAGGGCAGTGTAGAGTCCGATATTTTAGGCCGCCGCAACGCGGCAATAAAGCCGCGCACGTGCCGCAGAAGGGCCACGGAGAGTCCACCATATTTGGCCACTGATTAAAGCGGAAGCGCAACTGAGAACTTAAGTCTTTGGTAGAGTCTAGCAGGGCAGTGTTGTGTCCGCCATTTTGGGCCACCGCCATTTTGGGGCACCGCAACGCGACACTACAGCCACGGACATGCCGCGGTAGGGCTATAGACTGTCTGCCATCTTTGGCCACTAATTAGAGCGGAAACCGAACTGAAGAGTAAATGCACTGGCGTGTAGTAGTAGGGCAGTGTAGAGTCCGATATTTTGGGCCACCGCAACACGGCACTACAGCCGTGATGTGCCGCATTAGGCCCGGTAGTGATCGCCATCTTTGGCAAGGGATTAGAGCGGAAGCCGAACTGAGGAGTAAAGGCACTGACGTGTAGTAGTAGGGCAGAGTAGAGTCCGATATTTTGGGGCAACACAACGCGGCACTTCAGCAGCGCACGTGCCGCCGAAGGGCCATGGAGTGTCCGACATCTTTTTCCACTATTAAGAGCGGAAGCCGATCTGAGGAGAAAGGGCACTGGCGTGTAGTAGTAGGGCAGTGTAGAGTCCGATATTTTGGGGCAACGCAACGCGGCAATAAAGCCGCGCACGTGCCGAAGAAGGGCCACGGAGGGTCCGCCATATTTGGCCACAGATTAAAGCGGAAGCGCAACTGAGAACTTAAGTTTATGGTACAGTCTAGTAGGGTAGTGTTGTGTCCACCATTTTGGGCCACCGCAACGCAGCACTACAGCCACGCGTGCGCCGAAGTAGTGCCGGCGAGTGTTCGCCATCTTTGGTCCCGGATGAGAGCGGAAGCCCTGCTGAGGAGTAAAGGCACTGGCGTGTCGTAGTAGGGCAGTGTAGAGTCCGCCATTTTGAGGCAACGCAACGCGACACTACAGCCACGGACGTACCGCAGTAGGGCTATAAAATGTCCGCCATCTTTGGCCATTAATTAGAGCGGAAGCCGAACTGAGGAGTAAAAGCACTGACGTGTAGTAGTAGGGCAGTGGAGAGTCCTATATTTTGTTCCACCGCAACGGGGCAATAAAGCCACGCACGTGTCGCAGTAGGGCCGTGGAGTGTCCGCCATCTTTGGCCACTGATTAGAGCGGAAGCCGAACTGTGGAGTAAAGGCACTGGCGTGTCGTAGTCGGGCAGTGTTGAGTACGCCATTTTGGGCCACTGCAACGCGGCACTTTAGCAGCGCACGCGCCGCTGAAGGGCCATGGAGTGTCCGACATCTTTTTCCATTAGTTAGAGTGGAAGCCGAACTGAGGAGAAAAGGCACAGGCGTGCAGTAGTAGGGCAGTGTAGTATCCTGTCATTTTGGCCACCACTACGCAGCACTACAGCCGCAGACGTGCCGCAGTAGGGCTATAGACTGTCTGCCATCTTTAGCCACTGATTTAAGCGGAAGCCCTACTGAGGAGTAAAGGAACAGGCGTGTCGTAGTAGGGCAGTGTAGAGTCCGATATTTTGGGGCAACGCAACGCGACACTACAGCCGCGCGCTTGGCGCAATAGGGCCATGGAGGGTCCGCCATATTTTGCCTCTGATTTAAGCGGAAGCGCAACTGAGAACTTATGTCTTTGGTAGAGTCTAGTAGGGCAGTGTGGTGTCCGCCATTTCGGGCCACCGCAACGCGGCACAACAGCCTATTACGTGCCGCAGTGGGGCCGTGGAGTGTCCGCCATTTTTGGCCACTGATTAGAGCGGAGGCCGAACTGAGGAGTAAACGCACTGGCGTGTCGTACTCGGGCAGTGTTGCGTCCGACATGTTGGGCCGCTGCAACGCGGCACTACAGCTTACACGTGCCGCTGAAGGGCCATGGAGTGTCCGCCATCTTTTTCCATTAGTTAGATTGGAAGCCGAACTGAGGAGAAAAGGCACTGGCGTGTAGTAGTAGGGCAGTGTAGTATCCTGCCATTTTGGCCACCATTGCTCAGCACTACAGCCGCGGTCGTGCAGCAGTAGGGCTATAAACTGTCCGCCATCTTTAGCCACTGATTTAAGCGGAAGCCCAACTGAGGAGTAAAGGAACAGGCGTGTCGCAGTAGGGCAGTGTAGAGTCCGCTATTTTGGGGCACCGCAACACGGCACTACAGCCTCGGACGTGCCGCAGTAGGACTATGGAATGTCCGCCATCTTTGGTAGCGGATAAGAGCGGAAGCTCAACTGAGGAGTAAAGGCACAGGCGTGTCGTAGTAGGGCAGAGTAGAGTCCGATATTTTGGGCCACCGCAACGTGACACTACAGCCGTGCACGTGCCGCGGTAAGGCTATGGATTGTCCTCCAACATTGGCCGCAAATTAGAGCGGAAGCCGAACTGAAGAGTAAAGGCACTTGCGTGTCGTGGTAGGGCAGTGTATAGTCCGACATTTTGGGCCACCGCACCGCGGCACTACAGTCGCGGACGTGCTGCTGTAGGGCTATAGAGTGTCCACCATCTTTGGCCACTGATTAGAGCGAAAGCCCAACAGAGGAGAAAAGGAACAGGCGTGTCGTAGTAGGGCAGTGAAGTGTCCGCCATTTTGGGGCACCGCATCGCGGCACTACAGCCGCGGACGTGCTGCAGAAGGGCCATGGAGGGTCCGCCATATTTGGCCACTGATTTAAGCGAAAGCCCAACAGAGGAGAAAAGGAACAGGCGTGTCGTAGTAGGGCAGTGAAATGTCCGCCATTTTGGGGCACCGCAACGCGGCACTACAGCCGAGGACGTGCCGCAGAAGGTCTATAGACTATTCGCCATCTTTGGCCACTGATTTGAGCGGAAGTCGATTTAAGGAGTAAAGGCACTTACGTGTCGTCTTAGGGCAGTGTAGAGTCCGATATTTTGGGCCACCGCAACAGGGCACTACAGTCGTGATGTGCCGCATTAGGGCCGGGGAGTTTTTGCCATCTTTGGCCAGGGATTAGAGCGGAAGCCGAACAGAGGAGTAAAGGCACTGACGTGTAGTAGTAGGGCAGAGTAGAGTCCGATATTTTGGGGCAACACAACGTGGCACTTCCGAAGCGCACGTGGCGCTGAAGGGCCATGGAGTGTCCGACATCTTTTTTCACTATTAAGAGCGGAAGCCGAACTGAGGAGAAAAGGCACTGGCGTGTAGTAGTAGGGCAGTGTAGAGTCCGATATTTTGGGCCATCGCAACACAGCACTACTGCCGTGCACGTGCCGCATTAGGGCCGGGGAGTGTTCATCATCTTTGGACACGGATTAGAGCGGAAGCCCAACTGAAGAGTAAAGCCACAGGCGTGTCGTTGTCGGGCAGTGTTGCGTCCGACATGTTGGGCCGCAGCAACGCGGCACGACAGCCGTGCACGTGCCGCAGTAGGTCCGGGGAGTGTTTGCCATCTTTGGAAACTGATTTGAGCTGAATCCCAACTGAGCAGTAAAGGCACTGGCATGTCGTAGTAAGGTAGTGTAGAGTCCGACATTTTGGGCCTCTGCAAGGTGGCAATAAAGCCACGCACGTGTCGCAGTAGGGCCGTGGAGTGTCCGCCATATTTGGCCTCTGATTTAAGCGGAAGCGCAACTGAGAACTTAAGTCTTTGGTAGAGTCTAGTAGGGCAGTGTAGAGTCCGACATTTTGGGTCACCGCATCGCGGCACTACAGCCGCGGACGTGCTGCAGTAGGGCCATGGAGGGTCCGCAATATATTTGGCCACTGATTTAAGCGAAAGCCCATCTGAGGAGTAAAGGAACAGGCGTGTCGTAGTAGGGCAGTGAAGTGTCCGCCATTTTGGGGCACCGCAACGCGGCACTACAGCCGCGGACGTGTCGCAGAATGTCTATAGACTATTCGCCATCTTTGGTCACTGATTTGAGCGGAAGTCGATTTAAGGAGTAAAGGCACTGACGTGTCGCCGTAGGGCAGTGTAGAGTCCGATATTTTGGGCCACCGCAACACGGCACTACAGCCGTGATGTGCCGCATTAGGGCCGGGGAGTGTTCGCCATCTTTGGCCAGGGATTAGAGCGGAAGCCGAACTGAGGAGTAAAGGCACTGACGTGTACTAGTAGGGCAGAGTAGGGTCCGATATTTTGGGGCACCGCAACGCGGCACTACAGCCGCAGACGTGCCACAGTAGGGCCACGGAGGGTCCGCCATATTAGGCCACTGATTTAAGCGGAAGCGCAACTGAGAACTTAAGTCTCTGGTAGAGTCTAGTAGGGCAGTGTAGAGTCTGACATTTTGGGGCACCGCAACGCGGCACTACAGCCGCGGACGTGCCGCAGAAGGTCTATAGACTATTCGCCATCTTTGGCCACTGATTTGAGCGGAAGTTGAATTAAGTTGTAAAGGCACTGACGTGTCGTCGTAGGGCAGTGTAGAGTCCGCTATTTTGGGGCACCGCAACACGGCACTACAGCCGCGGACGTGCAGCAGAAATGCCATAGAGTGTCCGCCTTTTTTGGTCACAGATTAGAGCGGAAGCCGAACTGAGGAGTAAAGGCACAGGCGTGTCGTAGTAGGGCAGAGTAGAGTCCGATATTTTGGGCCACCGCAACGTGACACTACAGCCGTGCACGTGCAGCAGAAATGCCATAGAGTGTCCGCCTTTTTTGGTCACAGATTAGAGCGGAAGCCGAACTGAGGAGTAAAGGCACAGGCGTATCGTAGTAGGGCAGTGTAGAGTCCGACATTTTGGGCCACCGCAACGCGGCACTACAGCCGCGGACCTGCCGCACTAGGGCCATAGACTGTTCGCCATCTTTGGCCACGGAGTGGTGCGGAAGCCCAACTTAGGAGTAAAGGCACTGTCGTGTCGTAGTTGGGCAGTGCAGAATCCGACATTATGGACTACCGCAAAGCGGCACTACAGCCGTGCACGTGCCGCTGAAGGGCCATGGAGTGTCTGCCATCTTTTCCCACTATTTAGAGCGGAAGCCGCACAGAGGAGTAAAGGCACTGGCGTGTAGTAGTTGGGCAGTGCAGTTTCCTGCCATTGTCGCCACTGCAACGCGGCACTACAGCCGTGCACGTGCGGCATTAGGGGGCGGGAGTATTCGCCATCTTTGGCCACGGATTAGAGCGGAAGCCCAACTAAGGAGTAAAGACACTGGCGAGTCGTAGTAGTACAGTGTAATTTCCTGCCATTTTGGCCCCCGCAACGCGGCTATAAAGCCGCACATGTGCCGCAGTAGGGCCATGGAGGGTCCGCCATATTTGGCCACTGATTAGGGCGGAAGCCGACCTGAGGAGTAAAGGCACTCGCGTGCCGTAGTAGGGCAGTGTAGTTTCCGCCATTATGGCCACTGCAACGCGGCACTACAGCCGCGGACGTGCCGCATTTGAGCTATGGAGTGTCCGCCATCTTTGGCAACGGATTAGAGCGAAAGCCCAACTGAGGAATAAAGGCACTGGTGTGCTGTAGTAGGGCAGTGTAGTTTCCTGCCATTCTGGCCTCCGCAACGCGGCGCTACTGCCGTGCTCGTGCCGCTGAAGGGACTTGGAGTGTCCGCCATCTTTTTCCACTATTTATAGCGGAAGCCGAACTGAGGAGTAAAGGTACTGGTGTGTCGTAGTAGGGCAGTGTAGAGTCCGACATTTCGGGAAACCGCAACGCGGCACTACAGCATCGCATGTGCCGCAATAGGGCCATTGAGTGTCCGCCTTCTATGGTCACTAATTTGAACGGAAGTCGAACTGAGGAGTAAAGGCTAGGCGTGTAGAAATAGGGCAGTGTAGTTTCCAGCCATTTTGGCCACCGCAACGCGGCTTTACAGCCGTGCACGTGCCGCTGAAGGGCCATGGAGTGTCTGCCATCTTTTTCCACTATTTAGAGCGGAAGCCGAACAGAGGAGTAAAGGCACTGGCGTGTAGTAGTTGGGCAGTGCAGTTTCCTGCCATTTTCGCCACTGCAACGTGGCACTACAGCTACGCACAAACCGCAATAGGACCGTGGAGTGTCCGCAATCTTTGGCAACGGATTAGAGCGAAAGCCCAGCTGAGGGGTTAAAGGACTGGCGTGTCGTAGTAGGACAGCGTAGAGTCCGACAATTTGGGCAACCACAACGCGGTACTACAGCCGCGAACGTGCCGCAGTAGAGTTATGGAGTGACCGCCATCTTTGGCCACTGATTAGAGCGGAAGCCGAACTCTGGAGTAAAGGCACTGGCCTGTTGTATTAGGAAAGTGTAGCGTCCGACAAGTTGGGCCACCGCAACGCGGTACTACAACCGTGCACGTGCCGCTGATGGGCCATGGAAGTTCCACCATCTTTTTCTACAAATTAGAGCGGATGCCGAACTGAGGAGTAAATTCACTGGCGTGTAGTAGTTGGGCAGTGTAGTTTCCTGCCATTTTCGCCACTGCAACGCGGCACTACAGCCATGCACGTGCGGCATTAGTGGGCGGTAGTGTTCGCCATCTTTGGCCACGGATTATAGCGGAAGCCCAACTGAGGAGTAAAGGCACTGGCGGTTCGTAGTAGGGCAGTGTAGAGTCCACCATTTTGGTTCACCGCAACCCGCCACTACAGCCACGCATGTGCCACGGATGGGCCATGGAGAGTCCGCCATCTTTGGTCACTGATTAGGGCGGAAGCCGACCTGAGGAGTAAAGGCACTCGCGTGTCGTAGTAGGGCAGTGTAGTTTCCACCATTTTGGCCACTGCAACGCGGCACTTCAGCTACGCACAAACCGCAATACGACCGTGGAGTGTCCGCAATCTTTGGCAAAGGATTAGAGCGAAAGCCCAACTGAGGGGTTAAGGGACTGGCGTGTCGTAGTAGGACAGCGAAGTGTCCGACAATTTGGGCCACCGCAACAAGGCACTACAGCCGCGGACGTGCCGCATTAGAGCTATGGAGTGTCCGCCATCTTTGGCCAATGACTAGAGGGGAAGCGCAATTGAGAGCTTAAGTCTTTGGTAGGGTCATGACGGGCAGTGTAGTGACCGCTATTTTTGGCCACCACAACGCGGCACTTCAGTTGCGCATGTGCCGCAGTTGGACCATGGAGTGTCCGAAATCTTTGGACAGTGATTAGAGTGGAAGCCCAACTGATGAGTAAAGGCACTGGCTTGTCGTAGTAGGGCAGCGTAGAGTCTGACATTTTTGGCCACCGCAATGCGGCACTACAACCGCGAACGTGCCGCAGTAGAGCTATGGAGTGTCCGCCATCTTTGGCCACTGATTAGAGCGGAAGCCGAACTGTGGAGTAAAGGCACTGGCGTGTTGTAGTTGGGCAGTGCAGAATCCGACATTTTGGACTACCGCAAAGCGGCACTACAGCCGCGCACGTGCCGCAGAAATGCCATAGAGTGTCCGCCTTCTTTGGTCACAGATTAGAGCGGAAGCCGAACTGAGGAGTAAAGGAACTGGTGTGTAGAAAAAGAGCAGGGTAGTTTCCTGCCATTTTGGCCACCACAACGCGGCACTACAGCCGTGCACGTGCCGCTGAAGGGCCATGGAGTGTCCGCCGTCTTTTTCCACTATTTAGAGCGGAAGCCGAACAGAGGAGTAAAGGCACTGGAGTGTCGTAGTAGGGCAGCGTAGAGTCTGACATTTTGTTCCACCGCAATGCGGCACTAAAACCGCGAACGTGCCGCAGTAGAGCTATGGAGTGTCCGCCATCTTTGGCCACTGATTAGAGCGGAAGCCGAACTGTGGAGTAAAGGCACTCGCGTGTCGTAGTAGGGCAGTGTAGTTTCCACCATTTTGGCCACTGCAACGCGGCACTTCAGCTACGCACAAGCCGCAATAGGACCGTGGAGTGTCCGCAATCTTTGGCTACGGATTAGAGCGAAAGCCCAATTGAGGGGTTAAGGGACTGGCGTGACGTAGTAGGACAGCGAAGAGTCCGACAATTTGACGGACGCAACGTGGCTGTATAGCCGCACACTTGGCGCAGTAGGGCCATGGAGGCTCCGCCAACTTTGGCCACGGATTAGAGCGGAAGCGCAACTGAGGAGTGAAGGCACAGGCGTGTCGTAGTAGGGCTGTGAAGAGTCCGCCATTTTGGGGCTCCGAATCGCGGAACTACAACCACAGACGTGCCGCAGAACGGCTATAGACTGTCCGCCATCTTTAGCCACTAATTTGAGCGGAAGTCGAACTGAGGAGAAAAGGCACTGGCGTGTAGAAATAGGGCAGTGTAGTTTCCAGCCATTTTAGCTTCTGCAACGCGGCACTACAGCCGTGCACGTGCCGCATTAGGGTGCGAGAGTGTTCGCCATCTTCGGCCACGGATTAGAGCGGAAGCCCAACTGAGGAATAAAGGCACTTTCGTGTCGTAGTAGGGCAGTGAAGTTTCCTGCCATTTTGGCCCCCGCAACGCGGCGCTACAGCCGTGGCCATGGAGTGTCCGCCATATTTTTCCACTATTTAGAGAGGAAGCCGAACTGAGGAGTAATGGCACTGGCGTGTAGTAGTTGGGCAGTGTAGTTTCCTGCCATTTCCGCCACTGCAACGCGGCACTACAGCAGTGAACGTGCGGCATTAGGGGGCGGTAGTGTTCGCCATCTTTGGCCAAGGATTAGAGCGGAAGCCCTACTGAGGAGTAAAGGCACTGGCGTGTCGTAGTAGGGCAGTGTAATTTCCTGCCATTTTGGCCCTCGCAACGCGGCTATAACGCCGCACACGTGCCGAAGAAGGGCCATGGAGGGTCCGCCATATTTGGCCACTGATTAGAGCGGAAGCGCTACTAAGAACTTAAGTCTTTGGTAGGGTCTCGAAGGGCAGTGTAGTGTCCACCATTTTGGGCAATCGCAACTTGGCACATTCAGTTGTGGACGTGCAGCAAAAGGGCTATAGACTGTCCGCCATCTTTGGCTCCTGATTAGAGCGGAGGCAGAACTGTGGAGTAAACGCACTGGCGTGTTGTAGTCGGGCAGTGTAGCGACCGACAAGTTGGACAACCGCAACGCGGCACTAAAGTCGTGCACGTGCCGCAGAAGGGCCAAGGAGGGTCCGCCATCTTTGGTCACTGATTAGGGCGGAAGCCGACCTGAGGAGTAAAGGCTCTCGCGTGTCGTAGTAGAGCAGAGTAGTTTCCGCCATTTTGTCCACTGCAACGCGGCACTACAGCTGCGCACAAGCCGCAATAGGACCGTGGAGTGTCCGCAATCTTTGGCAACGGATAAGAGCGTTATCCCAAATGAGGGGTTATGGGACTGGCGTGTCGTAGTAGGGCAGCGAAGAGTTCGACAATTTGGGCTACCGCAACGCGGCACTACATCCGCGGACGTGCCGCATTAGAGCTGTGGAGTGTCCGCCTATTTTTGGCCAATGCTTAGAGTGGAAGCGCAATTGAGAACTTAAGTCTTTGGTAGGGTCAAGTAGGGCAGTGTAGTGTCCGCTATTTTGGGCCACCACAACGCGGCACTACAGTTGCCCATGCGCCGCAGTTGGACCATGGAGCGTCCGCCTTCTTTGGTCACAGATTAGAGCGGAAGCCCAACTGAGGAGTAAAGGCACTGGTGTGTAGAAATAGGGCAATGTAGTTTCCTGCCATTTTGGCCACCGCAACGATTCACTAAAGCCGTGCACGTACCGCAGAAATGCCATAGAGTGTCCGCCATATTTTCCCGCTATTTAGAGCGGAAGCCGAACTGAGGAGTAATGGCACTGGCGTGTAGTAGTTGGGCAGTGTAGTTTCCTGCCATTTTCGCCACTGCAACGCGGCACTACAGCCGTGCACGTGCAGCATTAGGGCCTTGGAGTGTTCGCCATGTTTTAGCCTGGGATTAGAGCGGAAGACCAACTGAGGAGTAAAGGCACTGGCGTGTCGTAGTAGGGCAGTGTAGAGTCCGACATTTTGGGCCACCGCAACGCGGCACTACAGCCGCGGACATGCCACACTAGGGCTATAGACTGTTCGCCATCTTTGGCCACGGAGTGGAGCGGAAGCCCAACTGAGGAAAAAAGGCACAGTCGTGCCGTAGTTGGGCAGTGCAGAATCCGTCAATTTGAGCTACAGCAACGCGGCACTACAGCCGCGCACGTGCCGCAGAAATGCCATAGAGTGTCCGCCTTCTTTGGTCACAGATTAGAGCGGAAGCCGAACTGAGGAGTAAAGGCACAGGCGTGTGGTAGTAGGGCTGTGAGGAGTCCACCATTTTGGGGCCCCGCAACGCGGAGCTACAACAGCGGACGTGCCGCAGAATGGCTATAGACTGTCCGCCATCTTTGGCTACTAATTTGAGCGGAAGTCGAACTGAGGAGAAAAGGCACTAGCGTGTAGAAATAGGGCAGTGTAGTTTCCTGCCATTTTGGCCACCGCAACGCGGCACTACAGCCGTGCACGTGCAGAATTAGGACCGTGGAGTGTCCGCAATCTTTGGCAACGGATGAGAGTGGAAGTCCAACTGAGGAGTAAAGGCACTGGCGTGTCGTAGTAGGGCAGTGCAGAATCCGACATTTTGGGCTACCGCAACGCGGCACTACAGCCGCGCACGTGCCGCAGTATTGCCATAGAGTGTCTGCCTTCTTTGGTCACAGATTAGAGCGGAAGCCGAACTGAGGAGTAAAGGCACTGGTGTGTATAAATAGGGCAATGTAGTTTCCTGCCATTTTGGCCACCGCAACGCGGCACTAAAGCCGTGCATATGCCGCAGAAATGCCATAGAGTGTCCGCCATATTTTTCCACTATTTAGAGCGGAAGCCGAACTGAGGAGTAATGGCACTGGCGTGTAGTAGTTGGGCAGTGTAGTTTCCTGCCATTTTCGCCACTGCTACGCGGCACTACAGCCGTGCACATGCCGCAGTACGACCATGGAGTGTCCGCCATATTTTTCCACTATTTAGAGCGGAAGCCGATCTGAGGAGTAAAGGCACTGGCGTGTAGCAGTTGGGCAGTGTAGTTTCCTGCCATTTTCGCCACTGCAACGCGGCACTACAGCCGTTCACGTGCCGCAGTAGGGCTATAGACAGTCCGCAATCTTTGGCCACTGATTAGAGCGGAAGCCGAACTGAGGAGTAAAGGCACAGGCGTGCCGTAGTCGGGCAGTGTAGCGTCCGACATGTTGGGCCACCGCAACGCGTCACTAAAGCCGCGCACGTGCCGCAGTAGGACCATGGAGTGCCCGCCATATTTTTCCACTATTTAGAGCGGAAGCCGAACTGAGGAGTAAATTCACTGGCGTGTCGTAGTAGGTCTGTGTAGATTCCACCATTTTGGTTCACCGCAACGCGGCACTACAGCCCCGCATGTGCCCCAATAGGGCCATAGAGTGTCCGCCTTCCTTGGTCACTATTTAGAGCGGAAGCCGAACTGAGGGGTAAAGGCATTGGTGTATAGAAATAGGGCAGTGTAGTTTCCTGCCATTTTCGCCTCTGCAACGCGGCACTACAGCCGTGCACGTGCAGCATTAGGGCCTTGGAGTGTTCGCCATTTTTTAGCCTGGGATTAGAGCGGAAGACCAACTGAGGAGTAAAGGCACTGGCGTGTCGTAGTAGGGCAGTGTAGAGTCCGACATTTTGGGCCACTGCAACGCAGCACTACAGCCGCGGACATGCCACACTAGGGCTATAGACTGTTCGCCATCTTTGGCCACGGAGTGGAGCGGAAGCCCAACTGAGGAGAAAAGGCACAGTCGTGTCGTAGTTGGGCAGTGCAGAATCCGTCAATTTGAGCTACAGCAACGCGGCACTACAGCCGCGCACGTGCCGCAGAAATGCCATAGAGTGTCCGCCTTGTTTGGTCACAGATTAGAGCGGAAGCCGAACTGAGGAGTAAAGGCACAGGCGTGTGGTAGTAGGGCTGGGAAGAGTCCGACATGTTGGGCCACCGAAACGCGGCTCTACAGCCGCGCGAGTGCCGCTGAAGGGCCATGGAGTGTCCGCCATATTTTTCCACTATTTAGAGCGGAAGCCGAACTGAGGAGTAAAGGCACTGGCGTGTAGTAGTTGGGCAGTGTAGTTTTCTGCCATTTTCGCCACTGCAGCGCAGCACTACAGCCGTGCACGTGCGGCATTAGGGGGCGGTAGTGTTCGCCATCTTTGGCCACGGATTAGAGCGGAAGCCCAACTGAGGAGTAAAGGCACTGGCGTGTCGTAGTAGGGCAGTGTAATTTCCTGCCATTTTGGCCCCCGCAACGCGGCTATAAAGCCGCACACGTGCTGCAGTAGGGCTATAAACAGTCCGCAATCTTTGGCCACTGATTAGAGCGGAAGCCGAACTGAGGAGTAAAGGCACAGGCGTGCCGTAGTCGGGCAGTGTAGCGTCCGACATGTTGGGCCACCGCAACGCGTCACTAAAGCCGCGCACGTGCCGCAGTAGGACCATGGAGTGCCCGCCATATTTTTCCACTATTTAGAGCGGAAGCCGAACTGAGGAGTGAAGGCACTGGCGTGTCGTAGTCGGGCAGTGTAGCGTCAGACATGCTGGGCCACCGCATCGCCTGACTACAGCCACGCACGAGCCGCAGGAGGACCATGGAGTGTCCGCCATATTTTTCCACTATTTAGAGCGGAAGCCGAACTGAGGAGTAAATTTACTGGCGTGTCGTAGTAGGTCTGTGTAGATTCCACCATTTTGGTTCACCGCAACGCGGCACTACAGCCGCGCATGTGCCGCAATAGGGCCATAGAGTGTCCGCCTTCCTTGGTCACTAATTAGAGCGGAAGCCGAACTGAGGAGTAAAGGCATTGGTGTGTAGAAATAGGGCAGTGTAGTTTCCTGCCATTTTCGCCTCAGCAACGCGGAACTACAGCCGTGCACGTGCAGCATTAGGGCCTTGGAGTGCTCGCCATTCTTTAGCCTGGGATTAGAGCGGAAGAACAACTGAGGAGTAAAGGCACTGGCGTGTCGTAGTAGGGCAGTGTAGAGTCCGACATTTTGGGCCACTGCAACGCAGCACTACAGCCGCGGACGTGCCACACTAGGGCTATAGACTGTTCGCCATCTTTGGCCACGGAGTGGAGCGGAAGCCCAACTGAGGAAAAAAGGCACAGTCGTGTCGTAGTTGGGCAGTGCAGAATCCGTCAATTTGAGCTACAGCAACGCGGCACTACAGCCGCGCACGTGCCGCAGAAATGCCATAGAGTGTCCGCCTTCTTTGGTCACAGATTAGAGCGGAAGCCGAACTGAGGAGTAAAGGCACAGGCGTGTGGTAGTAGGGCAGAGTAGAGTCTGACATTTTGGGCCACCGCAACGCAGCACTACAGGCGCGGGCGTGCCGCTCTAGGGCTATAGACAGCTCGCCATCTTTGGCCACTGATTAGAGCGGAAGCCGAACTGTGGAGTAAAGGCACAGGCGTGTGGTAGTAGGGCTGGGAAGAGTCCAACATGTTGGGCCACCGCAATGCGGCACTACAGCCGCGCGAGTGCCGCTGAAGGGCCATGGAGGGTCCGCTATATTTGGCCACTGATTAGAGCGGAAGCGCTACTGAGAACTTAAGTCTTTGGTAGGGTCTAGAAGGGCAGTGTTGTGTCCGCCATTTTGGGCAATCGCAACTTGGCACATTCAGCCGTGGACGTGCTGCAGAAGGGCTATAGACTGTCCGCCATCTTTGGCCACTGATTAGAGCGGAAGCCGAACTGTGGAGTAAATATAATGGCGTCTAGCAGTTGGGCAGTGTAGTTTCCTGCCTTTCTCGCCACTGCAACGCAGCACTACAGCCGTGCACGTGCCGCAGTAGGGCTCTAGACAGTCCGCAATCTTTGGCCACTGATTAGAGCAGAAGTCGAACTGAGGAGTAAAGTCACTGGCGTGTCGTAGTCGGGCAGTGTAGCGTCCGACATGTTGGGCCTCCGCAACGCGTCACTAAAGCCGCGCACGTGCCGCAGTAGGACCATGGAGTGCCCGCCATATTTTTCCACTATTTAGAGCGGAAGCCGAACTGAGGAGTGAAGGCACTGGCGTGTCGTAGTCGGGCAGTGTAGCGTCAGAGATGCTAGGCCACCGCATCGCGTCACTATAGCCGCGCACGAGCCGCAGGAGGACCATGGAGTGTCCGCTATATTTTTCTACTATTTAGATCGGAAGCCGAACTGAGGAGTAAATTCACTGGCGTGTCGTAGTAGGTCTGTGTAGATTCCACCATTTCGGTTCACCGCAACGCGGCACTACAGCCGCGCATGTGCCGCAATAGGGCCATGAGTGTCCGCCTTCCTTGGTCACTAATTAGAGCGGAAGCCGAACTGAGGAGTAAAGGCACTGGTGTGTAGAAATAGGGCAGTGTAGTTTCCTGCCATTTTGGCCACCGCAACGCGGCACTACAGCCGTGCACGTGCCGCTGAAATGCCATAGAGTGTCCGCCATATTTTTCCACTATTTAGAGCGGAAGCCGAACTGAGGAGTAATGGCACTGGCTGTAATAGTTGGGCAGTGTAGTTTCCTGCCATTTTCGCCTCTGCAACGCGGCACTACAGCCATGCACGTGCAGCATTAGGGCCTTGGAGTGTTCGCCATTTTTTAGCCTGGGATTAGAGCGGAAGACCAACTGAGGAGTAAAGGCAGTGGCGTGTCGTAGTAGGGCAGTGTAGAGTCCGACATTTTGGGCCACTGCAACGCGGCAGTACAACCGCGGACGTGCCACACTAGGGCTATAGACTGTTCGCCATCTTTGGCCACGGAGTGGAGCGGAAGCCCAACTGAGGAGTAAAGGCACAGTCGTGCCGTAGTTGGGCATTGCAGAATCCGTCAATTTGAGCTACAGCAACGCGGCACTACAGCCGCGCACGTGCCGCAGAAATGCCATAGAGTGTCCGCCTTCTTTGGTCTCAGATTAGAGCGGAAGCCGAACTGAGGAGTAAAGGCACAGGCGTGTGGTAGTAGGGCTGGGAAGAGTCCGACATGTTGGGCCACCGAAACGCGGCTCTACAGCCGCGCGAGTGCCGCTGAAGGGCCATGGAGTGTCCGCCATATCTTTCCTCTATTTAGAGCGGAAGCCGAACTGAGGAGTAAAGGCACTGGCGTGTAGTAGTTGGGAAGTGTAGTTTCCTGCCATTTTCGCCACTGCAACGCGGCACTACAGGCGTGCACGTGCGGCAATAGGGGGCGGTAGTGTTCGCCATCTTTGGAAACGGATTAGAGCGGAAGCCCAACTGAGGAGTAAAGGCACTGGCGTGTCGTAGTAGGGCAGTGTAATTTCCTGCCATTTTGGCCCTCGCAACCCGGCTATAAAGCCGCACACGTGCCGCAGTAGGGCCATGGACGGTCCGCCATATTTGGCCACTGTTTAGAGCGGAAGCGCTACTGAGAACTTAAGTCTTTGGTAGGGTCTAGAAGGGCAGTGTAGTGTCCACCATTTTGGGCAATCGCAACTTGGCACATTCAGCCGTAGACGTGCCGCAGAAGGGCTATAGACTGTCCGCCATCTTTGACTCCTGATTAGAGCGGAAGCAGAGCTGTGGAGTAAAGGCACTGGCGTGTTGTAGTCAGGCAGTGTAGCGATCGAAAAGTTGTGCCACCGCAACGCGGCACTTCAGTCGTGCACGTGCCGCAGAAGGGCCACAGAGAGTCCGCCATCTTTGGTCACTGATTAGGGCGGAAGCCGACCTGAGGAGTAAATGTAATGGCGTCTAGCAGTTGGGCAGTGTAGTTTCCTGCCTTTTTCGCCACTGCAACGCAGCACTACAGCCGTGCACGTGCCGCAGTAGGGCTATAGACAGTCCGCAATCTTTGGCCACTGATTAGAGCAGAAGTCGAACTGAGGAGTAAAGTCACTGGCGTGTCGTAGTCGGGCAGTGTAGCGTCCGACATGTTGGGCCACCGCAACGCGTCACTAAAGCCGCGCACGTGCCGCAGTAGGACCATGGAGTGCCCGCCATATTTTTCCACTGTTTAGAGCGGAAGCCGAACTGAGGAGTGAAGGCACTGGCGTGTCGTAGTCGGGCAGTGTAGCGTCAGACATGCTAGGCCACCGCATCGTGTCACTACAGCCGCGCACGAGCCGCAGGAGGACCATGGAGTGTCCGCTATATTTTTCCACTATTTAGAGCGGAAGCCGAACTGAGGAGTAAATTCACTGGCGTGTCGTAGTAGGTCTGTGTAGATTCCACCATTTCGGTTCACCGCAACGCGGCACTACAGCCGCGCATGTGCCGCAATAGGGCCATGAGTGTCCGCCTTCCTTGGTCACTAATTAGAGCGGAAGCCGAACTGAGGAGTAAAGGCACTGGTGTGTAGAAATAGGGCAGTGTAGTTTCCTGCCATTTTGGCCACCGCAACGCGGCAATACAGCCGTGCACGTGCCGCAGAAATGCCATAGAGTGTCCGCCATATTTTTCCACTATTTAGAGCGGAAGCCGAACTGAGGAGTAATGGCACTGGCTGTAATAGTTGGGCAGTGTAGTTTCCTGCCATTTTCGCCTCTGCAACGCGGCACTACAGCCATGCACGTGCAGCATTAGGGCCTTGGAGTGTTCGCCATTTTTTAGCCAGGGATTAGAGCGGAAGACCAACTGAGGAGTAAAGGCACTGGCGTGTCGAAGTAGGGCAGTGTAGAGTCCGATATTTTGGGCCACTGCAACGCGGCAGTACAGCCGCGGACGTGCCACACTAGGGCTATAGACTGTTCGCCATCTTTGGCCACGGAGTGGAGCGGAAGCCCAACTGAGGAGTAAAGGCAAAGTCGTGTCGTAGTTGGGCAGTGCAGAATCCGCCATTTTGGACTACCGCAAAGCGGCACTACAGCCGCGCACGTGCCGCAGAAATGCCATAGAGTGTCCGCCTTCTTTCGTCACAGATTAGAGCGGAAGCCGAACTGAGGAGTAAAGGCACCGGCGTGTGGTAGTAGGGCTGGGAAGAGTCCGACATGTTGGTCCACCGAAACGCGGCACTACAGCCGTGCGAGAGCCGCTGAAGGGCCATGGAGTGTCCGCCATATTTTTCCACTATTTAGAGCGGAAGCCGAACTGAGGAGTAAAGGCACCGGCGTGTGGTAGTAGGGCTGGGAAGAGTCCGACATGTTGGTCCACCGAAACGCGGCACTACAGCCGTGCGAGAGCCGCTGAAGGGCCATGGAGTGTCCGCCATATTTTTCCACTATTTAGAGCGGAAGCCGAACGGAGGAGTAATGGCACTGGCGTGTAGTAGTTGGGCAGTGTAGAGTCCGAAATTTTGGGCCACTGCAACGCGACACAATAGCCGCGCATGTGCCGCAATAGGGCCATAGAGTGTCCGCCTTCTTTGTTCACTAATTTGACGGAAATCGAACTGAGGAATAAAGGTACTGGCGTGTAGAAATAGGGCAGTATAGTTTCCTGCCATTTTGGCCACCGCAACGCGGTAATACAGCCGTGCACGTGCAGCATTAGGACCGTGGACTGTCCGCAATCTTTGGCCACTGATTAGAGCGGAAGCGCAACTGAGAACTTAAGTCTTTGGTAGGGTTTTGAAGGGCAGTGTAGAGTCCGACATTTTGGACACCGCATCGCGGCACTACAGCCGCGGACATGCCGCACTAGGGCTATAGACTGTTCGCCATCTTTGGCCACTGATTAGAGCGGAAGCCCAACTGTGGAGTAAAGGCACTGTTGTGTAGAAATAGGGCAGTGTAATTTCCTGCCATTTTGGCCACCGCAACGCGGCACTACAGCCGCGGGCGTGCCGCTCTAGGGCTATAGACTGCTCGCCATCTTTGGCCACTGATTAGAGCGGAAGCCCAACTGAGGAGCAAAGGCACTGGCGTGTCGTAGTAGGGCAGAGTAGAGTCTGACATTTTGGGCCACCGCAACGCAGCACTACAGCCGCGGGCGTGCCGCTCTAGGGCTATAGACAGCTCGCCATCTTTGGCCACTGATTAGAGCGGAAGCCGAACTGTGGAGTAAAGGCACAGGCGTGTGGTAGTAGGGCTGGGAAGAGTCCAACATGTTGGGCCACCGCAATGCGGCACTACAGCCGCGCGAGTGCCGCAGAAGGGCCATGGAGGGTCGGCTATATTTGGCCACTGATTAGAGCGGAAGCGCTACTGAGAACTTAAGTCTTTGGTAGGGTCTAGAAGGGCAGTGTTGTGTCCGCCATTTTGGGCAATCGCAACTTGGCACATTCAGCCGTGGACGTGCTGCAGAAGGGCTATAGACTGTCCGCCATCTTTGGCCACTGATTAGAGCGGAAGCCGACCTGAGGAGTAAATATAATGGCGTCTAGCAGTTGGGCAGTGTAGTTTCCTGCCTTTCTCGCCACTGCAACGCAGCAATACAGCCGTGCACGTGCCGCAGTAGGGCTCTAGACAGTCCGCAATCTTTGGCCACTGATTAGAGCAGAAGTCGAACTGAGGAGTAAAGTCACTGGCGTGTCGTAGTCGGGCAGTGTAGCGTCCGACATGTTGGGCCTCCGCAACGCGTCACTAAAGCCGCGCACGTGCCGCAGTAGGACCATGGAGTGCCCGCCATATTTTTCCACTATTTAGAGCGGAAGCCGAACTGAGGAGTGAAGGCACTGGCGTGTCGTAGTCGGGCAGTGTAGCGTCAGAGATGCTAGGCCACCGCATCGCGTCACTACAGCCGCGCACGAGCCGCAGGAGGACCATGGAGTGTCCGCTATATTTTTCTACTATTTAGATCGGAAGCCGAACTGAGGAGTAAATTCACTGGCGTGTCGTAGTAGGTCTGTGTAGATTCCACCATTTCGGTTCACCGCAACGCGGCAATACAGCCGCGCATGTGCCGCAATAGGGCCATGAGTGTCCGCCTTCCTTGGTCACTAATTAGAGCGGAAGCCGAACTGAGGAGTAAAGGCACTGGTGTGTAGAAATAGGGCAGTGTAGTTTCCTGCCATTTTGGCCACCGCAACGCGGCACTACAGCCGTGCACGTGCCGCTGAAATGCCATAGAGTGTCCGCCATATTTTTCCACTATTTAGAGCGGAAGCCGAACTGAGGAGTAATGGCACTGGCTGTAATAGTTGGGCAGTGTAGTTTCCTGCCATTTTCGCCTCTGCAACGCGGCACTACAGCCATGCACGTGCAGCATTAGGGCCTTGGAGTGTTCGCCATTTTTTAGCCTGGGATTAGAGCGGAAGACCAACTGAGGAGTAAAGGCAGTGGCGTGTCGTAGTAGGGCAGTGTAGAGTCCGACATTTTGGGCCACTGCAACGCGGCAGTACAACTGCGGACGTGCCACACTAGGGCTATAGACTGTTCGCCATCTTTGGCCACGGAGTGGAGCGGAAGCCCAACTGAGGAGTAAAGGCACAGTCGTGCCGTAGTTGGGCATTGCAGAATCCGTCAATTTGAGCTACAGCAACGCGGCACTACAGCCGCGCACGTGCCGCAGAAATGCCATAGAGTGTCCGCCTTCTTTGGTCTCAGATTAGAGCGGAAGCCGAACTGAGGAGTAAAGGCACAGGCGTGTGGTAGTAGGGCTGGGAAGAGTCCGACATGTTGGGCCACCGAAACGCGGCTCTACAGCCGCGCGAGTGCCGCTGAAGGGCCATGGAGTGTC
The DNA here is from genome assembly GCF_982258835.1 of Parasteatoda tepidariorum. Taxonomy (NCBI): domain Eukaryota; kingdom Metazoa; phylum Arthropoda; class Arachnida; order Araneae; family Theridiidae; genus Parasteatoda; species Parasteatoda tepidariorum. Next base: position 906,151 of record NW_028257374.1, on the reverse strand, counting down.
CGCCATATTTTTCCTCTATTTAGAGCGGAAGCCGAACTGAGGAGTAAAGGCACTGGCGTGTAGTAGTTGGGAAGTGTAGTTTCCTGCCATTTTCGCCACTGCAACGCGGCACTACAGCCGTGCACGTGCGGCAATAGGGGGCGGTAGTGTTCGCCATCTTTGGCCACGGATTAGAGCGGAAGCCCAACTGAGGAGTAAAGGCACTGGCGTGTCGTAGTAGGGCAGTGTAATTTCCTGCCATTTTGGCCCCCGCAACCCGGCTATAAAGCCGCACACGTGCCGCAGTAGGGCCATGGAGGGTCCGCCATATTTGGCCACTGTTTAGAGCGGAAGCGCTACTGAGAACTTAAGTCTTTGGTAGGGTCTAGAAGGGCAGTGTAGTGTCCACCATTTTGGGCAATCGCAACTTGGCACATTCAGCCGTAGACGTGCCGCAGAAGGGCTATAGACTGTCCGCCATCTTTGACTCCTGATTAGAGCGGAGGCAGAGCTGTGGAGTAAAGGCACTGGCGTGTTGTAGTCAGGCAGTGTAGCGACCGAAAAGTTGTGCCACCGCAACGCGGCACTTCAGTCGTGCACGTGCCGCAGAAGGGCCACAGAGAGTCCGCCATCTTTGGTCACTGATTAGGGCGGAAGCCGACCTGAGGAGTAAATGTAATGGCGTCTAGCAGTTGGGCAGTGTAGTTTCCTGCCTTTCTCGCCACTGCAACGCAGCACTACAGCCGTGCACGTGCCGCAGTAGGGCTATAGACAGTCCGCAATCTTTGGCCACTGATTAGAGCAGAAGTCGAACTGAGGAGTAAAGTCACTGGCGTGTCGTAGTCGGGCAGTGTAGCGTCCGACATGTTGGGCCACCGCAACGCGTAACTAATGCCGCGCACGTGCTGCAGTAGGACCATGGAGTGCCCGCCATATTTTTCCACTGTTTAGAGCGGAAGCCGAACTGAGGAGTGAAGGCACTGGCGTGTCGTAGTCGGGCAGTGTAGCGTCAGACATGCTAGGCCACCGCATCGTGTCACTACAGCCGCGCACGAGCCGCAGGAGGACCATGGAGTGTCCGCTATATTTTTCCACTATTTAGAGCGGAAGCCGAACTGAGGAGTAAATTCACTGGCGTGTCGTAGTAGGTCTGTGTAGATTCCACCATTTCGTTTCACCGCAACGCGGCACTACAGCCGCGCATGTGCCGCAATAGGGCCATGAGTGTCCGCCTTCCTTGGTCACTAATTAGAGCGGAAGCCGAACTGAGGAGTAAAGGCACTGGTGTGTAGAAATAGGGCAGTGTAGTTTCCTGCCATTTTGGCCACCGCAACGCGGCAATACGGCCGTGCACGTGCCGCAGAAATGCCATAGAGTGTCCGCCATATTTTTCCACTATTTAGAGCGGAAGCCGAACTGAGGAGTAATGGCACTGGCTGTAATAGTTGGGCAGTGTAGTTTCCTGCCATTTTCGCCTCTGCAACGCGGCACTACAGCCATGCACGTGCAGCATTAGGGCCTTGGAGTGTTCGCCATTTTTTAGCCTGGGATTAGAGCGGAAGACCAACTGAGGAGTAAAGGCACTGACGTGTCGAAGTAGGGCAGTGTAGAGTCCGATATTTTGGGCCACTGCAACGCGGCAGTACAGCCGCGGACGTACCACACTAGGGCTATAGACTGTTCGCCATCTTTGGCCACGGAGTGGAGCGGAAGCCCAACTGAGGAGTAAAGGCACAGTCGTGTCGTAGTTGGGCAGTGCAGAATCCGTCAATTTGAGCTACAGCAACGCGGCACTACAGCCGCGCACGTGCCGCAGAAATGCCATAGAGTGTCCGCCTTCTTTCGTCACAGATTAGAGCGGAAGCCGAACTGAGGAGTAAAGGCACCGGCGTGTGGTAGTAGGGCTGGGAAGAGTCCGACATGTTGGTCCACCGAAACGCGGCACTACAGCCGTGCGAGAGCCGCTGAAGGGCCATGGAGTGTCCGCCATTTTTTAGCCTGGGATTAGAGCGGAAGACCAACTGAGGAGTAAAGGCGCTGGCGTGTCGTAGTAGGGCAGTGTAGTTTCCTGCCATTTTGGCCATCGCAACGCGGTGCTACAGCCGTGCACGTGCAGCATTAGGACAGTGGAGCGTCCGCCATCTTTTTCCACTATTTAGAACGGAAGCCGAACGGAGGAGTAAAGGCACTGGTGTGTCGTAGTAGAGCAGTGTAGAGTCCGACATTTTGGGCCACCGCAACGCGGCACTACTGCCGCGCATGTGCCGCAATAGGGCCATAAAGTGTTCGCCTTCCTTGGACACTAATTATAGCGGAAGCCGAACTGAGGAGTAAAGGCACTGGTGTGTAGAAATAGGGCAGTGTAGTTTCCTGCCATTTTGGCCACCGCAACGCGGCAATACAGCCGTGCACGTGCCGCAGAAATGCCATAGAGTGTCAGTCATATTTTTCCACTATTTAGAGCGGAAGCCGAACTGAGGAGTAATGGAACTGGCTGTAATAGTTGGGCAGTGTAGTTTCCTGCCATTTTCGCCTCTGCAACGCGGCACTACAGCCATGCACGTGCAGCATTATGGCCTTGGAGTGTTCGCCATTTTTTAGCCTGGGATTAGAGCGGAAGACTAACTGAGGAGTAAAGGCACTGGCGTGTCGAAGTAGGGCAGTGTAGAGTCGGATATTTTGGGCCACTGCAACGCGGCAGTACAGCCGCGGACGTGCCACACTAGGGCTATAGACTGTTCGCCATCTTTGGCCACGGAGTGGAGCGGAAGCCCAACTGAGGAGTAAAGGCACAGTCGTGTCGTAGTTGGGCAGTGTAGAATCCGTCAATTTGAGCTACAGCAACGCGGCACTACAGCCGCGCACGTGCCGCAGAAATGCCATAGAGTGTCCGCCTTCTTTAGTCACAGATTAGAGCGGAAGCCGAACTGAGGAGTAAAGGCACAGGTGTGTGGTAGTAGGGCTGGGAAGAGTCCGACATGTTGGGCCACCGAAACGCGGCTCTACAGCCGCGCGATATCCGCTGAAGGGCCATGGAGTGTCCGCCATATTTTTCCACTATTTAAAGCGGAAGCCGAACTGAGGAGTAAAGGCAGTGGCGTGTAGTAGTTGGGCAGTGTAGTTTCCTGCCATTTTCGCCACTGCAACGCGGCACTACAGCCGTGCACGTGCGGCATTAGGGGGCGGTAGTGTTCGCCTTCTTTGGCCACTAATTAGAGCGGAAGCCGAACTGAGGAGTAAAGGCACTGGTGTGTAGAAATAGGGCAGTGTAGTTTCCTGCCATTTTGGCCCCCGCAACGCGGCTATAAAGCCGCACACGTGCCGCAGTAGGGTCATGGAGGGTCCGAAATATTTGGCCACTGTTTAGAGCGGAAGCGCTACTGAGAACTTAAGTCTTTGGTAGGGTCTAGAAGGGCAGTGTAGTGTCCACCAATTTGGGCAATCGCAACTTGGCACATTCAGCCGTAGACGTGCCGCAGAAGGGCTATAGACTGTCCGCCATCTTTGGCTCGTGATTAGAGCGGAAGCAGAACTGTGGAGTAAAGGCACTGGAGTGTTGTAGTCAGGCAGTGTAGCGACTGAAATGTTGGGCCACCGCAACGCGGCACTACAGTCGTGCACGTGCAGGCAGAAGGGCCACGGAGAGTCCGCAATCTTTGGCAACGGATAATAGCGGAAGCCCAACTGAGGGGTTATGGGACTGGCGTTTAGTAGTAGGACAGCGATGAGTTCGACAATTTGGGCAACCGCAACGCGGCACTACAGCCGCGGACGTGCCGCATTAGAGCTTTGGAGTGTCCGCCATCTTTGGCCAATGCTTAGTGTGGAAGCGCAATTGAGAACTTATGTCTTTGGTATTGTCATGTAGGGCGGTGTAGTGTCCGCTATTTTGGGCCACCACAACGCGGCACTACAGTTGCGCATGTGCCGCAGTTGGACCATGGAGTGTCCGAAATCTTTGGCCACTGATTAGAGTGGAAGCCCAACTGAGGTGTAATGGCACTGGCTTTTCGTTGTAGGGCAGTGTAGTTTCCTGCCATTTTGGCCTCCACAACGCGGCACTACAGCCGTGCACGTGCCGCTGTAGGGCCATGGAGTGTCCGCCATCTTTTTCCACTATTTAGAGCGGAAGCCGAACAGAGGAGTAAAGGCACTGGTGTGTCGTAGTAGGGCAGTGTAGAGTCCGACAATTTAGGCCACCGCAACGCGGCACTACAGCCGCGCATGTGCCGCAATAGGGCCATAGAGTGTCCGCCTTCTTTGTTCACTAATTTGAGCGGAAGTCGAACTGAGGAGTAAAGGCACTGGCGTGTAGAAATAGGGCAGTGTAGTTTCCTGCCATTTTGGCCACCGCAACGCGGTACTACAGCTGTGCACGTGCAGCATTAGGGCCTTGGAGTGTTTGCCATTTTTTAGCCTGGGATTAGAGCGGAAGACCAACTGAGGAGAAAAGGCACTGGCGTGTCGTAGTAGGGCAGTGTAGAGTCCGACATTTTGGGCCACTGCAACGCAGCACTACAGCCGCGGACATGCCACACTAGGTCTATAGACTGTCCGCTTTCTTTGGTCACAGATTAGAGCGGAAGCCGAACTGAGGAGTAAAGGCACAGGCGTGTGGTAGTAGGGCTGGGAAGAGTCCGACATGTTGGGCCACCGAAACGCAGCTCTAGAGCCGCGCGAGTGCCGCTGAAGGGCCATGGAGTGTCCGCCATATTTTTCCACTATTTAGAGCGGAAGCCGAACTGAGGAGTAAAGGCACTGGCGTGTAGTAGTTGGGCAGTGTAGTTTTCTGCCATTTTCGCCACTGCAGCGCAGCACTACAGCCGTGCACGTGCGGCATTAGGGGGCGGTAGTGTTCGCCATCTTTGGCCACGGATTAGAGCGGAAGCCCAACTGAGGAGTAAAGGCACTGGCGTGTCGTAGTAGGGCAGTGTAATTTCCTGCCATTTTGGCCCCCGCAACGTGGCTATAAAGCCGCACACGTGCTGCAGTAGGGCTATAAACAGTCCGCAATCTTTGGCCACTGATTAGAGCGGAAGCCGAACTGAGGAGTAAAGGCACAGGTGTGCCGTAGTCGGGCAGTGTAGCGTCCGACATGTTGGGCCACCGCAACGCGTCACTAAAGCCGCGCACGTGCCGCAGTAGGACCATGGAGTGCCCGCCATATTTTTCCACTATTTAGAGCGGAAGCCGAACTGAGGAGTGAAGGCACTGGCGTGTCGTAGTCGGGCAGTGTAGCGTCAGACATGCTGGGCCACCGCATCGCCTGACTACAGCCACGCACGAGCCGCAGGAGGACCATGGAGTGTCCGCCATATTTTTCCACTATTTAGAGCGGAAGCCGAACTGAGGAGTAAAGGCACAGGCGTGTGGTAGTAGGGCTGGGAAGAGTCCGACATGTTGGGCCACCGAAACGCGGCTCTACAGCCGCGCGAGTGCCGCTGAAGGGCCATAGTGTCCGCCATATTTTGCCACTGATTAGAGCGGAAGCGCTACTGAGAACTTAAGTCTTTGGTAGGGTCTATAAGGGCAGTGTAGTGTCCAGCTGTAGTTTAAGCTTCTCAGAACACTTTATTTCGCATAGGCATACATATTAAACTTTAGGGTCACGCTGTGTACCCCCTAATTGACCTATAATTATTTTCTGTGGTAGGTTACACTATTACCCTGTAATATAATACGTGGTCCAATTTAAAAATTATAGGTCAATATCAAGGTCTGATATTGCGCCTTGCGTTAGTTAACCATTGAAAGATGTCTTTGAATTTTTAAAGCATTTTAGAAAGCTTATTTCTTCATTTTAAGCTTCTCAGAACACGCTATTTCGCATAGGCATACATAGTAAACTTTGGGGTCACGCTGTGTACCCCCTAATTGACCTATAATTATTTCCTGTGGTAGGGTGCACTATTACCCTGTAATATAATACGTGGTCCAATTTAAAAATTTTAGGTCAATATTAAGGTCCGATACCGTGCCGTTAGTTAACATAGAAAAGTGTCTTCGTATTTCCTTGTTTTAATGCACTATTTAAAATATACATAGTGTACCCCCTAATTGACCTGTAATTATTTCCTGTGGTAGGGTACACTATTACCCTGTAATATAATACCTGGTCCAATTTAAGTATTATGGGTCAATATTAAGGTCTGATATTGCGCCTTGCGTTAGTTAACCATTGAAAGATGTCTTTGAATTTTTAAAGCATTTTAGAACGCTTATTTCTTCATTTTAAGCTTCTCAGAACCCCTTATTTCGCATAGGCATACATAGTAAACTTTAGGGTCACGCTGTGTACCCCTAATTGACCTATAATTATTTTCTGTGGTAGGGTACACTATCACCCTGTAATATAATACGTGGTCCAATTTAAAAATTATAGGTCAATATTAAGGTCCGATACCGTGCCGTTAGTTAACATAGAAAAGTGTCTTCGTTTTTCCTTGTTTTAATGCACTATTTAAAATATACATAGTGTACCCCCTAATTGACCTATAATTATTTCCTGTGGTAGGGTACACTATTACCCTGTAATATAATACCTGGTCCAATTTAAATGATATGGGTCAATATTAAGGTCTGATATTGCGCCTTGCGTTAGTTAACCATTGAAAGATGTCTTTGAATTTTTAAAGCATTTTAGAACGCTTATTTCCTCATTTTAAGCTTCTCAGAACACTTTATTTCTCATAGGCATACATTGTAAACTTTAGGGTCACGCTGTGTACCCCCTAATTGACCTATAATTATTTCATGTGGTAGGGTACACTATTTCCCTGTAATATAATACGTGGTCCAATTTAAAAATTATAGCTCAATATTAAGGTCCGATACCCTACCGTTAGTTAACATAGAAAAGAGTCTTCGAATTTCCTTGTTTTAATGCACTATTTAAAATATACATAGTGTACCCCCTAATTGACCTATAATTATTTCCTGCGGTAGGGTACACTATTACCCTGTAATATAATACCTGGTCCAATTTAAATATTATGGGTCAATATTAAGGTCTGATATTGCGCCTTGCGCTAGTTAACCATTGAAAGGTGTCTTTGAATTTTTAAAGCATTTTAGAACGCTTATTTCTTCATTTTAAGCTTCTCAGAACACTCTATTTCGCATAGGCATGCATAGTAAAATTTAGGGTCACGCTGTGTACCCCCTAAATGATCTATAATTATTTCCTGTGGTAGGATACACTATAACCCTGTAATATAATACGTGGTCCAATTTAAAAATTATAGGTCAATATTAAGGTCCGATACCGTGCCGTTAGTTAACATAGAAAAGTGTCTTTGAATTTTTAAAGCATTTTAGAACGCTTATTTCCTCATTTTAAGCTTCTCAGAACAGTTTATTTCGCATAGGCATACATAGTAAACTTTAGGGTCACACTGTGTATCCCCTAATTGAACTATAATTATTTCCTGTGGTAGGGTACACTATTACACTGTAATATAATACGTTTTCCAATTTAAAAATTATAGGTCAATATTAAGGTCCGATACCGTGCCGTTAGTTAACATAGGAAAGTGTCTTCGTATTTCCTTGTTTTAATGCACTATTTAAAATATACATAGTGTACCCCCTAATTGACCTATAATTATTTCTTCCTGCGGTAGGGTACACTATTACCCTGTAATACAATACCTGGTCCAATTTAAATATTATGGGTCAATATTAAGGTCTGATATTGCGCCTTGCGCTAGTTAACCATTGAAAGATGTCTTTGAATTTTTAAAGCATTTTAGAACGCTTATTTCTTCATTTTAAGCTTCTCAGAACACTCTATTTCGCATAGGCATACATAGTAAACTTTAGGGTCACGCTGTGTACCCCCTAATTGACCTATAATTATTTCCTGTGGTAGGGTACACTATTACCCCATAATATAATACGTGGTCCAATATTAAAATTATAGGTCAATATTAAGGTCCGATACCGTGCCGTTAGTTAACATAGAAAAGTGTCTTCGAATTTCCTTGTTTTAATGCACTATTTAAAATATACATAGTGTACCCCCTTATTGACCTATAATTATTTCCTGTGGTAGGGTACACTATTACCCTGTAATATAATACCTGGTCCAATTTAAATATTATGGGTCAATATTAAGGTCTGATATTGCGCCTAGCGTTAGTTAACCATTGAAAGATGTCTTTGAATTTTTAAAGCATTTTAGAACGCTTATTTCCTCATTTTAAGCTTCTCAGAACACTTTATTTCGCATAGGCATACATAGTAAACTTTAGGGTCACGCTGTGTACCCCCTAATTGACCTATAATTATTTCCTGTGGTAGGATACATCATAACTCTGTAATATAATACGTGGTCCAATTTAAATATTATAGGTCAATATTAAGGTCCGATACCGTGCCGTTAGTTAACATAGAAAAGTGTCCTCGAATTTCCATGTTTTAATGCACTGTTTAAAATATACATAGTGTACCCCCTAATTGACCTATAATTATTTCCTGTGGTAGGGTACACTATTACCCTGTAATATAATACGTGGTCCAATTTAAAAATTATAGGTCAATATTAAGGTCCGATACCGTGCCGTTAGTTAACATTGAAAAATGTCTTTGAATTTTTAAAGCATTTTAGAACGCTTATTTCCTCATTTTAAGCTTCTCAGAACACTTTATTTTGCATAGGCATACATAGTAAACTTTAGGGTCACGCTGTGTACCCCCTAATTGACCTATAATTATTTCCTGTGGTAGGGTACACTATTGCCCTGTAATATAATACGTGGTCCAATTTAAAAATTATAGGTCAATATCAAGGTCCGATACCGTGCCGTTAGTTAACATTGAAAAATGTCTTTGAATTTTTAAAGCATTTTAGAACGCTTATTTCCTCATTCTAAGCTTCTCAGAACACATTATTTCGCATAGGCATACATAGTAAACTTTAGGGTCACGCTGTGTACCCCCTAATTGACCTATAATTATTTCCTGTGGTAGGATACACTATAACCCTGTAATATAAAACGTGGTCCATTTTAAAAATTATAGGTCAATATTAAGGTCCGATACCTGTGCCGTTAGTTAACATAGAAAAGTGTCTTCGAATTTCCTTGTTTTAATGCACTATTTAAAATATACATAGTGCACCCCCTAATTGACCTATAATTATTTCCTGTGGTAGGGTACACTATTACCCTATAATATAATACGTGGTCCAATTTAAAAATTATAGGTCAATATTAAGGTCCGATAATGTGCCGTTAGTTAACATTGAAAAATGTCATTGAATTTTTAAAGCATTTTTGAACGCTTATTTCCTCATTTTAAGCTTCTCAGAACACTTTATTTCGCATAGGCATACATAGTAAACTTTAGGGTCACGCTGTGTACCCCCTAATTGACCTATAATTATTTCCTGTGGTAGGATACACCATAACCCTGTAATATAATACGTGGTCCAATTTAAAAATTATAGGTCAATATTAAGGTCCGATACCGTGCCGTTAGTTAACATAGAAAAGTGTCTTCGAATTTCCTTGTTTTAATGCACTATTTAAAATATACATAGTACACCCCCTAATTGACCTATAATTATTTCCTGTGGTAGGGTACACTATTACCCTGTAATATAATACCTGGTCCAATTTAAATATTATGGGTCAATATTAAGGTCTGATATTGCGCCTTGCGTTAGTTAATAATTGAAAGATGACTTTGAATTTTTAAAGCATTTTAGAACGCTTATTTCTTAATTTTAAGCTTCTCAGAACACTCTATTTCGCATAGGCATACATAGTAAACTTTAGGGTCACGCTGTGTACCCCCTAAATGACCTATAATTATTTCCTGTGGTAGGGTACACTATTACCCTGTAATATAATACGTGGTCCAATTTAAAAATTATAGGTCAATATTAAGGTCCGATACCGTGCCGTTAGTTAACATTGAAAAATGTCTTTGAATTTTTAAAGCATTTTAGAACGCTTATTTTCTCATTTTAAGCTTCTCAGAACACTTTATTTCGCATAGGCATACATAGTAAACTTTAGGGTCACGCTGTGTACCCCCTAATTGACCTATAATTATTTCCTGTGGTAGGATACACTATAACCCTGTAATATAATACGTGGTCCAAATTAAAAATTATAGGTCAATATTAAGGTCCGATACCGTGCCGTTAGTTAACATAGAAAAGTGTCTTCGAATTTCCTTGTTTTAATGCACTATTTAAAATATACATAGTGTACCCCCTAGTTGACCTATAATTATTTACTGTGGTAGGGTACACTATTACCCTGTAATATAATACGTGGTCCAATTTAAAAATTATTGGTCAATATTAAGGTCCGATACCGTGCCGTTAGTTAACATTGAAAAATGTCTTTGAATTTTTAAAGCATTTTAGAACGCTTATTTCCTCATTTTAAGCTTCTCAGAACACTTTATTTCGCATAGGCATACATAGTAAACTTTAGGGTCACGCTGTGTACCCCCTAATTGACCTATAATTATTTCCTGTGGTAGGGTACACTATTGCCCTGTAATATAATACGTGGTCCAATTTAAAAATTATAGGTCAATATCAAGGTCCGATACCGTGCCGTTAGTTAACATTGAAAAATGTCTTTGAATTTTTAAAGCATTTTAGAACGCTTATTTCCTCATTCTAAGCTTCTCAGAACACATTATTTCGCATAGGCATACATAGTAAACTTTAGGGTCACGCTGTGTACCCCCTAATTGACCTATAATTATTTCCTGTGGTAGGATACACTATAACCCTGTAATATAAAACGTGGTCCAATTTAAAAATTATAGGTCAATATTAAGGTCCGATACCTGTGCCGTTAGTTAACATAGAAAAGTGTCTTCGAATTTCCTTGTTTTAATGCACTATTTAAAATATACATAGTGCACCCCCTAATTGACCTATAATTATTTCCTGTGGTAGGGTACACTATTACCCTATAATATAATACGTGGTCCAATTTAAAAATTATAGGTCAATATTAAGGTCCGATACCGTGCCGTTAGTTAACATTGAAAAATGTCATTGAATTTTTAAAGCATTTTTGAACGCTTATTTCCTCATTTTAAGCTTCTCAGAACACTTTATTTCGCATAGGCATACATAGTAAACTTTAGGGTCACGCTGTGTACCCCCTAATTGACCTATAATTATTTCCTGTGGTAGGATACACCATAACCCTGTAATATAATACGTGGTCCAATTTAAAAATTATAGGTCAATATTAAGGTCCGATACCGTGCCGTTAGTTAACATAGAAAAGTGTCTTCGAATTTCCTTGTTTTAATGCACTATTTAAAATATACATAGTATACCCCCTAATTGACCTATAATTATTTCCTGTGGTAGGGTACACTATTACCCTGTAATATAACACCTGGTCCAATTTAAATATTATGGGTCAATATTAAGGTCTGATATTGCGCCTTGCGTTAGTTAATAATTGAAAGATGACTTTGAATTTTTAAAGCATTTTAGAACGCTTATTTCTTAATTTTAAGCTTCTCAGAACACTCTATTTCGCATAGGCATACATAGTAAACTTTAGGGTCACGCTGTGTACCCCCTAAATGACCTATAATTATTTCCTGTGGTAGGGTACACTATTACCCTGTAATATAATACGTGGTCCAATTTAAAAATTATAGGTCAATATTAAGGTCCGATACCGTGCCGTTAGTTAACATTGAAAAATGTCTTTGAATTTTTAAAGCATTTTAGAACGCTTATTTTCTCATTTTAAGCTTCTCAGAACACTTTATTTCGCATAGGCATACATAGTAAACTTTAGGGTCACGCTGTGTACCCCCTAATTGACCTATAATTATTTCCTGTGGTAGGATACACTATAATCCTGTAATATAATACGTGGTTCAAATTAAAAATTATAGGTCAATATTAAGGTCCGATACCGTGCCGTTAGTTAACATAGAAAAGTGTCTTCGAATTTCCTTGTTTTAATGCACTATTTAAAATATACATAGTGTACCCCCTAGTTGACCTATAATTATTTACTGTGGTAGGGTACACTATTACCCTGTAATATAATACGTGGTCCAATTTAAAAATTATTGGTCAATATTAAGGTCCGATACCGTGCCGTTAGTTAACATTGAAAAATGTCTTTGAATTTTTAAAGCATTTTAGAACGCTTATTTCCTCATTTTAAGCTTCTCAGAACACTTTATTTCGCATAGGCATACATAGTAAACTTTAGGGTCACGCTGTGTACCCCCTAATTGACCTATAATTATTTCCTGTGGTAGGGTACACTATTGCCCTGTAATATAATACGTGGTCCAATTTAAAAATTATAGGTCAATATCAAGGTCCGATACCGTGCCGTTAGTTAACATTGAAAAATGTCTTTGAATTTTTAAAGCATTTTAGAACGCTTATTTCCTCATTTTAAGCTTCTCAGAACACATTATTTCGCATAGGCATACATAGTAAACTTTAGGGTCACGCTGTGTACCCCCTAATTGACCTATAATTATTTCCTGTGGTAGGATACACTATAACCCTGTAATATAAAACGTGGTCCAATTTAAAAATTATAGGTCAATATTAAGGTCCGATACCTGTGCCGTTAGTTAACATAGAAAAGTGTCTTCGAATTTCCTTGTTTTAATGCACTATTTAAAATATACATAGTGCACCCCCTAATTGACCTATAATTATTTCCTGTGGTAGGGTACACTATTACCCTATAATATAATACGTGGTCCAATTTAAAAATTATAGGTCAATATTAAGGTCCGATACCGTGCCGTTAGTTAACATTGAAAAATGTCATTGAATTTTTAAAGCATTTTTGAACGCTTATTTCCTCATTTTAAGCTTCTCAGAACACTTTATTTCGCATAGGCATACATAGTAAACTTTAGGGTCACGCTGTGTACCCCCTAATTGACCTATAATTATTTCCTGTGGTAGGATACACCATAACCCTGTAATATAATACGTGGTCCAATTTAAAAATTATAGGTCAATATTAAGGTCCGATACCGTGCCGTTAGTTAACATAGAAAAGTGTCTTCGAATTTCCTTGTTTTAATGCACTATTTAAAATATACATAGTATACCCCCTAATTGACCTATAATTATTTCCTTTGGTAGGGTACACTATTACCCTGTAATATAATACCTGGTCCAATTTAAATATTATGGGTCAATATTAAGGTCTGATATTGCGCCTTGCGTTAGTTAATAATTGAAAGATGACTTTGAATTTTTAAAGCATTTTAGAACGCTTATTTCTTAATTTTAAGCTTCTCAGAACACTCTATTTCGCATAGGCATACATAGTAAACTTTAGGGTCACGCTGTGTACCCCCTAAATGACCTATAATTATTTCCTGTGGTAGGGTACACTATTACCCTGTAATATAATACGTGGTCCAATTTAAAAATTATAGGTCAATATTAAGGTCCGATACCGTGCCGTTAGTTAACATTGAAAAATGTCTTTGAATTTTTAAAGCATTTTAGAACGCTTATTTTCTCATTTTAAGCTTCTCAGAACACTTTATTTCGCATAGGCATACATAGTAAACTTTAGGGTCACGCTGTGTACCCCCTAATTGACCTATAATTATTTCCTGTGGTAGGATACACTATAACCCTGTAATATAATACGTGGTCCAAATTAAAAATTATAGGTCAATATTAAGGTCCGATACCGTGCCGTTAGTTAACATAGAAAAGTGTCTTCGAATTTCCTTGTTTTAATGCACTATTTAAAATATACATAGTGTACCCCCTAGTTGACCTATAATTATTTACTGTGGTAGGGTACACTATTACCCTGTAATATAATACGTGGTCCAATTTAAAAATTATTGGTCAATATTAAGGTCCGATACCGTGCCGTTAGTTAACATTGAAAAATGTCTTTGAATTTTTAAAGCATTTTAGAACGCTTATTTCCTCATTTTAAGCTTCTCAGAACACTTTATTTCGCATAGGCATACATAGTAAACTTTAGGGTCACGCTGTGTACCCCCTAATTGACCTATAATTATTTCCTGTGGTAGGATACACCATAACCCTGTAATATAATACGTGGTCCATTTTAAAAATTATAGGTCAATATTAAGGTCCGATACCGTGCCGTTAGTTAACATAGAAAAGTGTCTTCGAATTTCCTTGTTTTAATGCACTATTTAAAATATACATAGTGTACCCCCTAATTGACCTATAACTATTTCCTGTGGTAGGGTACACTATTACCCTGTAATATAATACCTGGTCCAATTTAAATATTATGGGTCAATATTAAGGTCTGATATTGCGCCTTGCGTTAGTTAATAATTGAAAGATGACTTTGAATTTTTAAAGCATTTTAGAACGCTTATTTCTTAATTTTAAGCTTTTCAGAACACTCTATTTCGCATAGGCATACATAGTAAACTTTAGGGTCACGCTGTGTACCCCCTAAATGACCTATAATTATTTCCTGTGGTAGGGTACACTATTACCCTGTAATATAATACGTGGTCCAATTTAAAAATTATAGGTCAATATTAAGGTCCGATACCGTGCCGTTAGTTAACATTGAAAAATGTCTTTGAATTTTTAAAGCATTTTAGAACGCTTATTTCCTCATTCTAAGCTTCTCAGAACACTTTATTTCGCATAGGCATACATAGTAAACTTTAGGGTCACGCTGTGTACCCCCTAATTGACCTATAATTATTTCCTGTGGTAGGATACACTATAACCCTGTAATATAATACGTGGTCCAATTTAAAAATTATAGGTCAATATTAAGGTCCGATACCGTGCCGTTAGTTAACATAGAAAAGTGTCTTCGAATTTCCTTGTTTTAAAGCACTATTTAAAATATACATAATGTACCCCCTAATTGACCTATAATTATTTCCTGTGGTAGGGTACACTATTACCCTGTAATATAATACCTGGTCCAATTTAAATATTATGGGTCAATATTAAGGTCTGATACTGCGCCTTGCGTTAGTTAATAATTGAAAGATGACTTTGAATTTTTAAAGCATTTTAGAACGCTTATTTCCTCATTCTAAGCTTCTCAGAACACTTTATTTCGCATTAGCATACATAGTAAACTTTAGGGTCACGCTGTGTACCCCATAATTGACCTATAATTATTTCCTGTGGTTGGATACAGTATAACCCTGTAATATAATACGTGGTCCAATTTAAAAATTATAGGTCAATATTAAGGTCCGATACCGTGCCGTTAGTTAACATAGAAAAGTGTCTTCGAATTTCCTTGTTTTAATGCACTATTTAAAATATACATAGTGTACCCCCTAATTGACCTATAATTATTTCCTGTGGTAGGGTACACTATTACCCTGTAATATAATACGTGGTCCAATTTAAAAATTATAGGTCAATATTAAGGTCCGATACCGTGCCGTTAGTTAACATAGAAAAGTGTCTTCGAATTTCCTTGTTTTAATGCACTATTTAAAATAAACATAGTGTACCCCCTAATTGACCTATAATTATTTCCTGTGGTAGGGTACACTATTACCCTGTAATATAATACCTGGTCCAATTTAAATATTATGGGTCAATATTAAGGTCTGATATTGCGCCTTGCGTTAGTTAATAATTGAAAGATGACTTTGAATTTTAAAGCATTTTAGAACGCTTATTTCTTAATTTCAAGCTTCTCAGAACACTCTATTTCGCATAGGCATACATAGTAAACTTTAGGGTCACGCTGTGTACCCCCTAAATGACCTATAATTATTTCCTGTGGTAGGGTACACTATTACCCTGTAATATAATACGTGGTTCAATTTAAAAATTATAGGTCAATATTTAGGTCCGATACCGTGCCGTTAGTTAACATTGAAAAATGTCTTTGAATTTTTAAAGCATTTTAGAACGCTAATTTCTTCATTTTAAGCTTCTCAGAACACTTTATTTCGCATAGGCACACATAGTAAATTTTAGGGTCACGCTGTGTACCCCCTAATTGACCTATAATTATTTCCTGTGGTAGGGTACACTATTACCCTGTGATATAATACGTGGTCCATTTTAAAAATTATAGGTCAATATTAAGGTCCGATACCGTGCCGTTAGTTAACATAGAAAAGTGTCTTCGTATTTCCTTGTTTTAATGCACTATTTAAAATATACATAGTGTACCCCCTAATTGACCTATAATTATTTCCTAGGGTAGGGTACACTATTACCCTGTAATATAATGCCTGGTCCAATTTAAATATTATGGGTCAATATTAAGGTCTGATATTGCGCCTTGCGTTAGTTAATAATTGAAAGATGACTTTGAATTTATAAAGCATTTTAGAACGCTTATTTCTTAATTTTAAGCTTCTCAGAACACTCTATTTCACATAGGCATACATAGTAAACTTTAGGGTCACGCTGTGTACCCCCTAAATGACCTATAATTATTTCCTGTGGTAGGGTACACTATTGCCCTGTAATATAATACGTGGTCCAATTTAAAAATTATAGGTCAATATTAAGGTCCGATACCGTGCCGTTAGTTAACATTGAAAAATGTCATTGAATTTTTAAAGCATTTTAGAACGCTTATTTCCTCATTTTAAGCTTCTCAGAACACTTTATTTCGCATAGGCATACATAGTAAACTTTAGGGTCACGCTGTGTACCCCCTAATTGACCTATATTTATTTCCTGTGGTAGGATACACCATAACCCTGTAATATAATACGTGGTCCAATTTAAAAATTATAGGTCAATATTAAGGTCCGATACCGTGCCGTTAGTTAACATAGAAAAGTGTCTTCGAATTTCTTTGTTTTAATGCACTATTTAAAATATACATAGTGCACCCCCTAATTGACCTATAATTATTTCCTGTGGTAGGGTACACTATTACCCTGTAATATAATACGTGGTCCAATTTAAAAATTATAGGTCAATATTAAGGTCCGATACCGTGCCGTTAGTTAACATTGAAAAATGTCTTTGAATTTTTAAAGCATTTTAGAACGCTTATTTCCTCATTCTAAGCTTCTCAGAACACTTTATTTCGCATAGGCATACATAGTAAACTTTAGGGTCACGCTGTGTACCCCCTAATTGACCTATAATTATTTCCTGTGGTAGGATACACTATAACCCTGTAATATAATACGTGGTCCAATTTAAAAATTATAGGTCAATATTAAGGTCCGATACCGTGCCGTTAGTTAACATAGAAAAGTGTCTTCGAATTTCCTTGTTTTAAAGCACTATTTAAAATATACATAATGTACCCCCTAATTGACCTATAATTATTTCCTGTGGTAGGGTACACTATTACCCTGTAATATAATACCTGGTCCAATTTAAATATTATGGGTCAATATTAAGGTCTGATACTGCGCCTTGCGTTAGTTAATAATTGAAAGATGACTTTGAATTTTTAAAGCATTTTAGAACGCTTATTTCCTCATTCTAAGCTTCTCAGAACACTTTATTTCGCATAGGCATACATAGTAAACTTTAGGGTCACGCTGTGTACCCCATAATTGACCTATAGTTATTTCCTGTGGTAGGATACACTATAACCCTGTAATATAATACGTGGTCCAATTTAAAAATTATAGGTCAATATTAAGGTCCGATACCGTGCCGTTAGTTAACATAGAAAAGTGTCTTCGAATTTCCTTGTTTTAATGCACTATTTAAAATATACATAGTGTACCCCCTAATTGACCTATAATTATTTCCTGTGGTAGGGTACACTATTACCCTGTAATATAATACGTGGTCCAATTTAAAAATTATAGGTCAATATTAAGGTCCGATACCGTGCCGTTAGTTAACATAGAAAAGTGTCTTCGAATTTCCTTGTTTTAATGCACTATTTAAAATAAACATAGTGTACCCCCTAATTGACCTATAATTATTTCCTGTGGTAGGGTACACTATTACCCTGTAATATAATACCTGGTCCAATTTACATATTATGGGTCAATATTAAGGTCCGATACCGTGCCGTTAGTTAACATTGAAAAATGTCTTTGAATTTTTAAAGCATTTTAGAACGCTAATTTCTTCATTTTAAGCTTCTCAGAACACTTTATTTCGCATAGGCATACATAGTAAATT
Source organism: Parasteatoda tepidariorum (assembly GCF_982258835.1). Taxonomy (NCBI): domain Eukaryota; kingdom Metazoa; phylum Arthropoda; class Arachnida; order Araneae; family Theridiidae; genus Parasteatoda; species Parasteatoda tepidariorum. The sequence continues at coordinate 888,087 of NW_028257374.1, read as the reverse complement.
TTAGGGTCACGCTGTGTACCCCCTAATTGACCTATAATTATTTCCTGTGGTAGGGTACACTATTACCCTGTGATATAATACGTGGTCCATTTTAAAAATTATAGGTCAATATTAAGGTCCGATACCGTGCCGTTAGTTAACATAGAAAAGTGTCTTCGTATTTCCTTGTTTTAATGCACTATTTAAAATATACATAGTGTACCCCCTAATTGACCTATAATTATTTCCTAGGGTAGGGTACACTATTACCCTGTAATATAATGCCTGGTCCAATTTAAATATTATGGGTCAATATTAAGGTCTGATATTGCGCCTTGCGTTAGTTAACCATTGAAAGATGTCTTTGAATTTTTAAAGCATTTTAGAACGCTTATTTCTTCACTTTAAGCTTCTGAGAACACTTTATTTCGCATAGGCATACATAGTAAACTTTAGGGTCCCGCTGTGTACCCCCTAATTGACCTATAATTATTTTCTGTTTTAGGGTACACTATCACCCTGTAATATAATACGTGGTCCAATTTAAAAATTTTAGGTCAATATTAAGGTCCGATACCGTACCGTTAGTTAACATAGAAAAGAGTCTTCGAATTTCCTTGTTATAATGTACTATTTAAAATATACATAGTGTACCCCCTAATTGACCTATATTTAATTCCTGTGGTAGGGTACACTATTACCCTGTAATATAATATGTGGTCCAATTTAAAAATTATAGGTCAATATTAAGGTCCGATACCGGGCCGTTAGTTAACATAGAAAAGTGTCTTCGTATTTCCTTGTTTTAATGCACTATTTAAAATATACATAGTGTACCCCCTAATTGACCTATAATTATTTCCTGTGGCAGGGTACACTCTTATCCTGTAATATAATACCTGGTCCAATTTAAATATTATGGGTCAATATTAAGGTCTGATATTGCGCCTAGCGTTAGTTAACCATTGAAAGATGTCTTTGAATTTCTAAAGCATTTTAGAACGCTTATTTCTTCATTTTAAGCTTCTCAGAACACTTTATTTCGCATAGGCATACATAGTAAACTTTAGGGTCACACTGTGTACCCCCTAATTGACCTATAATTATTTCCTGTGGTAGGGTACACTATTACTATGTAATAAAATACGTGGTCTAATTTAAAAATTATAGGTCAATATTAAGGTCCGATACCGGGCCGTTAGTTAACATAGAAAAGAGTCTTCGAATTTCCTTGTTTTAATGTACTATTTAAAATATACATAGTGTACCCATAATTGACCTATATTTAATTCGTGTGGTAGGGTACACTATTACCCTGTAATATAATACCTGGTCCAATTTAAATATTATTGTTCCATATTAAGGTCTGATATCGCGCCTTGCGTTAGTTAACCATTGAAAGATGTCTTTGAGTTTTAAAGCATTTTAGAACGCTTATTTCTTCATTTTAAGCTTCTCAGAACACTCTATTTCGCATAGGCATACATAGTAAACTTTAGGGTCACGCTGTGTACCCCCTAATTGACCTATAATTATTTCCTGTGGTAGGGCACACTATTACCCTGTAATATAATACGTGGTCCAATTGAAAAATTATAGGTCAATATTAAGGTCCGATACCGTGCCGTTAGTTAACATAGAAAAGTGTCTTCGTATTTCCTTGTTTTATTGCACTATTTAAAATATACATAGTGTACCCCCTAATTGACCTATAATTATTTCCTGTGGTAGGGTACACTATTACCCTGTAATATAATACCTGGTCCAATTTAAATATTATGGGTCAATATTAAGGTCTGATATTGCGCCTAGCGTTAGTTAACCATTGAAAGATGTCTTTGAATTTTTAAAGCACTTTAGAACGCTCATTTCTTCATTTTAAGCTTCTCAGAACACTCTATTTCGCATAGGCATACATAGTAAACTTTAGGGTCACACTGTGTACCCCCTAATTGACCTATAATTATTTCTTGTGGTAGGGTACACTATTACCCTATAATATAATACGTGGTCCAATTTAAAAATTATAGGTCAATATTAAGGTCCGATACCGGGCCGTTAGTTAACATAGAAAAGTGTCTTCGTATTTCCTTGTTTTAATGCACTATTTAAAATATACATAGTGTACCCCCTAATTGACCTATAATTATTTCCTGTGGCAGGGTACACTCATACCCTGTAATATAATACCTGGTCCAATTTAAATATTATGGGTCAATATTAAGGTCCAATATTGCGCCTAGCGTTAGTTAACCATTGAAAGATGTCTTTGAATTTCTAAAGCATTTTAGAACGCTTATTTCTTCATTTTAAGCTTCTCAGAACACTTTATTTCGCTTAGGCATACATAGTAAACTTTAGGGTCACACTGTGTACCCCCTAATTGACCTATAATTATTTCCTGTGGTAGGGTACTCTATTACCATGTAATATAATACGTGGTCCAATTTAAAAATTATATGTCAATATTAAGGTCCGATACCGTGCCGTTAGTTAACATAGAAAAGTGTCTTCGTATTTCCTTGTTTTAATGCACTATTTAAAATATACATAGTGTACCCCCTAATTGACCTGTAATTATTTCCTGTGGTAGGGCACACTATTACCCTGTAATATAATACCTGGTCCAATTTAAATATTATGGGTCAATATTAAGGTCTGATATTGCGCCTTGCGCTAGTTAACCATTGAAAGATGTCTTTGAATTTTTAAAGCATTTTAGAACGCTTATTTCTTCATTTTAAGCTTCACAGAACACTCTATTTCGCATACGCATACATACTAAAATTTAGGGTCACGCTGTGTACTCCCTAAATGACCTATAATTATTTCCTGTGGTAGGGTACACTATTACCCTGTAATATAATACGTGGTCCAATTTAAAAATTATAGGTCAATATTAAGGTCCGATACCGTGCCGTTAGTTAACATTGAAAAATGTGTTTGAATTTTTAAAGCATTTTAGAACGCTTATTTCCTCATTTTAAGCTTCTCAGAACACTTTATTTCGCATAGGCATACATAGTAAACTTTAGGGTCACGCTGTGTACCCGCTAATTGACCTATAATTATTTCCTGTGGTAGGGTACACTATTACCCTGTAATATAATATGTGGTCCAATTTAAAAATTATAGGTCAATATTAAGGTCCGATACCGGGCCGTTAGTTAACATAGAAAAGTGTCTTCGTATTTCCTTGTTTTAATGCACTATTTAAAATATACATAGTGTACCCCCTAATTGACCTATAATTATTTCCTGTGGCAGGGTACACTTTTATCCTGTAATATAATACCTGGTCCAATTTAAATATTATGGGTCAATATTAAGGTCTGATATTGCGCCTAGCGTTAGTTAACCATTGAAAGATGTCTTTGAATTTCTAAAGCATTTTAGAACGCTTATTTCTTCATTTTAAGCTTCTCAGAACACTTTATTTCGCATAGGCATACATAGTAAACTTTAGGGTCACACTGAGTACCCCCTAATTGACCTATAATTATTTCCTGTGGTAGGGTACACTATTACTATGTAATAAAATACGTGGTCTAATTTAAAAATTATAGGTCAATATTAAGGTCCGATACCGGGCCGTTAGTTAACATAGAAAAGAGTCTTCGAATTTCCTTGTTTTAATGTACTATTTAAAATATACATAGTGTACCCCCTAATTGACCTATATTTAATTCGTGTGGTAGGGTACACTATTACCCTGTAATATAATACCTGGTCCAATTTAAATATTATTGTTCCATATTAAGGTCTGATATCGCGCCTTGCGTTAGTTAACCATTGAAAGATGTCTTTGAGTTTTAAAGCATTTTAGAACGCTTATTTCTTCATTTTAAGCTTCTCAGAACACTCTATTTCGCATAGGCATACATAGTAAACTTTAGGGTCACGCTGTGTACCCCCTAATTGACCTATAATTATTTCCTGTGGTAGGGCACACTATTACCCTGTAATATAATACGTGGTCCAATTGAAAAATTATAGGTCAATATTAAGGTCCGATACCGTGCCGTTAGTTAACATAGAAAAGTGTCTTCGTATTTCCTTGTTTTAATGCACTATTTAAAATATACATAGTGTACCCCCTAATTGACCTATAATTATTTCCTGTGGTAGGGTACACTATTACCCTGTAATATAATACCTGGTCCAATTTAAATATTATGGGTCAATATTAAGGTCTGATATTGCGCCTAGCGTTAGTTAACCATTGAAAGATGTCTTTGAATTTTTAAAGCACTTTAGAACGCTCATTTCTTCATTTTAAGCTTCTCAGAACACTCTATTTCGCATAGGCATACATAGTAAACTTTAGGGTCACACTGTGTACCCCCTAATTGACCTATAATTATTTCTTGTGGTAGGGTACACTATTACCCTATAATATAATACGTGGTCCAATTTAAAAATTATAGGTCAATATTAAGGTCCGATACCGGGCCGTTAGTTAACATAGAAAAGTGTCTTCGTATTTCCTTGTTTTAATGCACTATTTAAAATATACATAGTGTACCCCCTAATTGACCTATAATTATTTCCTGTGGCAGGGTACACTCATACCCTGTAATATAATACCTGGTCCAATTTAAATATTATGGGTCAATATTAAGGTCCAATATTGCGCCTAGCGTTAGTTAACCATTGAAAGATGTCTTTGAATTTCTAAAGCATTTTAGAACGCTTATTTCTTCATTTTAAGCTTCTCAGAACACTTTATTTCGCTTAGGCATACATAGTTAACTTTAGGGTCACACTGTGTACCCCCTAATTGACCTATAATTATTTCCTGTGGTAGGGTACACTATTACCATGTAATATAATACGTGGTCCAATTTAAAAATTATATGTCAATATTAAGGTCCGATACCGTGCCGTTAGTTAACATAGAAAAGTGTCTTCGTATTTCCTTGTTTTAATGCACTATTTAAAATATACATAGTGTACCCCCTAATTGACCTATAATTATTTCCTGTGGTAGGGCACACTATTACCCTGTAATATAATACCTGGTCCAATTTAAATATTATGGGTCAATATTAAGGTCTGATATTGCGCCTTGCGCTAGTTAACCATTGAAAGATGTCTTTGAATTTTTAAAGCATTTTAGAACGCTTATTTCTTCATTTTAAGCTTCACAGAACACTCTATTTCGCATACGCATACATACTAAAATTTAGGGTCACGCTGTGTACCCCCTAAATGACCTATAATTATTTCCTGTGGTAGGGTACACTATTACCCTGTAATATAATACGTGGTCCAATTTAAAAATTATAGGTCAATATTAAGGTCCGATACCGTGCCGTTAGTTAACATTGAAAAATGTCTTTGAATTTTTAAAGCATTTTAGAACGCTTATTTCCTCATTTTAAGCTTCTCAGAACACTTTATTTCGCATAGGCATACATAGTAAACTTTAGGGTCACGCTGTGTACCCGCTAATTGACCTATAATTATTTCCTGTGGTAGGGTACACTATTACCCTGTAATATAATATGTGGTCCAATTTAAAAATTATAGGTCAATATTAAGGTCCGATACCGGGCCGTTAGTTAACATAGAAAAGTGTCTTCGTATTTCCTTGTTTTAATGCACTATTTAAAATATACATAGTGTACCCCTAATTGACCTATAATTATTTCCTGTGGCAGGGTACACTCTTATCCTGTAATATAATACCTGGTCCAATTTAAATATTATGGGTCAATATTAAGGTCTGATATTGCGCCTAGCGTTAGTTAACCATTGAAAGATGTCTTTGAATTTCTAAAGCATTTTAGAACGCTTATTTCTTCATTTTAAGCTTCTCAGAACACTTTATTTCGCATAGGCATACATAGTAAACTTTAGGGTCACACTGAGTACCCCCTAATTGACCTATAATTATTTCCTGTGGTAGGGTACACTATTACTATGTAATAAAATACGTGGTCTAATTTAAAAATTATAGGTCAATATTAAGGTCCGATACCGGGCCGTTAGTTAACATAGAAAAGAGTCTTCGAATTTCCTTGTTTTAATGTACTATTTAAAATATACATAGTGTACCCCCTAATTGACCTATATTTAATTCGTGTGGTAGGGTACACTATTACCCTGTAATATAATACCTGGTCCAATTTAAATATTATTGTTCCATATTAAGGTCTGATATCGCGCCTTGCGTTAGTTAACCATTGAAAGATGTCTTTGAGTTTTAAAGCATTTTAGAACGCTTATTTCTTCATTTTAAGCTTCTCAGAACACTCTATTTCGCATAGGCATACATAGTAAACTTTAGGGTCACGCTGTGTACCCCCTAATTGACCTATAATTATTTCCTGTGGTAGGGCACACTATTACCCTGTAATATAATACGTGGTCCAATTGAAAAATTATAGGTCAATATTAAGGTCCGATACCGTGCCGTTAGTTAACATAGAAAAGTGTCTTCGTATTTCCTTGTTTTAATGCACTATTTAAAATATACATAGTGTACCCCCTAATTGACCTATAATTATTTCCTGTGGTAGGGTACACTATTACCCTGTAATATAATACCTGGTCCAATTTAAATATTATGGGTCAATATTAAGGTCTGATATTGCGCCTAGCGTTAGTTAACCATTGAAAGATGTCTTTGAATTTTTAAAGCACTTTAGAACGCTCATTTCTTCATTTTAAGCTTCTCAGAACACTCTATTTCGCATAGGCATACATAGTAAACTTTAGGGTCACACTGTGTACCCCCTAATTGACCTATAATTATTTCTTGTGGTAGGGTACACTATTACCCTATAATATAATACGTGGTCCAATTTAAAAATTATAGGTCAATATTAAGGTCCGATACCGGGCCGTTAGTTAACATAGAAAAGTGTCTTCGTATTTCCTTGTTTTAATGCACTATTTAAAATATACATAGTGTACCCCCTAATTGACCTATAATTATTTCCTGTGGCAGGGTACACTCATACCCTGTAATATAATACCTGGTCCAATTTAAATATTATGGGTCAATATTAAGGTCCAATATTGCGCCTAGCGTTAGTTAACCATTGAAAGATGTCTTTGAATTTCTAAAGCATTTTAGAACGCTTATTTCTTCATTTTAAGCTTCTCAGAACACTTTATTTCGCATAGGCATACATAGTAAACTTTAGGGTCACACTGTGTACCCCCTAATTGACCTATAATTATTTCCTGTGGTAGGGTACACTATTACCATGTAATATAATACGTGGTCCAATTTAAAAATTATATGTCAATATTAAGGTCCGATACCGTGCCGTTAGTTAACATAGAAAAGTGTCTTCGTATTTCCTTGTTTTAATGCACTATTTAAAATATACATAGTGTACCCCCTAATTGACCTATAATTATTTCCTGTGGTAGGGCACACTATTACCCTGTAATATAATACCTGGTCCAATTTAAATATTATGGGTCAATATTAAGGTCTGATATTGCGCCTTGCGCTAGTTAACCATTGAAAGATGTCTTTGAATTTTTAAAGCATTTTAGAACGCTTATTTCTTCATTTTAAGCTTCACAGAACACTCTATTTCGCATACGCATACATACTAAAATTTAGGGTCACGCTGTGTACCCCCTAAATGACCTATAATTATTTCCTGTGGTAGGGTACACTATTACCCTGTAATATAATACGTGGTCCAATTTAAAAATTATAGGTCAATATTAAGGTCCGATACCGTGCCGTTAGTTAACATTGAAAAATGTCTTTGAATTTTTAAAGCATTTTAGAACGCTTATTTCCTCATTTTAAGCTTCTCAGAACACTTTATTTCGCATAGGCATACATAGTAAACTTTAGGGTCACGCTGTGTACCCGCTAATTGACCTATAATTATTTCCTGTGGTAGGATACACTATAACCCTGTAATATAATACGTGGTCCAATTTAAAAATTATAGGTCAATATTAAGGTCCGATACCGTGCCGTTAGTTAACATAGAAAAATGTCTTCGAATTTCCTTGTTTTAATGCACTATTTAAAATATACATAGTGTACCCCCTAATTGACCTATAATTATTTCCTGTGGTAGGGTACACTATTACCCTGTGATATAATACCTGGTTCAAGTTAAATATTATGGGTCAATATTAAGGTCTGATATTGTGCCTTGCGTTAGTTAACCATTGAAAGATGTGTTTGAATTTTTAAAGCATTTTAGAACGCTTATTTCTTCATTTTAAGCATCTCAGAACACTCTATTTCGCATAGGCATACATAGTAAAATTTAGGGTCACGCTGTGTACCCCCTAAATGACCTATAATTATTTCCTGTGGTAGGGTACACTATTACCCTGTAATATAATACGTGGTCCAATTTAAAAATTATAGGTCAATATTAAGGTCCGATACCGTGCCGTTAGTTAACATAGAAAAATGTCTTTGAATTTTTAAAGCATTTTAGAACGCTTATTTCCTCATTTTAAGCTTCTCAGAACACTTTATTTCGCATAGGCATACATAGTAAACTTTAGGGTCACTCTGTGTACCCCCTAATTGACCTATAATTATTTCCTGTGGTAGGGTACACTATAACCCTGAAATATAATACGTGGTCCAATTTAAAAATTATAGGTCAATATTAAGGTCCGATACCGTGCCGTTAGTTAACATAGAAAAGTGTCTTCGTATTTCCTTGTTTTAATGCACTATTTAAAATATACATAGTGTACCCCCTAATTGACCTATAATTATTTCCTGTGGTAGGGTACACTATTACCCTGTAATATAATACCTGGTCCAATTTAAATATTATGGGTCAATATTAAGGTCTGATATTGCGCCTTGCGTTAGTTAACCATTGAAAGATGTCTTTGAATTTTTAAAGCATTTTAGAACGCTTATTTCTTCATTTTAAGCTTCTCAGAACACTCTATTTCGCATAGGCATACATAGTAAAATTTAGGGTCACGCTGTGTACCCCCTAACTGACCTATAATTATTTCCTGTAGTAGGGTACACTATTACCCTGTAATATAATAGGTGGTCCAATTTAAAAATTATAGGTCAATATTAAGGTCCGATACCGTGCCGTTAGTTAACATTGAAAAATGTCATTGAATTTTTAAAGCATTTTAGAACGCTTATTTCCTCATTCTAAGCTTCTCAGAACACTTTATTTCGCATTGGCATACATAGTAAACTTTAGGGTCACGCTGTGTACCCCCTAATTGACCTATAAGTATTTCCTGTGGTAGGATACACTATAACCCTGTAATATAAAACGTGGTCCAATTGAAAAATTATAGGTCAATATTAAGGTCCGATACCGTGCCGTTAGTTAACGTTGAAAAATGTCATTGAATTTTTAAAGCATTTTAGAACGCTTATTTCCTCATTTTAAGCTTCTCCGAACACTTTATTTCGCATAGGCATACATAGTAAACTTTAGGGTCACGCTGTGTACCCCCTAATTGACCTATAATTATTTCCTGTGGTAGGATACACCATAACCCTGTAATATAATACGTGGTCCAATTTAAAAATTATAGGTCAATATTAAGGTCCGATACCGTGCCGTTAGTTAACATAGAAAAGTGTCTTCGAATTTCCTTGTTTTAATGCACTATTTAAAATATACATAGTGTACCCCCTAATTGACCTATAATTATTTCCTGTGGTAGGGTACACTATTACCCTGTAATATAATACCTGGTCCAATTTAAATATTATGGGTCAATATTAAGGTCTGATATTGCGCCTTGCGTTAGTTAATAATTGAAAGATGACTTTGAATTTTTAAAGCATTTTAGAACGCTTATTTCTTCATTTTAAGCTTCTCAGAACACTCTATTTCGCATAGGCATACATAGTAAAATTTAGGGTCACGCTGTGTACCCCCTAACTGACCTATAATTATTTCCTGTAGTAGGGTACACTATTACCCTGTAATATAATACGTGGTCCAATTTAAAAATTATAGGTCAATATTAAGGTCCGATACCGTGCCGTTAGTTAACATTGAAAAATGTCTTTGAATTTTTAAAGCATTTTAGAACGCTTATTTCCTCATTCTAAGCTTCTCAGAACACTTTATTTCGCATAGGCATACATAGTAAACTTTAGGGTCACGCTGTGTACCCCCTAATTGACCTATAATTATTTCCTGTGGTAGGATACACTATAACCCTGTAATATAATACGTGGTCCAATTTAAAAATTATAGGTCAATATTAAGGTCCGATACCGTGCCGTTAGTTAACATAGAAAAGTGTCTTCGAATTTCCTTGTTTTAATGCACTATTTAAAATATACATAGTGTACCCCCTAATTGACCTATAATTATTTCCTGTGGTAGGGTACACTATTACCCTGTATTATAATACGTGGTCCAATTTAAAAATTATAGGTCAATATTAAGGTCCGATACCGTGCCGTTAGTTAACATAGAAAAGTGTCTTCGAATTTCCTTGTTTTAATGCACTATTTAAAATAAACATAGTGTACCCCCTAATTGACCTATAATTATTTCCTGTGGTAGGGTACACTATTACCCTGTAATATAATACCTGGTCCAATTTAAATATTATGGGTCAATATTAAGGTCTGATATTGCGCCTTGCGTTAGTTAATAATTGAAAGATGACTTTGAATTTTAAAGCATTTTAGAACGCTTATTTCTTAATTTTAAGCTTCTCAGAACACTCTATTTCGCATAGGCATACATAGTAAACTTTAGGGTCACGCTGTGTACCCCCTAAATGACCTATAATTATTTCCTGTGGTAGGGTACACTATTACCCTGTATTATAATACGTGGTCCAATTTAAAAATTATAGGTCAATATTAAGGTCCGATACCGTGCCGTTAGTTAACATAGAAAAGTGTCTTCGAATTTCCTTGTTTTAATGCACTATTTAAAATAAACATAGTGTACCCCCTAATTGACCTATAATTATTTCCTGTGGTAGGGTACACTATTACCCTGTAATATAATACCTGGTCCAATTTAAATATTATGGGTCAATATTAAGGTCTGATATTGCGCCTTGCGTTAGTTAATAATTGAAAGATGACTTTGAATTTTAAAGCATTTTAGAACGCTTATTTCTTAATTTTAAGCTTCTCAGAACACTCTATTTCGCATAGGCATACATAGTAAACTTTAGGGTCACGCTGTGTACCCCCTAAATGACCTATAATTATTTCCTGTGGTAGGGTACACTATTACCCTGTAATATAATACGTGGTTCAATTTAAAAATTATAGGTCAATATTTAGGTCCGATACCGTGCCGTTAGTTAACATTGAAAAATGTCTTTGAATTTTTAAAGCATTTTAGAACGCTAATTTCTTCATTTTAAGCTTCTCAGAACACTTTATTTCGCATAGGCATACATAGTAAATTTTAGGGTCACGCTGTGTACCCCCTAATTGACCTATAATTATTTCCTGTGGTAGGGTACACTGTTACCCTGTGATATAATACGTGGTCCATTTTAAAAATTATAGGTCAATATTAAGGTCCGATACCGTGCCGTTAGTTAACATAGAAAAGTGTCTTCGTATTTCCTTGTTTTAATGCGCTATTTAAAATATACATAGTGTACCCCCTAATTGACCTATAATTATTTCCTAGGGTAGGGTACACTATTACCCTGTAATATAATGCCTGGTCCAATTTAAATATTATGGGTCAATATTAAGGTCTGATATTGCGCCTTGCGTTAGTTAACCATTGAAAGATGTCTTTGAATTTTTAAAGCATTTTAGAACGCTTATTTCTTCATTTTAAGCTTCTGAGAACACTTTATTTCGCATAGGCATACATAGTAAACTTTAGGGTCCCGCTGTGTACCCCCTAATTGACCTATAATTATTTTCTGTTTTAGGGTACACTATCACCCTGTAATATAACACGTGGTCCAATTTAAAAATTTTAGGTCAATATTAAGGTCCGATACCGTGCCGTTAGTTAACATAGAAAAGAGTCTTCGAATTTCCTTGTTATAATGTACTATTTAAAATATACATAGTGTACCCCCTAATTGACCTATATTTAATTCCTGTGGTAGGGTACACTATTACCCTGTAATATAATACGTGGTCCAATTTAAAAATTATAGGTCAATATTAAGGTCCGATACCGGGCCGTTAGTTAACATAGAAAAGTGTCTTCGAATTTCCTTGTTTTAAAGCACTATTTAAAATATACATAATGTACCCCCTAATTGACCTATAATTATTTCCTGAGGTAGGGTACACTATTACCCTGTAATATAATACCTGGTCCAATTTAAATATTATGGGTCAATATTAAGGTCTGATACTGCGCCTTGCGTTAGTTAATAATTGAAAGATGACTTTGAATTTTTAAAGCATTTTAGAACGCTTATTTCCTCATTCTAAGCTTCTCAGAACACTTTATTTCGCATAGGCATACATAGTAAACTTTAGGGTCACTCTGTGTACCCCCTAATTGACCTATAATTATTTCCTGTGGTAGGGTACACTATAACCCTGTAATATAATACGTGGTCCAATTTAAAAATTATAGGTCAATATTAAGATCCGATACCGTGCCGTTAGTTAACATAGAAAAGTGTCTTCGTATTTCCTTGTTTTAATGCACTATTTAAAATATACATAGTGTACCCCCTAATTGACCTATAATTATTTCCTGTGGTAGGGTACACTATTACCCTGTAATATAATACCTGGTCCAATTTAAATATTATGGGTCAATATTAAGGTCTGATATTGCGCCTTGCGTTAGTTAACCATTGAAAGATGTCTTTGAATTTTTAAAGCATTTTAGAACGCTTATTTCTTCATTTTAAGCTTCTCAGAACACTCTATTTCGCGTAGGCATACATAGTAAAATTTAGGGTCACGCTGTGTACCCCCTAACTGACCTATAATTATTTCCTGTAGTAGGGTACACTATTACCCTGTAATATAATAGGTGGTCCAATTTAAAAATTATAGGTCAATATTAAGGTCCGATACCGTGCCGTTAGTTAACATTGAAAAATGTCATTGAATTTTTAAAGCATTTTAGAACGCTTATTTCCTCATTCTAAGCTTCTCAGAACACTTTATTTCGCATTGGCATACATAGTAAACTTTAGGGTCACGCTGTGTACCCCCTAATTGACCTATAAGTATTTCCTGTGGTAGGATACACTATAACCCTGTAATATAAAACGTGGTCCAATTGAAAAATTATAGGTCAATATTAAGGTCCGATACCGTGCCGTTAGTTAACATAGAAAAGTGTCTTCGTATTTCCTTGTTTTAATGCACTATTTAAAATATACATAGTGTACCCCCTAATTGACCTATAATTATTTCCTGTGGTAGGGTACACTATTACCCTGTAATATAATACCTGGTCCAATTTAAATATTATGGGTCAATATTAAGGTCTGATATTGCGCCTTGCGTTAGTTAACCATTGAAAGATGTCTTTGAATTTTTAAAGCATTTTAGAACGCTTATTTCTTCATTTTAAGCTTCTCAGAACACTCTATTTCGCGTAGGCATACATAGTAAAATTTAGGGTCACGCTGTGTACCCCCTAACTGACCTATAATTATTTCCTGTAGTAGGGTACACTATTACCCTGTAATATAATAGGTGGTCCAATTTAAAAATTATAGGTCAATATTAAGGTCCGATACCGTGCCGTTAGTTAACATTGAAAAATGTCATTGAATTTTTAAAGCATTTTAGAACGCTTATTTCCTCATTCTAAGCTTCTCAGAACACTTTATTTCGCATTGGCATACATAGTAAACTTTAGGGTCACGCTGTGTACCCCCTAATTGACCTATAAGTATTTCCTGTGGTAGGATACACTATAACCCTGTAATATAAAACGTGGTCCAATTGAAAAATTATAGGTCAATATTAAGGTCCGATACCGTGCCGTTAGTTAACGTTGAAAAATGTCATTGAATTTTTAAAGCATTTTAGAACGCTTATTTCCTCATTTTAAGCTTCTCCGAACACTTTATTTCGCATAGGCATACATAGTAAACTTTAGGGTCACGCTGTGTACCCCCTAATTGACCTATAATTATTTCCTGTGGTAGGATACACCATAACCCTGTAATATAATACGTGGTCCAATTTAAAAATTATAGGTCAATATTAAGGTCCGATACCGTGCCGTTAGTTAACATAGAAAAGTGTCTTCGAATTTCCTTGTTTTAATGCACTATTTAAAATATACATAGTGTACCCCCTAATTGACCTATAATTATTTCCTGTGGTAGGGTACACTATTACCCTGTAATATAATACCTGGTCCAATTTAAATATTATGGGTCAATATTAAGGTCTGATATTGCGCCTTGCGTTAGTTAATAATTGAAAGATGACTTTGAATTTTTAAAGCATTTTAGAACGCTTATTTCTTCATTTTAAGCTTCTCAGAACACTCTATTTCGCATAGGCATACATAGTAAAATTTAGGGTCACGCTGTGTACCCCCTAACTGACCTATAATTATTTCCTGTAGTAGGGTACACTATTACCCTGTAATATAATATGTGGTCCAATTTAAAAATTATAGGTCAATATTAAGGTCCGATACCGTGCCGTTAGTTAACATTGAAAAATGTCTTTGAATTTTTAAAGCATTTTAGAACGCTTATTTCCTCATTCTAAGCTTCTCAGAACACTTTATTTCGCATAGGCATACATAGTAAACTTTAGGGTCACGCTGTGTACCCCCTAATTGACCTATAATTATTTCCTGTGGTAGGATACACTATAACCCTGTAATATAATACGTGGTCCAATTTAAAAATTATAGGTCAATATTAAGGTCCGATACCGTGCCGTTAGTTAACATAGAAAAGTGTCTTCGAATTTCCTTGTTTTAATGCACTATTTAAAATATACATAGTGTACCCCCTAATTGACCTATAATTATTTCCTGTGGTAGGGTACACTATTACCCTGTATTATAATACGTGGTCCAATTTAAAAATTATAGGTCAATATTAAGGTCCGATACCGTGCCGTTAGTTAACATAGAAAAGTGTCTTCGAATTTCCTTGTTTTAATGCACTATTTAAAATAAACATAGTGTACCCCCTAATTGACCTATAATTATTTCCTGTGGTAGGGTACACTATTACCCTGTAATATAATACCTGGTCCAATTTAAATATTATGGGTCAATATTAAGGTCTGATATTGCGCCTTGCGTTAGTTAATAATTGAAAGATGACTTTGAATTTTAAAGCATTTTAGAACGCTTATTTCTTAATTTTAAGTTTCTCAGAACACTCTATTTCGCATAGGCATACATAGTAAACTTTAGGGTCACGCTGTGTACCCCCTAAATGACCTATAATTATTTCCTGTGGTAGGGTACACTATTACCCTGTAATATAATACGTGGTTCAATTTAAAAATTATAGGTCAATATTTAGGTCCGATACCGTGCCGTTAGTTAACATTGAAAAATGTCTTTGAATTTTTAAAGCATTTTAGAACGCTAATTTCTTCATTTTAAGCTTCTCAGAACACTTTATTTCGCATAGGCATACATAGTAAATTTTAGGGTCACGCTGTGTACCCCCTAATTGACCTATAATTATTTCCTGTGGTAGGGTACACTGTTACCCTGTGATATAATACGTGGTCCATTTTAAAAATTATAGGTCAATATTAAGGTCCGATACCGTGCCGTTAGTTAACATAGAAAAGTGTCTTCGTATTTCCTTGTTTTAATGCGCTATTTAAAATATACATAGTGTACCCCCTAATTGACCTATAATTATTTCCTAGGGTAGGGTACACTATTACCCTGTAATATAATGCCTGGTCCAATTTAAATATTATGGGTCAATATTAAGGTCTGATATTGCGCCTTGCGTTAGTTAACCATTGAAAGATGTCTTTGAATTTTTAAAGCATTTTAGAACGCTTATTTCTTCATTTTAAGCTTCTGAGAACACTTTATTTCGCATAGGCATACATAGTAAACTTTAGGGTCCCGCTGTGTACCCCCTAATTGACCTATAATTATTTTCTGTTTTAGGGTACACTATCACCCTGTAATATAACACGTGGTCCAATTTAAAAATTTTAGGTCAATATTAAGGTCCGATACCGTGCCGTTAGTTAACATAGAAAAGAGTCTTCGAATTTCCTTGTTATAATGTACTATTTAAAATATACATAGTGTACCCCCTAATTGACCTATATTTAATTCCTGTGGTAGGGTACACTATTACCCTGTAATATAATACGTGGTCCAATTTAAAAATTATAGGTCAATATTAAGGTCCGATACCGGGCCGTTAGTTAACATAGAAAAGTGTCTTCGAATTTCCTTGTTTTAAAGCACTATTTAAAATATACATAATGTACCCCCTAATTGACCTATAATTATTTCCTGAGGTAGGGTACACTATTACCCTGTAATATAATACCTGGTCCAATTTAAATATTATGGGTCAATATTAAGGTCTGATACTGCGCCTTGCGTTAGTTAATAATTGAAAGATGACTTTGAATTTTTAAAGCATTTTAGAACGCTTATTTCCTCATTCTAAGCTTCTCAGAACACTTTATTTCGCATAGGCATACATAGTAAACTTTAGAGTCACTCTGTGTACCCCCTAATTGACCTATAATTATTTCCTGTGGTAAGGTACACTATAACCCTGTAATATAATACGTGGTCCAATTTAAAAATTATAGGTCAATATTAAGGTCCGATACCGTGCCGTTAGTTAACATAGAAAAGTGTCTTCGTATTTCCTTGTTTTAATGCACTATTTAAAATATACATAGTGTACCCCCTAATTGACCAATAATTATTTCCTGTGGTAGGGTACACTATTACCCTGTAATATAATACCTGGTCCAATTTAAATATTATGGGTCAATATTAAGGTCTGATATTGCGCCTTGCGTTAGTTAACCATTGAAAGATGTCTTTGAATTTTTAAAGCATTTTAGAACGCTTATTTCTTCATTTTAAGCTTCTCAGAACACTCTATTTCGCATAGGCATACATAGTAAAATTTAGGGTCACGTTGTGTACCCCCTAACTGACCTATAATTATTTCCTGTAGTAGGGTACTCTATTACCCTGTAATATAATAGGTGGTCCAATTTAAAAATTATAGGTCAATATTAAGGTCCGATACCGTGCCGTTAGTTAACATAGAAAAATGTCTTTGAATTTTTAAAGCATTTTAGAACGCTTATTTCCTCATCTTAAGCTTCTCAGATCACTTTATTTCGCATAGGCATACACAGTAAACTTTAGGGTCACTCTGTGTACCCCCTAATTGACCTATAATTATTTCCTGTGGTAGGGTACACTATAACCCTGTAATATAATACGTGGTCCAATTTAAAAATTATAATTCAATATTAAGGTCCGATACCGTGCCGTTAGTTAACATAGAAAAGTGTCTTCGTATTTTCTTGTTTTAATGCACTATTTAAAATATACATAGTGTACCCCCTAATTGACCTATAATTATTTCCTGTTGTAGGGTACACTATTTCCCTGTAATATAATACCTGGTCTAATTGAAATATTATGGTTCCATATTAAGGTCTGATATCGCGCCTTGCGTTAGTTAACCATTGAAAGATGTCTTTGAATTTTTAAAGCATTTTAGAACGCTTATTTCTTCATTTTAGGCTTCTCAGAACACTCTATTTCACATAGGCATACATAGTAGACTTTAGGGTCACGCTGTGTACCACCTAATTGACCTATAATTATTTCCTGTGGTAGGGTACACTATTACCCTGTAATATAATACGTGGTTCAATTTAAAAATTATAGGTCAATATTAAGGTCCGATACCGTGCCTCTAGTTAACATTGAAAAATGTCTTTGAATTTTTAAAGCATTTTAGAACGCTTATTTCCTCATTTTAAGCTTCTCAGAACACTTTATTTCGCATAGGCATACATAGTAAACTTTAGGGTCACGCTGTGTACCCGCTAATTGACCTATAATAATTTCCTGTGGTAGGATACACTATAACCCTGTAATATAATACGTGGTCCATTTTAAAAATTATAGGTCAATATTAAGGTCCGATACCGTGCCGTTAGTTAACATAGAAAAGTGTCTTCGTATTTCCTTGTTTTAATGCGCTATTTAAAATATACATAGTGTACCCCCTAATTGACCTATAATTATTTCCTAGGGTAGGGTACACTATTACCCTGTAATATAATGCCTGGTCCAATTTAAATATTATGGGTCAATATTAAGGTCTGATATTGCGCCTTGCGTTAGTTAACCATTGAAAGATGTCTTTGAATTTTTAAAGCATTTTAGAACGCTTATTTCTTCATTTTTAGCTTCTGAGAACACTTTATTTTGCATAGGCATACATAGTAAACTTTAGGGTCCCGCTGTGTACCCCCTAATTGACCTATAATTATTTTCTGTTTTAGGGTACACTATCACCCTGTAATATAACACGTGGTCCAATTTAAAAATTTTAGGTCAATATTAAGGTCCGATACCGTGCCGTTAGTTAACATAGAAAAGAGTCTTCGAATTTCCTTGTTATAATGTACTATTTAAAATATACATAGTGTACCCCCTAATTGACCTATATTTAATTCCTGTGGTAGGGTACACTATTACCCTGTAATATAATACGTGGTCCAATTTAAAAATTATAGGTCAATATTAAGGTCCGATACCGGGCCGTTAGTTAACATAGAAAAGTGTCTTCGAATTTCCTTGTTTTAAAGCACTATTTAAAATATACATAATGTACCCCCTAATTGACCTATAATTATTTCCTGAGGTAGGGTACACTATTACCCTGTAATATAATACCTGGTCCAATTTAAATATTATGGGTCAATATTAAGGTCTGATACTGCGCCTTGCGTTAGTTAATAATTGAAAGATGACTTTGAATTTTTAAAGCATTTTAGAACGCTTATTTCCTCATTCTAAGCTTCTCAGAACACTTTATTTCGCATAGGCATACATAGTAAACTTTAGGGTCACTCTGTGTACCCCCTAATTGACCTATAATTATTTCCTGTGGTAAGGTACACTATAACCCTGTAATATAATACGTGGTCCAATTTAAAAATTATAGGTCAATATTAAGGTCCGATACCGTGCCGTTAGTTAACATAGAAAAGTGTCTTCGTATTTCCTTGTTTTAATGCACTATTTAAAATATACATAGTGTACCCCCTAATTGACCTATAATTATTTCCTGTGGTAGGGTACACTATTACCCTGTAATATAATACCTGGTCCAATTTAAATATTATGGGTCAATATTAAGGTCTGATATTGCGCCTTGCGTTAGTTAACCATTGAAAGATGTCTTTGAATTTTTAAAGCATTTTAGAACGCTTATTTCTTCATTTTAAGCTTCTCAGAACACTCTATTTCGCATAGGCATACATAGTAAAATTTAGGGTCACGCTGTGTACCCCCTAACTGACCTATAATTATTTCCTGTAGTAGGGTACTCTATTACCCTGTAATATAATAGGTGGTCCAATTTAAAAATTATAGGTCAATATTAAGGTCCGATACCGTGCCGTTAGTTAACATAGAAAAATGTCTTTGAATTTTTAAAGCATTTTAGAACGCTTATTTCCTCATCTTAAGCTTCTCAGATCACTTTATTTCGCATAGGCATACACAGTAAACTTTAGGGTCACTCTGTGTACCCCCTAATTGACCTATAATTATTTCCTGTGGTAGGGTACACTATAACCCTGTAATATAATACGTGGTCCAATTTAAAAATTATAATTCAATATTAAGGTCCGATACCGTGCCGTTAGTTAACATAGAAAAGTGTCTTCGTATTTTCTTGTTTTAATGCACTATTTAAAATATACATAGTGTACCCCCTAATTGACCTATAATTATTTCCTGTTGTAGGGTACACTATTTCCCTGTAATATAATACCTGGTCTAATTGAAATATTATGGTTCCATATTAAGGTCTGATATCGCGCCTTGCGTTAGTTAACCATTGAAAGATGTCTTTGAATTTTTAAAGCATTTTAGAACGCTTATTTCTTCATTTTAGGCTTCTCAGAACACTCTATTTCACATAGGCATACATAGTAGACTTTAGGGTCACGCTGTGTACCACCTAATTGACCTATAATTATTTCCTGTGGTAGGGTACACTATTACCCTGTAATATAATACGTGGTTCAATTTAAAAATTATAGGTCAATATTAAGGTCCGATACCGTGCCTCTAGTTAACATTGAAAAATGTCTTTGAATTTTTAAAGCATTTTAGAACGCTTATTTCCTCATTTTAAGCTTCTCAGAACACTTTATTTCGCATAGGCATACATAGTAAACTTTAGGGTCACGCTGTGTACCCGCTAATTGACCTATAATAATTTCCTGTGGTAGGATACACTATAACCCTGTAATATAATACGTGGTCCAATTTAAAAATTATAGGTCAATATTAAGGTCCGATACCGTGCCGTTAGTTAACATAGAAAAGTGTCTTCGAATTTCCTTGTTTTAATGCACTATTTAAAATATACATAGTGTACCCCCTAATTGACCTATAATTATTTCCTGTGGTAGGGTACACTATTACCCTGTGATATAATACCTGGTTCAAGTTAAATATTATGGTTCCATATTAAGGTCTGATATCGCGCCTTGCGTTAGTTAACCATTGAAAGATGTCTTTGAATTTTTAAAGCATTTTAGAACGCTTATTTCTTCATTTTAAGCTTCTCAGAACACTCTATTTCGCATAGGCATACATAGTAGACTTTAGGGTCACGCTGTGTACCACCTAATTGACCTATAATTATTTCCTGTGGTAAGGTACACTATTACCCTGTAATATAATACGTGGTACAATTTAAAAATTATAGGTCAATATTAAGGTCCGATACCGTGCCGTTAGTTAACATAGAAAAGTGTCTTCGTATTTCCTTGTTTTAATGCACTATTTAAAATATACATAGTGTACCCCCTAAATGACCTATAATTATTTCCTGTGGTAGGGTACACTATTACCCTGTAATATAATACCTGGTTCAAGTTAAATATTATGGGTCAATATTAAGGTCTGATATTGCGCCTTGCGTTAGTTAACCATTGAAAGATGTTTTTGAATTTTTAAAGCATTTTAGAAAGCTTATTTCTTCATTTTAAGCTTCTCAGAACACTCTATTTCCCATAAGCATACATACTAAAATTTAGGGTCACGCTGTGTACCCCCTAAATGACCTATAATTATTTCCTGTGGTAGGGTACACTATTACCCTGTAATATAATAGGTGGTCCAATTTAAAAATTATAGGTCAATATTAAGGTCCGATACCGTGCCGTTAGTTAACATAGAAAAATGTCTTTGAATTTTTAAAGCATTTTAGAAAGCTTATTTCCTCATCTTAAGCTTCTCAGATCACTTTATTTCGCATAGGCATACATAGTAAACTTTAGGGTCACTCTGTGTACCCCCTAATTGACCTATAATTATTTCCTGTGGTAGGGTACACTATAACCCTGTAATATAATACGTGGTCCAATTTAAAAATTATAATTCAATATTAAGGTCCGATACCGTGCCGTTAGTTAACATAGAAAAGTGTCTTCGTATTTTCTTGTTTTAATGCACTATTTAAAATATACATAGTGTACCCCCTAATTGACCTATAATTATTTCCTGTTGTAGGGTACACTATTTCCCTGTAATATAATACCTGGTCTAATTGAAATATTATGGTTCCATATTAAGGTCTGATATTGCGCCTTGCGTTAGTTAACCATTGAAAGATGTCTTTGAATTTTTAAAGCATTTTAGAACGCTTATTTCTTCATTTTAGGCTTCTCAGAACACTCTATTTCACATAGGCATACATAGTAGACTTTAGGGTCACGCTGTGTACCACCTAATTGACCTATAATTATTTCCTGTGGTAGGGTACACTATTACCCTGTAATATAATACGTGGTTCAATTTAAAAATTATAGGTCAATATTAAGGTCCGATACCGTGCCTCTAGTTAACATTGAAAAATGTCTTTGAATTTTTAAAGCATTTTAGAACGCTTATTTCCTCATTTTAAGCTTCTCAGAACACTTTATTTCGCATAGGCATACATAGTAAACTTTAGGGTCACGCTGTGTACCCGCTAATTGACCTATAATTATTTCCTGTGGTAGGATACACTATAACCCTGTAATATAATACGTGGTCCAATTTAAAAATTATAGGTCAATATTAAGGTCCGATACCGTGCCGTTAGTTAACATAGAAAAGTGTCTTCGAATTTCCTTGTTTTAATGCACTATTTAAAATATACATAGTGTACCCCCTAATTGACCTATAATTATTTCCTGTTGTAGGGTACACTATTACCCTGTGATATAATACCTGGTTCAAGTTAAATATTATGGGTCAATATTAAGGTCTGATATTGCGCCTTGCGTTAGTTAACCATTGAAAGATGTCTTTGAATTTTTAAAGCATTTTAGAACGCTTATTTCTTCATTTTAAGCATCTCAGAACACTCTATTTCGCATAGGCATACATAGTAAAATTTAGGGTCACGCTGTGTACCCCCTAAATGACCTATAATCATTTCCTGTGGTAGGGTACACTATTACCCTGTAATATAATACGTGGTCCAATTTAAAAATTATAGGTCAATATTAAGGTCCGATACCGTGCCGTTAGTTAACATAGAAAAATGTCTTTGAATTTTTAAAGCATTTTAGAACGCTTATTTCCTCATTTTAAGCTTCTCAGAACACTTTATTTCGCATAGGCATACATAGTAAACTTTAGGGTCACTCTGTGTACCCCCTAATTGACCTATAATTATTTCCTGTGGTAGGGTACACTATAACCCTGTAATATAATACGTGGTCCAATTTAAAAATTATAGGTCAATATTAAGGTCCGATACCGTGCCGTTAGTTAACATAGAAAAGTGTCTTCGAATTTCCTTGTTTTAATGCACTATTTAAAATATACATAGTGTACCCCCTAATTGACCTATAATTATTTCCTGTGGTAGGGTACACTATTACCCTGTGATATAATACCTGGTTCAAGTTAAATATTATGGGTCAATATTAAGGTCTGATATTGTGCCTTGCGTTAGTTAACCATTGAAAGATGTCTTTGAATTTTTAAAGCATTTTAGAACGCTTATTTCCTCATTTTAAGCTTCTCAGAACACTTTATTTCGCATAGGCATACATAGTAAACTTTAGGTTCACTCTGTGTACCCCCTCATTGACCTATAATTATTTCCTGTGGTAGGGTACACTATAACCCTGTAATATAATACGTGGTCCAATTTAAAAATTATAGGTCAATATTAAGGTCCGATACCGTGCCGTTAGTTAACATAGAAAAGTGTCTTCGTATTTCCTTGTTTTAATGCACTATTTAAAATATACATAGTGTACCCCCTAATTGACCTATAATTATTTCCTGTGGTAGGGTACACTATTAGCCTGTAATATAATACCTGGTCCAATTTAAATATTATGGGTCAATATTAAGGTCTGATATTGCGCCTTGCGTTAGTTAACCATTGAAAGATGTCTTTGAATTTTTAAAGCATTTTAGAACGCTTATTTCTTCATTTTAAGCTTCTCAGAACACTCTATTTCGCATAGGCATACATAGTAAAATTTAGGGTCACGCTGTGTACCCCCTAACTGACCTATAATTATTTCCTGTAGTAGGGTACACTATTACCCTGTAATATAATAGGTGGTCCAATTTAAAAATTATAGGTCAATATTAAGGTCCGATACCGTGCCGTTAGTTAACATAGAAAAATGTCTTTGAATTTTTAAAGCATTTTAGAACGCTTATTTCCTCATCTTAAGCTTCTCAGAACACTTTATTTCGCATAGGCATACATAGTAAACTTTAGGGTCACTCTGTGTACCCCCTAATTGACCTATAATTATTTCCTGTGGCAGGGTACACTATAACCCTGTAATATAATACGTGGTCCAATTTAAAAATTATAGGTCAATATTAAGGTCTGATATTGCGCCTTGCGTTAGTTAACCATTGAAAGATGTCTTTGAATTTTTAAAGCATTTTAGAACGCTTATTTCTTCATTTTAAGCTTCTCAGAACACTCTATTTCGCATAGGCATACATAGTAAAATTTAGGGTCACGCTGTGTACCCCCTAAATGACCTATAATTATTTCCTGTGGTAGGGTACACTATTACCCTGTAATATAATAGGTGGTCCAATTTAAAAATTATAGGTCAATATTAAGGTCCGATACCGTGCCGTTAGTTAACATAGAAAAATGTCTTTGAATTTTTAAAGCATTTTAGAACGCTTATTTCCTCATCTTAAGCTTCTCAGAACACTTTATTTCGCATAGGCATACATAGTAAACTTTAGGGTCACTCTGTGTACCCCCTAATTGACCTATAATTATTTCCTGTGGTAGGGTACACCATAACCCTGTAATATAATACGTGGTCCAATTTACAAAATTATAGGTCAATATTAAGGTCCGATACCGTGCCGTTAGTTAACATAGAAAAGTGTCTTCGAATTTCCTTGTTTTAATGCACTATTTAAAATATACATAGTGTACCCCCTAATTGACCTATAATTATTTCCTGTGGTAGGGTACACTATTACCCTGTGATATAATACCTGGTTCAAGTTAAATATTATGGGTCAATATTAAGGTCTGATATTGTGCCTTGCGTTAGTTAACCATTGAAAGATGTCTTTGAATTTTTAAAGCATTTTAGAACGCTTATTTCCTCATTTTAAGCTTCTCAGAACACTTTATTTCGCATAGGCATACATAGTAAACTTTAGGTTCACTCTGTGTACCCCCTCATTGACCTATAATTATTTCCTGTGGTAGGGTACACTATAACCCTGTAATATAATACGTGGTCCAATTTAAAAATTATAGGTCAATATTAAGGTCCGATACCGTGCCGTTAGTTAACATAGAAAAGTGTCTTCGTATTTCCTTGTTTTAATGCACTATTTAAAATATACATAGTGTACCCCCTAATTGACCTATAATTATTTCCTGTGGTAGGGTACACTATTAGCCTGTAATATAATACCTGGTCCAATTTAAATATTATGGGTCAATATTAAGGTCTGATATTGCGCCTTGCGTTAGTTAACCATTGAAAGATGTCTTTGAATTTTTAAAGCATTTTAGAACGCTTATTTCTTCATTTTAAGCTTCTCAGAACACTCTATTTCGCATAGGCATACATAGTAAAATTTAGGGTCACGCTGTGTACCCCCTAACTGACCTATAATTATTTCCTGTAGTAGGGTACACTATTACCCTGTAATATAATAGGTGGTCCAATTTAAAAATTATAGGTCAATATTAAGGTCCGATACCGTGCCGTTAGTTAACATAGAAAAATGTCTTTGAATTTTTAAAGCATTTTAGAACGCTTATTTCCTCATCTTAAGCTTCTCAGAACACTTTATTTCGCATAGGCATACATAGTAAACTTTAGGGTCACTCTGTGTACCCCCTAATTGACCTATAATTTATTCCTGTGGCAGGGTACACTATAACCCTGTAATATAATACGTGGTCCAATTTAAAAATTATAGGTCAATATTAAGGTCTGATATTGCGCCTTGCGTTAGTTAACCATTGAAAGATGTCTTTGAATTTTTAAAGCATTTTAGAACGCTTATTTCTTCATTTTAAGCTTCTCAGAACACTCTATTTCGCATAGGCATACATAGTAAAATTTAGGGTCACGCTGTGTACCCCCTAAATGACCTATAATTATTTCCTGTGGTAGGGTACACTATTACCCTGTAATATAATAGGTGGTCCAATTTAAAAATTATAGGTCAATATTAAGGTCCGATACCGTGCCGTTAGTTAACATAGAAAAATGTCTTTGAATTTTTAAAGCATTTTAGAACGCTTATTTCCTCATCTTAAGCTTCTCAGAACACTTTATTTCGCATAGGCATACATAGTAAACTTTAGGGTCACTCTGTGTACCCCCTAATTGACCTATAATTATTTCCTGTGGTAGGGTACACCATAACCCTGTAATATAATACGTGGTCCAATTTACAAAATTATAGGTCAATATTAAGGTCCGATACCGTGCCGTTAGTTAACATAGAAAAGTGTCTTCGAATTTCCTTGTTTTAATGCACTATTTAAAATATACATAGTGTACCCCCTAATTGACCTATAATTATTTCCTGTGGTAGGGTACACTATTACCCTGTGATATAATACCTGGTTCAAGTTAAATATTATGGGTCAATATTAAGGTCTGATATTGTGCCTTGCGTTAGTTAACCATTGAAAGATGTCTTTGAATTTTTAAAGCATTTTAGATCGCTTATTTCTTCATTTTAAGCATCTCAGAACACTCTATTTAGCATAGGCATACATAGTAAAATTTAGGGTCACGCTGTGTACCCCCTAAATGACCTATAATTATTTCCTGTTGTAGGGTACACTATTACCCTGTAATATAATACGTGGTCCAATTTAAAAATTATAGGTCAATATTAAGGTCCGATACCGTGCCGTTAGTTAACATAGAAAAATGTCTTTGAATTTTTAAAGCATTTTAGAACGCTTATTTCCTCATTTTAAGCTTCTCAGAACACTTTATTTCGCATAGGCATACATAGTAAACTTTAGGGTCACTCTGTGTACCCCCTAATTGACCTATAATTATTTCCTGTGGTAGGGTACACTATAACCCTGTAATATAATACGTGGTCCAATTTAAAAATTATAGGTCAATATTAAGGTCCGATACCGTGCCGTTAGTTAACATAGAAAAGTGTCTTCGTATTTTCTTGTTTTAATGCACTATTTAAAATATACATAGTGTACCCCCTAATTGACCTATAATTATTTCCTGTTGTAGGGTACACTATTTCCCTGTAATATAATACCTGGTCTAATTGAAATATTATGGTTCCATATTAAGGTCTGATATCGCGCCTTGCGTTAGTTAACCATTGAAAGATGTCTTTGAATTTTTAAAGCATTTTAGAACGCTTATTTCTTCATTTTAGGCTTCTCAGAACACTCTATTTCGCATAGGCGTACATAGTAGACTTTAGGGTCACGCTGTGTACCACCTAATTGACCTATAATTATTTCCTGTGGTAAGGTACACTATTACCCTGTAATATAATACGTGGTACAATTTAAAATTTATAGGTCAATATTAAGGTCCGATACCGTGCCGTTAGTTAACATAGAAAAGTGTCTTCGTATTTCCTTGTTTTAAAGCACTATTTAAAATATACATAGTGTACCCCCTAATTGACCTATATTTATTTCCTGTGGTAGGGTACACTATTACCCTGTGATATAATACCTGGTTCAAGTTAAATATTATGGGTCAATATTAAGGTCTGATATTGCGCCTTGCGTTAGTTAACCATTGAAAGATGTCTTTGAATTTTTAAAGCATTTTAGAACGCTTATTTCTTCATTTTAAGCTTCTCAGAACACTCTATTTCGCATAAGCATACATACTAAAATTTAGGGTCACGCTGTGTACCCCCTAAATGACCTATAATTATTTCCTTTGGTAGGGTACACTATTACCCTGTAATATAATACGTGGTTCAATTTAAAAATTATAGGTCAATATTAAGGTCCGATACCGTGCCTCTAGTTAACATTGAAAAATGTCTTTGAATTTTTAAAGCATTTTAGAACGCTTATTTCCTCATTTTAAGCTTCTCAGAACACTTTATTTCGCATAGGCATACATAGTAAACTTTAGGGTCACGCTGTGTACCCGCTAATTGACCTATAATTATTTCCTGTGGTAGGATACACTATAACCCTGTAATATAATACGTGGTCCAATTTAAAAATTATAGGTCAATATTAAGGTCCGATACCGTGCCGTTAGTTAACATAGAAAAGTGTCTTCGAATTTCCTTGTTTTAAGGCACTATTTAAAATATACATAGTGTACCCCCTAATTGACCTATAATTATTTCCTGTGGTAGGGTACACTATTACCCTGTGATATAATACCTGGTTCAAGTTAAATATTATGGGTCAATATTAAGGTCTGATATTGCGCCTTGCGTTAGTTAACCATTGAAAGATGTCTTTGAATTTTTAAAGCATGTTAGAACGCTTATTTCTTCATTTTAAGCATCTCAGAACACTCTATTTCGCATAGGCATACATAGTAAAATTTAGGGTCACGCTGTGTACCCCCTAAATGACCTATAATAATTTCCTGTGGTAGGGTACCCTATTACCCTGTAATATAATACGTGGTCCAATTTAAAAATTATAGGTCAATATTAAGGTCCGATACCGTGCCGTTAGTTAAAATAGAAAAATGTCTTTGAATTTTTAAAGCATTTTAGAACGCTTATTTCCTCATTTTAAGCTTCTCAGAACACTTTATTTCGCATAGGCATACATAGTAAACTTTAGGGTCACTCTGTGTACCCCCTAATTGACCTATAATTATTTCCTGTGGTAGGGTACACTATAACCCTGTAATATAATACGTGGTCCAATTTAAAAATTATAGGTTAATATTAAGGTCCGATACCGTGCCGTTAGTTAACATAGAAAAGTGTCTTCGTATTTTCTTGTTTTAATGCACTATTTAAAATATACATAGTGTACCCCCTAATTGACCTATAATTATTTCCTGTTGTAGGGTACACTATTTCCCTGTAATATAATACCTGGTCTAATTGAAATATTATGGTTCCATATTAAGGTCTGATATCGCGCCTTGCGTTAGTTAACCATTGAAAGATGTCTTTGAATTTTTAAAGCGTTTTAGAACGCTTATTTCTTCATTTTAAGCATCTCAGAACACTCTATTTCGCATAGGCATACATAGTAAAATTTAGGGTCACGCTGTGTACCCCCTAAATGACCTATAATAATTTCCTGTGGTAGGGTACCCTATTACCCTGTAATATAATACGTGGTCCAATTTAAAAATTATAGGTCAATATTAAGGTCCGATACCGTGCCGTTAGTTAAAATAGAAAAATGTCTTTGAATTTTTAAAGCATTTTAGAACGCTTATTTCCTCATTTTAAGCTTCTCAGAACACTTTATTTCGCATAGGCATACATAGTAAACTTTAGGGTCACTCTGTGTACCCCCTAATTGACCTATAATTATTTCCTGTGGTAGGGTACACTATAACCCTGTAATATAATACGTGGTCCAATTTAAAAATTATAGGTTAATATTAAGGTCCGATACCGTGCCGTTAGTTAACATAGAAAAGTGTCTTCGTATTTTCTTGTTTTAATGCACTATTTAAAATATACATAGTGTACCCCCTAATTGACCTATAATTATTTCCTGTTGTAGGGTACACTATTTCCCTGTAATATAATACCTGGTCTAATTGAAATATTATGGTTCCATATTAAGGTCTGATATCGCGCCTTGCGTTAGTTAACCATTGAAAGATGTCTTTGAATTTTTAAAGCGTTTTAGAACGCTTATTTCTTCATTTTAAGCTTCTCAGAACACTCTATTTCGCATAGGCATACATAGTAGATTTTAGGGTCACGCTGTGTACCACCTAATTGACCTATAATTATTTCCTGTGGTAAGGTACACTATTACCCTGTAATATAATACGTGGTACAATTTAAAAATTATAGGTCAATATTAAGGTCCGATACCGTGCCGTTAGTTAACATAGAAAAGTGTCTTCGTATTTCCTTGTTTTAATGCACTATTTAAAATATACATAGTGTACCCCCTAAATGACCTATAATTATTTCCTGTGGTAGGGTACACTATTACCCTGTAATATAATACCTGGTTCAAGTTAAATATTATGGGTCAATATTAAGGTCTGATATTGCGCCTTGCGTTAGTTAACCATTGAAAGATGTTTTTGAATTTTTAAAGCATTTTAGAACGCTTATTTCTTCATTTTAAGCTTCTCAGAACACTCTATTTCCCATAAGCATACATACTAAAATTTAGGGTCACGCTGTGTACCCCCTAATTGACTTATAATTATTTCCTGTGGTAGGGTACACTATAACCCTGTAATATAATACGTGGTCCAATTTAAAAATTATAGGTCAATATTAAGGTCCGATACCGTGCCGTTAGTTAACATAGAAAAGTGTCTTCGTATTTTCTTGTTTTAATGCACTATTTAAAATATACATAGTGTACCCCCTAATTGGCCTATAATTATTTCCTGTTGTAGGGTACACTATTTCCTTGTAATATAATACCTGGTCTAATTGAAATATTATGGTTCCATATTAAGGTCTGATATCGCGCCTTGCGTTAGTTAACCATTGAAAGATGTCTTTGAATTTTTAAAGCATTTTAGAACGCTTATTTCTTCATTTTAGGCTTCTCAGAACACTCTATTTCGCATAGGCATACATAGTAGACTTTAGGGTCACGCTGTGTACCTAATTGACCTATAATTATTTCCTGTGGTAAGGTACACTATTACCCTGTAATATAATACGTGGTACAATTTAAAATTTATAGGTCAATATTAAGGTCCGATACCGTGCCGTTAGTTAACATAGAAAAGTGTCTTCGTATTTCCTTGTTTTAATGCACTATTTAAAATATACATAGTGTACCCCCTAATTGACCTATAATTATTTCCTGTGGTAGGGTACACTATTACCCTGTGATATAATACCTGGTTCAAGTTAAATATTATGGGTCAATATTAAGGTCTGATATTGCGCCTTGCGTTAGTTAACCATTGAAAGATGTCTTTGAATTTTTAAAGCATTTTAGAACGCTTATTTCTTCATTTTAAGCTTCTCAGAACACTCTATTTCGCATAAGTATACATACTAAAATTTAGGGTCACGCTGTGTACCCCCTAAATGACCTATAATTATTTCCTGTGGTAGGGTACACTATTACCCTGTAATATAATACGTGGTTCAATTTAAAAATTATAGGTCAATATTAAAGTCCGATACCGTGCCTCTAGTTAACATTGAAAAATGTCTTTGAATTTTTAAAGCATTTTAGAACGCTTATTTCCTCATTTTAAGCTTCTCAGAACACTTTATTTCGCATAGGCATACATAGTAAAATTTAGGGTCACGCTGTGTACCCCCTAAATGACCTATAATTATTTCCTGTGGTAGGGTACACTATTACCCTGTAATATAATAGGTGGTCCAATTTAAAAATTATAGGTCAATATTAGGGTCCGATACCGTGCCGTTAGTTAACATAGAAAAATGTCTTCGTATTTTCTTGTTTTAATGCACTATTTAAAATATACATAGTGTACCCCCTAATTGACCTATAATTATTTCCTGTTGTAGGGTACACTATTTCCCTGTAATATAATACCTGGTCTAATTGAAATATTATGGTTCCATATTAAGGTCTGATATCGCGCCTTGCGTTAGTTAACCATTGAAAGATGTCTTTGAATTTTTAAAGCATTTTAGAACGCTTATTTCTTCATTTTAAGCTTCTCAGAACACTCTATTTCGCATAGGCATACATAGTAGACTTTAGGGTCACGCTGTGTACCACCTAATTGACCTATAATTATTTCCTGTGGTAAGGTACACTATTACCCTGTAATATAATACGTGGTACAATTTAAAAATTATAGGTCAATATTAAGGTCCGATACCGTGCCGTTAGTTAACATAGAAAAGTGTCTTCGTATTTCCTTGTTTTAATGCACTATTTAAAATATACATAGTGTACCCCCTAAATGACCTATAATTATTTCCTGTGGTAGGGTACACTATTACCCTGTAATATAATACCTGGTCCAATTTAAATATTATGGGTCAATATTAAGGTCTGATATTGCGCCTAGCGTTAGTTAAACATTGAAAGATGTCTTTGAATTTTTAAAGCATTTTAGAACGCTTATTTCTTCAATTTAAGCTTCTCAGAAAACTCTATTTCGCAGAGGCATACATAGAGAACTTTAGGGTCACGCTGTGTACTTCCTAATTGACCTATAATTATTTCTTGTGGTAGGGTACACTATTACCCTATAATATAATACGTGGTCCAATTTAAAAATTATTGGTCAATATTAAGGTCCGATACCGGGCCGTTAGTTAACATAGAAAAGTGTCTTCGTATTTCCTTGTTTTAATGCACTATTTAAAATATACATAGTGTACCCCCTAATTGACCTATAATTATTTCCTGTGGCAGGGTACACTATTACCCTGTAATATAATACCTGGTCCAATTTAAATATTATGGGTCAATATTAAGGTCTGATATTGCGCCTAGCGTTAGTTAAAAATTGAAAGATGTCTTTGAATTTTTAAAGCATTTTAGAACGCTTATTTCTTCATTTTAAGCTTCTCAGAACACTTTATTTCGCATAGGCATACATAGTAAACTTTAGGGTCACACTGTGTACCCCCTAATTGACCTATAATTATTTCCTGTGGTAGGGTACACTATTATCATGTAATATAATCCGTAGTCCAATTTAAAAATTATAGGTCAATATTAAGGTCCGATACCGGGCCGTTGGTTAACATAGAAAAGTGTCTTCGTATTTCCTTGTTTTAATGCACTATTTGAAATATACAAAGTGTACCCCCTAATTGACCTATAATTATTTCCTGTGGTAGGGTACACTATTACCCCGTAATATAATACCTGGTCCAATTCAAATATTATGGGTCAATATTAAGGTCTGATATTGCGCCTTGCGTTAGTTAACCATTGAAAGATGTCTTTGAATTTTTAAAGCATTTTAGAACGCTTATTTCTTCATTTTAAGCATCTCAGAACTTTCTATTTCGCATAGGCATACATACTAAAATTTAGGGTCACGCTGTGTACCCCCTAATTGACTTATAATTATTTCCTGTGGTAGGGTACACTATAACCCTGTAATATAATACGTGGTCCAATTTAAAAATTATAGGTCAATATTAAGGTCCGATACCGTGCCGTTAGTTAACATAGAAAAGTGTCTTCGTATTTTCTTGTTTTAATGCACTATTTAAAATATACATAGTGTACCCCCTAATTGGCCTATAATTATTTCCTGTTGTAGGGTACACTATTTCCTTGTAATATAATACCTGGTCTAATTGAAATATTATGGTTCCATATTAAGGTCTGATATCGCGCCTTGCGTTAGTTAACCATTGAAAGATGTCTTTGAATTTTTAAAGCATTTTAGAACGCTTATTTCTTCATTTTAGGCTTCTCAGAACACTCTATTTCGCATAGGCATACATAGTAGACTTTAGGGTCACGCTGTGTACCTAATTGACCTATAATTATTTCCTGTGGTAAGGTACACTATTACCCTGTAATATAATACGTGGTACAATTTAAAATTTATAGGTCAATATTAAGGTCCGATACCGTGCCGTTAGTTAACATAGAAAAGTGTCTTCGTATTTCCTTGTTTTAATGCACTATTTAAAATATACATAGTGTACCCCCTAATTGACCTATAATTATTTCCTGTGGTAGTGTACACTATTACCCTGTGATATAATACCTGGTTCAAGTTAAATATTATGGGTCAATATTAAGGCCTGATATTGCGCCTTGCGTTAGTTAACCATTGAAAGATGTCTTTGAATTTTTAAAGCATTTTAGAACGCTTATTTCTTCATTTTAAGCTTCTCAGAACACTCTATTTCGCATAAGTATACATACTAAAATTTAGGGTCACGCTGTGTACCCCCTAAATGACCTATAATTATTTCCTGTGGTAGGGTACACTATTACCCTGTAATATAATACGTGGTTCAATTTAAAAATTATAGGTCAATATTAAAGTCCGATACCGTGCCTCTAGTTAACATTGAAAAATGTCTTTGAATTTTTAAAGCATTTTAGAACGCTTATTTCCTCATTTTAAGCTTCTCAGAACACTTTATTTCGCATAGGCATACATAGTAAAATTTAGGGTCACGCTGTGTACCCTCTAATTGACCTATAATTATTTCCTGTGGTAGGGTACACTATTACCCTATAATATAATACGTGGTCCAATTTAAAAAATATAGGTCAATATTAAGGTCCGATACCGTGCCGTTAGTTAACATAGAAAAGTGTCTTCGTATTTCCTTGTTTTAATGCACTATTTAAAATATACATAGTGTACCCCCTAATTGACCTATAATTATTTCCTGGGGTAGGGTACACTATTACCCTGTAATATAATACCTGGTCCAATTTAAATATTATGGGTCAATATAAAGGTCTGATATTGCGCTTTGCGCTAGTTAACCATTGAAAGATGTCTTTGAATTTTCAAAGCATTTTAGAACGTTTATTTCTTCATTTTAAGCTTCTCAGAACACTCTATTTCGCATAGGCATACATAGTAAACTTTAGGGTCACGCTGTGTACCCCCTAATTGACCTATAATTATTTCTTGTGGTAGGGTACACTATTACCCTGTAATATAATATGTGGTCCAATTTAAAAATTATAGGTCAATATTAAGGTCCGATACCGTGACGTTAGTTAACATAGAAAAGTGTCTTTGAATTTTTAAAGCATTTTTGAACGCTTATTTCCTCATTTTAAGCTTCTCAGAACACTTTATTTCGCATAGGCATACATAGTAAACTTTAGGGTCACACTGTGTACCCCCTAATTGACCTATAATTATTTCCTGTGGTAGGGTACACTATTACCATGTAATATAATACGTGGTCCAATTTAAAAATTATAGGTCAATATTAAAGTCCGATACCGTGCCTCTAGTTAACATTGAAAAATGTCTTTGAATTTTTAAAGCATTTTAGAACGCTTATTTCCTCATTTTAAGCTTCTCAGAACACTTTATTTCGCATAGGCATACATAGTAAAATTTAGGGTCACGCTGTGTACCCCCTAAATGACCTATAATTATTTCCTGTGGTAGGGTACACTATTACCCTGTAATATAATAGGTGGTCCAATTTAAAAATTATAGGTCAATATTAGGGTCCGATACCGTGCCGTTAGTTAACATAGAAAAATGTCTTCGTATTTTCTTGTTTTAATGCACTATTTAAAATATACATAGTGTACCCCCTAATTGACCTATAATTATTTCCTGTTGTAGGGTACACTATTTCCCTGTAATATAATACCTGGTCTAATTGAAATATTATGGTTCCATATTAAGGTCTGATATCGCGCCTTGCGTTAGTTAACCATTGAAAGATGTCTTTGAATTTTTAAAGCATTTTAGAACGCTTATTTCTTCATTTTAAGCTTCTCAGAACACTCTATTTCGCATAGGCATACATAGTAGACTTTAGGGTCACGCTGTGTACCACCTAATTGACCTATAATTATTTCCTGTGGTAAGGTACACTATTACCCTGTAATATAATACGTGGTACAATTTAAAAATTATAGGTCAATATTAAGGTCCGATACCGTGCCGTTAGTTAACATAGAAAAGTGTCTTCGTATTTCCTTGTTTTAATGCACTATTTAAAATATACATAGTGTACCCCCTAAATGACCTATAATTATTTCCTGTGGTAGGGTACACTATTACCCTGTAATATAATACCTGGTCCAATTTAAATATTATGGGTCAATATTAAGGTCTGATATTGCGCCTAGCGTTAGTTAAACATTGAAAGATGTCTTTGAATTTTTAAAGCATTTTAGAACGCTTATTTCTTCAATTTAAGCTTCTCAGAAAACTCTATTTCGCAGAGGCATACATAGAGAACTTTAGGGTCACGCTGTGTACTTCCTAATTGACCTATAATTATTTCTTGTGGTAGGGTACACTATTACCCTATAATATAATACGTGGTCCAATTTAAAAATTATTGGTCAATATTAAGGTCCGATACCGGGCCGTTAGTTAACATAGAAAAGTGTCTTCGTATTTCCTTGTTTTAATGCACTATTTAAAATATACATAGTGTACCCCCTAATTGACCTATAATTATTTCCTGTGGCAGGGTACACTATTACCCTGTAATATAATACCTGGTCCAATTTAAATATTATGGGTCAATATTAAGGTCTGATATTGCGCCTAGCGTTAGTTAAAAATTGAAAGATGTCTTTGAATTTTTAAAGCATTTTAGAACGCTTATTTCTTCATTTTAAGCTTCTCAGAACACTTTATTTCGCATAGGCATACATAGTAAACTTTAGGGTCACACTGTGTACCCCCTAATTGACCTATAATTATTTCCTGTGGTAGGGTACACTATTATCATGTAATATAATACGTGGTCCAATTTAAAAATTATAGGTCAATATTAAGGTCCGATACCGGGCCGTTGGTTAACATAGAAAAGTGTCTTCGTATTTCCTTGTTTTAATGCACTATTTAAAATATACAAAGTGTACCCCCTAATTGACCTATAATTATTTCCTGTGGTAGGGTACACTATTACCCCGTAATATAATACCTGGTCCAATTCAAATATTATGGGTCAATATTAAGGTCTGATATTGCGCCTTGCGTTAGTTAACCATTGAAAGATGTCTTTGAATTTTTAAAGCATTTTAGAACGCTAATTTCTTCATTTTAAGCTTCTCAGAACACTCTATTTCGCATAGGCATACATAGTAAACTTTAGGGTCACGCTGTGTACCCTCTAATTGACCTATAATTATTTCCTGTGGTAGGGTACACTATTACCCTATAATATAATACGTGGTCCAATTTAAAAAATATAGGTCAATATTAAGGTCCGATACCGTGCCGTTAGTTAACATAGAAAAGTGTCTTCGTATTTCCTTGTTTTAATGCACTATTTAAAATATACATAGTGTACCCCCTAATTGACCTATAATTATTTCCTGGGGTAGGGTACACTATTACCCTGTAATATAATACCTGGTCCAATTTAAATATTATGGGTCAATATAAAGGTCTGATATTGCGCTTTGCGCTAGTTAACCATTGAAAGATGTCTTTGAATTTTCAAAGCATTTTAGAACGTTTATTTCTTCATTTTAAGCTTCTCAGAACACTCTATTTCGCATAGGCATACATAGTAAACTTTAGGGTCACGCTGTGTACCCCCTAATTGACCTATAATTATTTCTTGTGGTAGGGTACACTATTACCCTGTAATATAATATGTGGTCCAATTTAAAAATTATAGGTCAATATTAAGGTCCGATACCGTGACGTTAGTTAACATAGAAAAGTGTCTTTGAATTTTTAAAGCATTTTTGAACGCTTATTTCCTCATTTTAAGCTTCTCAGAACACTTTATTTCGCATAGGCATACATAGTAAACTTTAGGGTCACACTGTGTACCCCCTAATTGACCTATAATTATTTCCTGTGGTAGGGTACACTATTACCATGTAATATAATACGTGGTCCAATTTAAAAATTATAGGTCAATATTAAGGTCCGATACCGTGCCGTTAGTTAACATAGAAAAGTGTCGTCGTATTTCCTGGTTTTAATGCACTATTTAAAATATACATAGTGTACCCCCTAATTGATCTATAATTATTTCCTGTGGTAGGGTGCACTATTACCCTGTAATATAATACCTGGTCCAATTCAAATATTATGGGTCAATATTAAGGTCTGATATTGCGCCTTGCGTTAGTTAAGCATTGAAAGATGTCTTTGAATTTTTAAAGCATTTTAGAACGCTAATTTCTTCATTTTAAGCTTCTCAGAACACTCTATTTCGCATAGGCATACATAGTAAACTTTAGGGTCACACTGTGTACCCCCTAATTGACCTATAATTATTTCCTGTGGTAGGGTACACTATTATCATGTAATATAATACGTGGTCTAATTTAAAAATTATAGGTCTATATTAAGGTCCGATACCGGGCCGTTAGTTAACATAGAAAAGTGTCTTCGTATTTCCTTGTTTTAATGCACTATTTAAAATATACAAAGTGTACCCCCTAATTGACCTATAATTATTTCCTGTATTAGGGTACACTATTACCCCGTAATATAATACCTGGTCCAATTCAAATATTATGGGTCAATATTAAGGTCTGATATTGCGCCTTGCGTTAGTTAACCATTGAAAGATGTCTTTGAATTTTTAAAGCATTTTAGAACGCTAATTTCTTCATTTTAAGCTTCTCAGAACACTCTATTTCGCATAGGCATACATAGTAAACTTTAGGGTCATGCTGTGTACCCTCTAATTGACCTATAATTATTTCCTGTGGTAGGGTACACTATTACCCTATAATATAATACGTGGTCCAATTTAAAAAATATAGGTCAATATTAAGGTCCGATACCGTGCCGTTAGTTAACATAGAAAAGTGTCTTCGTATTTCCTTGTTTTAATGCACTATTTAAAATATACATAGTGTACCCCCTAATTGACCTATAATTATTTCCTGGGGTAGGGTACACTATTACCCTGTAATATAATACCTAGTCCAATTTAAATATTATGGGTCAATATTAAGGTCTGATATTGCTCCTTGCGCTAGTTAACCATTGAAAGATGTCTTTGAATTTTTAAAGCATTTTAGATCGTTTATTTCTTCATTTTAAGCTTCTCAGAACACTCTATTTCGCATAGGCATACATAGTAAACTTTAGGGTCACGCTGTGTACCCCCTAATTGACCTATAATTATTTCTTGTGGTAGGGTACACTATTACCCTATAATATAATACGTGGTCCAATTTAAAAATTATAGGTCAATATTAAGGTCCGATACCGTGCCGTTAGTTAACATAGAAAAATGTCTTTGAATTTTTAAAGCATTTTAGAACGCTTATTTCCTCATTTTAAGCTTCTCAGAACACTTTATTTCGCATAGGCATACATAGTAAACTTTAGGGTCACGCTGTGTACCCCCTAATTGACCTATAATTATTTCCTTTGGAAGGGTACACTATTACCCTGTAATATAATACCTGGTCCAATTTAAATATTATGGGTCAATATTAAGGTCTGATATTGCGCCTTGCGTTAGTTAACCATTGAAAGATGTCTTTGAATTTTTAAAGCATTTTAGAACGCTTATTTCCTCATTTTAAGCTTCTCAGAACACTTTATTTCGCATAGGCATACATAGTAAACTTTAGGGTCACTCTGTGTACCCCCTAATTGACCTATAATTATTTCCTGTGGTAGGGTACACTATA
This sequence comes from Parasteatoda tepidariorum, assembly GCF_982258835.1. Lineage (NCBI taxonomy): Eukaryota > Metazoa > Arthropoda > Arachnida > Araneae > Theridiidae > Parasteatoda > Parasteatoda tepidariorum. Next base: position 849,054 of record NW_028257374.1, on the reverse strand, counting down.
ACCCTGTAATATAATACGTGGTCCAATTTAAAAATTATAGGTCAATATTAAGGTCCGATACCGTGCCGTTAGTTAACATAGAAAAGTGTCTTCGTATTTCCTTGTTTTAATGCACTATTTAAAATATACATAGTGTACCCCCTAATTGACCTATAATTATTTCCTGTGGTAGGGTACACTATTACCCTGTAATATAATACCTGGTCCAATTTAAATATTATGGGTCAATATTAAGGTCTGATATTGCGCCTTGCGTTAGTTAACCATTGAAAGATGTCTTTGAATTTTTAAAGCATTTTAGAACACTTATTTCTTCATTTTAAGCTTCTCAGAACACTCTATTTCGCATAGGCATACATAGTAAAATTTAGGGTCACGCTGTGTACCCCCTAAATGACCTATAATTATTTCCTGTGGTAGGGTACACTATTACCCTGTAATATAATACGTGGTCCAATTTAAAAATTATAGGTCAATATTAAGGTCCGATACCGTGCCGTTAGTTAACATAGAAAAATGTCTTTGAATTTTTAAAGCATTTTAGAACGCTTATTTCCTCATTTTAAGCTTCTCAGAACACTTTATTTCGCATAGGCATACATAGTAAACTTTAGGGTCACTCTGTGTACCCCCTAATTGACCTATAATTATTTCCTGTGGTAGGGTACACTATAACCCTGTAATATAATACGTGGTCCAATTTAAAAATTATAGGTTAATATTAAGGTCCGATACCGTGCCGTTAGTTAACATAGAAAAGTGTCTTCGTATTTTCTTGTTTTAATGCACTATTTAAAATATACATAGTGTACCCCCTAATTGACCTATAATTATTTCCTGTTGTAGGGTACACTATTTCCCTGTAATATAATACCTGGTCTAATTGAAATATTATGGGTCAATATTAAGGTCTGATATTGCGCCTTGCGTTAGTTAACCATTGAAAGATGTCTTTGAATTTTTAAAGCATTTTAGAACGCTTATTTCTTCATTTTAAGCTTCTCAGAACACTCTATTTCGCATAAGTATACATACTAAAATTTAGGGTCACGCTGTGTACCCCCTAAATGTACTATAATTATTTCCTGTGGTAGGGTACACTATTACCCTGTAATATAATACGTGGTTCAATTTAAAAATTATAGGTCAATATTAAAGTCCGATACCGTGCCTCTAGTTAACATTGAAAAATGTCTTTGAATTTTTAAAGCATTTTAGAACGCTTATTTCCTCATTTTAAGCTTCTCAGAACACTTTATTTCGCATAGGCATACATAGTAAACTTTAGGGTCACACTGTGTACCCCCTAATTGACCTATAATTATTTCCTGTGGTAGGGTACACTATTACCATGTAATATAATACGTGGTCCAATTTAAAAATTATAGGTCAATATTAAGGTCCGATACCGTGCCGTTAGTTAACATAGAAAAGTGTCGTCGTATTTCCTGGTTTTAATGCACTATTTAAAATATACATAGTGTACCCCCTAATTGACCTATAATTATTTCCTGTGGTAGGGTGCACTATTACCCTGTAATATAATACCTGGTCCAATTCAAATATTATGGGTCAATATTAAGGTCTGATATTGCGCCTTGCGTTAGTTAAGCATTGAAAGATGTCTTTGAATTTTTAAAGCATTTTAGAACGCTAATTTCTTCATTTTAAGCTTCTCAGAACACTCTATTTCGCATAGGCATACATAGTAAACTTTAGGGTCACACTGTGTACCCCCTAATTGACCTATAATTATTTCCTGTGGTAGGGTACACTATTATCATGTAATATAATACGTGGTCCAATTTAAAAATTATAGGTCTATATTAAGGTCCGATACCGGGCCGTTAGTTAACATAGAAAAGTGTCTTCGTATTTCCTTGTTTTAATGCACTATTTAAAATATACAAAGTGTACCCCCTAATTGACCTATAATTATTTCCTGTATTAAGGTACACTATTACCCCGTAATATAATACCTGGTCCAATTCAAATATTATGGGTCAATATTAAGGTCTGATATTGCGCCTTGCGTTAGTTAACCATTGAAAGATGTCTTTGAATTTTTAAAGCATTTTAGAACGCTAATTTCTTCATTTTAAGCTTCTCAGAACACTCTATTTCGCATAGGCATACATAGTAAACTTTAGGGTCATGCTGTGTACCCTCTAATTGACCTATAATTATTTCCTGTGGTAGGGTACACTATTACCCTATAATATAATACGTGGTCCAATTTAAAAAATATAGGTCAATATTAAGGTCCGATACCGTGCCGTTAGTTAACATAGAAAAGTGTCTTCGTATTTCCTTGTTTTAATGCACTATTTAAAATATACATAGTGTACCCCCTAATTGACCTATAATTATTTCCTGGGGTAGGGTACACTATTACCCTGTAATATAATACCTAGTCCAATTTAAATATTATGGGTCAATATTAAGGTCTAATATTGCGCCTTGCGCTAGTTAACCATTGAAAGATGTCTTTGAATTTTTAAAGCATTTTAGAACGTTTATTTCTTCATTTTAAGCTTCTCAGAACACTCTATTTCGCATAGGCATACATAGTAAACTTTAGGGTCACGCTGTGTACCCCCTAATTGACCTATAATTATTTCTTGTGGTAGGGTACACTATTACCCTATAATATAATACGTGGTCCAATTTAAAAATTATAGGTCAATATTAAGGTCCGATACCGTGCCGTTAGTTAACATAGAAAAATGTCTTTGAATTTTTAAAGCATTTTAGAACGCTTATTTCCTCATTTTAAGCTTCTCAGAACACTTTATTTCGCATAGGCATACATAGTAAACTTTAGGGTCACTCTGTGTACCCCTTAATTGACCTATAATTATTTCCTGTGGTAGGGTACACTATTACCCTGTAATATAATAGGTGGTCCAATTTAAAAATTATAGGTCAATATTAAGGTCCGATACCGTGCCGTTAGTTAGCATAGAAAAATGTCTTTGAATTTTTAAAGCATTTTAGAACGCTTATTTCCTCATTTTAAGCTTCTCAGAACACTTTATTTCGCATAGGCATACATAGTAAACTTTAGGGTCACTCTGTGTACCCCCTTATTGACCTATAATTATTTCCTGTTTTAGGGTACACTATAACCCTGTAATATAATACGTGGTCCAATTTAAAAATTATAGGTCAATATTAAGGTCCGATACCGTGCCGATAGTTAACATAGAAAAGTGTCTTCGTATTTTCTTGTTTTAATGCACTATTTAAAACATACATAGTGTACCCCCTAATTGACCTATAATTATTTCCTGATGTAGGGTACACTATTACCCTGTAATATAATAGGTGGTCCAATTTAAAAATTATAGGTCAATATTAAGGTCCGATACCGTGCCGTTAGTTAGCATAGAAAAATGTCTTTGAATTTTTAAAGCATTTTAGAACGCTTATTTCCTCATTTTAAGCTTCTCAGAACACTTTATTTCGCATAGGCATACATAGTAAACTTTAGGGTCACTCTGCGTACCCCCTATTTGACCTATAATTATTTCCTGTGGTAGGGTACACTATTACCCTGTAATATAATACCTGGTCCAATTTAAATATTATGGGTCAATATTAAGGTCTGATATTGCGCCTTGCGTTAGTTAACCATTGAAAGATGTCTTTGAATTTTTAAAGCATTTTTGAACGCTTATTTCTTCATTTTAAGCATCTCAGAACACTCTATTTCTCATAGGCATACATAGTAAACTTTAGGTTCACTCTGTGTACCCCTTAATTGACCTATAATTATTTCCTGTGGTAGGGTACACTATTACCCTGTAATATAATAGGTGGTCCAATTTAAAAATTATAGGTCAATATTAAGGTCCGATACCGTGCCGTTAGTTAGCATAGAAAAATGTCTTTGAATTTTTAAAGCATTTTAGAACGCTTATTTCCTCATTTTAAGCTTCTCAGAACACTTTATTTCGCATAGGCATACATAGTAAACTTTAGGGTCACTCTGTGTACCCCCTTATTGACCTATAATTATTTCCTGTTTTAGGGTACACTATAACCCTGTAATATAATACGTGGTCCAATTTAAAAATTATAGGTCAATATTAAGGTCCGATACCGTGCCGATAGTTAACATAGAAAAGTGTCTTCGTATTTTCTTGTTTTAATGCACTATTTAAAACATACATAGTGTACCCCCTAATTGACCTATAATTATTTCCTGATGTAGGGTACACTATTACCCTGTAATATAATAGGTGGTCCAATTTAAAAATTATAGGTCAATATTAAGGTCCGATACCGTGCCGTTAGTTAGCATAGAAAAATGTCTTTGAATTTTTAAAGCATTTTAGAACGCTTATTTCCTCATTTTAAGCTTCTCAGAACACTTTATTTCGCATAGGCATACATAGTAAACTTTAGGGTCACTCTGCGTACCCCCTAATTGACCTATAATTATTTCCTGTGGTAGGGTACACTATTACCCTGTAATATAATACCTGGTCCAATTTAAATATTATGGGTCAATATTAAGGTCTGATATTGCGCCTTGCGTTAGTTAACCATTGAAAGATGTCTTTGAATTTTTAAAGCATTTTTGAACGCTTATTTCTTCATTTTAAGCATCTCAGAACACTCTATTTCTCATAGGCATACATAGTAAACTTTAGGGTCACTCTGTGTACCCCTTAATTGACCTATAATTATTTCCTGTGGTAGGGTACACTATTACCCTGTAATATAATAGGTGGTCCAATTTAAAAATTATAGGTCAATATTAAGGTCCGATACCGTGCCGTTAGTTAACATAGAAAAATGTCTTTGAATTTTTAAAGCATTTTAGAACGCTTATTTCCTCATTTTAAGCTTCTCAGAACACTTTATTTCGCATAGGCATACATAGTAAACTTTAGGGTCACTCTGTGTACCCCTTAATTGACCTATAATTATTTCCTGTGGTAGGGTACACTATTACCCTGTAATATAATAGGTGGTCCAATTTAAAAATTATAGGTCAATATTAAGGTCCGATACCGTGCCGTTAGTTAGCATAGAAAAATGTCTTTGAATTTTTAAAGCATTTTAGAACGCTTATTTCCTCATTTTAAGCTTCTCAGAACACTTTATTTCGCATAGGCATACATAGTAAACTTTAGGGTCACTCTGTGTACCCCCTTATTGACCTATAATTATTTCCTGTTTTAGGGTACACTATAACCCTGTAATATAATACGTGGTCCAATTTAAAAATTATAGGTCAATATTAAGGTCCGATACCGTGCCGATAGTTAACATAGAAAAGTGTCTTCGTATTTTCTTGTTTTAATGCACTATTTAAAACATACATAGTGTACCCCCTAATTGACCTATAATTATTTCCTGATGTAGGGTACACTATTACCCTGTAATATAATAGGTGGTCCAATTTAAAAATTATAGGTCAATATTAAGGTCCGATACCGTGCCGTTAGTTAGCATAGAAAAATGTCTTTGAATTTTTAAAGCATTTTAGAACGCTTATTTCCTCATTTTAAGCTTCTCAGAACACTTTATTTCGCATAGGCATACATAGTAAACTTTAGGGTCACTCTGCGTACCCCCTAATTGACCTATAATTATTTCCTGTGGTAGGGTACACTATTACCCTGTAATATAATACCTGGTCCAATTTAAATATTATGGGTCAATATTAAGGTCTGATATTGCGCCTTGCGTTAGTTAACCATTGAAAGATGTCTTTGAATTTTTAAAGCATTTTTGAACGCTTATTTCTTCATTTTAAGCATCTCAGAACACTCTATTTCTCATAGGCATACATAGTAAACTTTAGGGTCACTCTGTGTACCCCTTAATTGACCTATAATTATTTCCTGTGGTAGGGTACACTATTACCCTGTAATATAATAGGCGGTCCAATTTAAAAATTATAGGTCAATATTAAGGTCCGATACCGTGCCGTTAGTTAACATAGAAAAATGTCTTTGAATTTTTAAAGCATTTTAGAACGCTTATTTCCTCATTTTAAGCTTCTCAGAACACTTTATTTCGCATAGGCATACATAGTAAACTTTAGGGTCACTCTGTGTACCCCTTAATTGACCTATAATTATTTCCTGTGGTAGGGTACACTATTACCCTGTAATATAATAGGTGGTCCAATTTAAAAATTATAGGTCAATATTAAGGTCCGATACCGTGCCGTTAGTTAGCATAGAAAAATGTCTTTGAATTTTTAAAGCATTTTAGAACGCTTATTTCCTCATTTTAAGCTTCTCAGAACACTTTATTTCGCATAGGCATACATAGTAAACTTTAGGGTCACTCTGTGTACCCCCTTATTGACCTATAATTATTTCCTGTGGTAGGGTACACTATAACCCTGTAATATAATACGTGGTCCAATTTAAAAATTATAGGTCAATATTAAGGTCCGATACCGTGCCGATAGTTAACATAGAAAGGTGTCTTCGTATTTTCTTGTTTTAATGCACTATTTAAAACATACATAGTGTACCCCCTAATTGACCTATAATTATTTCCTGATGTAGGATACACTATTACCCTGTAATATAATAGGTGGTCCAATTTAAAAATTATAGGTCAATATTAAGGTCCGATACCGTGCCGTTAGTTAGCATAGAAAAATGTCTTTGAATTTTTAAAGCATTTTAGAACGCTTTTTTCCTCATTTTAAGCTTCTCAGAACACTTTATTTCGCATAGGCATACATAGTAAACTTTAGGGTCACTCTGCGTACCCCCTAATTGACCTATAATTATTTCCTGTGGTAGGGTACACTATTACCCTGTAATATAATACCTGGTCCAATTTAAATATTATGGGTCAATATTAAGGTCTGATATTGCGCCTTGCGTTAGTTAACCATTGAAAGATGTCTTTGAATTTTTAAAGCATTTTTGAACGCTTATTTCTTCATTTTAAGCATCTCAGAACACTCTATTTCGCATAGGCATACATAGTAAACTTTAGGGTCACTCTGTGTACCCCTTAATTGACCTATAATTATTTCCTGTGGTAGGGTACACTATTACCCTGTAATATAATAGGTGGTCCAATTTAAAAATTATAGGTCAATATTAAGGTCCGATACCGTGCCGTTAGTTAACATAGAAAAATGTCTTTGAATTTTTAAAGCATTTTAGAACGCTTATTTCCTCATTTTAAGCTTCTCAGAACACTTTATTTCGCATAGGCATACATAGTAAACTTTAGGGTCACTCTGTGTACCCCCTTATTGACCTATAATTATTTCCTGTTTTAGGGTACACTATAAACCTGTAATATAATACGTGGTCCAATTTAAAAATTATAGGTCAATATTAAGGTCCGATACCGTGCCGATAGTTAACATAGAAAAGTGTCTTCGTATTTTCTTGTTTTAATGCACTATTTAAAACATACATAGTGTACCCCCTAATTGACCTATAATTATTTCCTGATGTAGGGTACACTATTACCCTGTAATATAATAGGTGGTCCAATTTAAAAATTATAGGTCAATATTAAGGTCCGATACCGTGCCGTTAGTTAGCATAGAAAAATGTCTTTGAATTTTTAAAGCATTTTAGAACGCTTATTTCCTCATTTTAAGCTTCTCAGAACACTTTATTTCGCATAGGCATACATAGTAAACTTTAGGGTCACTCTGCGTACCCCCTAATTGACCTATAATTATTTCCTGTGGTAGGGTACACTATTACCCTGTAATATAATACCTGGTCCAATTTAAATATTATGGGTCAATATTAAGGTCTGATATTGCGCCTTGCGTTAGTTAACCATTGAAAGATGTCTTTGAATTTTTAAAGCATTTTTGAACGCTTATTTCTTCATTTTAAGCATCTCAGAACACTCTATTTCGCATAGGCATACATAGTAGATTTCAGGGTCACGCTGTGTACCACCTAATTGACCTATAATTATTTCCTGTGGTAAGGTACACTATTACCCTGTAATATAATACGTGGTCCAATTTAAAAATTATAGGTCAATATTAAGGTCCGATACCGTGCCGTTAGTTAACATAGAAAAATGTCTTTGAATTTTTAAAGCATTTTAGAACGCTTATTTCCTCATTTTAAGCTTCTCAGAACACTTTATTTCGCATAGGCATACATAGTAAACTTTAGGGTCACTCTGTGAACCCCTTAATTGACCTATAATTATTTCCTGTGGTAGGGTACACTATTACCCTGTAATATAATAGGTGGTCCAATTTAAAAATTATAGGTCAATATTAAGGTCCGATACCGTGCCGTTAGTTAGCATAGAAAAATGTCTTTGAATTTTTAAAGCATTTTAGAACGCTTATTTCCTCATTTTAAGCTTCTCAGAACACTTTATTTCGCATAGGCATACATAGTAAACTTTAGGGTCACTCTGTGTACCCCCTTATTGACCTATAATTATTTCCTGTTTTAGGGTACACTATAACCCTGTAATATAATACGTGGTCCAATTTAAAAATTATAGGTCAATATTAAGGTCCGATACCGTGCCGATAGTTAACATAGAAAAGTGTCTTCGTATTTTCTTGTTTTAATGCACTATTTAAAACATACATAGTGTACCCCCTAATTGACCTATAATTATTTCCTGATGTAGGGTACACTATTACCCTGTAATATAATAGGTGGTCCAATTTAAAAATTATAGGTCAATATTAAGGTCCGATACCGTGCCGTTAGTTAGCATAGAAAAATGTCTTTGAATTTTTAAAGCATTTTAGAACGCTTATTTCCTCATTTTAAGCTTCTCAGAACACTTTATTTCGCTTAGGCATACATAGTAAACTTTAGGGTCACTCTGCGTACCCCCTAATTGACCTATAATTATTTCCTGTGGTAGGGTACACTATTACCCTGTAATATAATACCTGGTCCAATTTAAATATTATGGGTCAATATTAAGGTCTGATATTGCGCCTTGCGTTAGTTAACCATTGAAAGATGTCTTTGAATTTTTAAAGCATTTTTGAACGCTTATTTCTTCATTTTAAGCATCTCAGAACACTCTATTTCTCATAGGCATACATAGTAAACTTTAGGGTCACTCTGTGTACCCCTTAATTGACCTATAATTATTTCCTGTGGTAGGGTACACTATTACCCTGTAATATAATAGGTGGTCCAATTTAAAAATTATAGGTCAATATTAAGGTCCGATACCGTGCCGTTAGTTAACATAGAAAAATGTCTTTGAATTTTTAAAGCATTTTAGAACGCTTATTTCCTCATTTTAAGCTTCTCAGAACACTTTATTTCGCATAGGCATACATAGTAAACTTTAGGGTCACTCTGTGTACCCCTTAATTGACCTATAATTATTTCCTGTGGTAGGGTACACTATTACCCTGTAATATAATAGGTGGTCCAATTTAAAAATTATAGGTCAATATTAAGGTCCGATACCGTGCCGTTAGTTAGCATAGAAAAATGTCTTTGAATTTTTAAAGCATTTTAGAACGCTTATTTCCTCATTTTAAGCTTCTCAGAACACTTTATTTCGCATAGGCATACATAGTAAACTTTAGGGTCACTCTGTGTACCCCCTTATTGACCTATAATTATTTCCTGTGGTAGGGTACACTATAACCCTGTAATATAATACGTGGTCCAATTTAAAAATTATAGGTCAATATTAAGGTCCGATACCGTGCCGATAGTTAACATAGAAAGGTGTCTTCGTATTTTCTTGTTTTAATGCACTATTTAAAACATACATAGTGTACCCCCTAATTGACCTATAATTATTTCCTGATGTAGGGTACACTATTACCCTGTAATATAATAGGTGGTCCAATTTAAAAATTATAGGTCAATATTAAGGTCCGATACCGTGCCGTTAGTTAGCATAGAAAAATGTCTTTGAATTTTTAAAGCATTTTAGAACGCTTTTTTCCTCATTTTAAGCTTCTCAGAACACTTTATTTCGCATAGGCATACATAGTAAACTTTAGGGTCACTCTGCGTACCCCCTAATTGACCTATAATTATTTCCTGTGGTAGGGTACACTATTACCCTGTAATATAATACCTGGTCTAATTTAAATATTATGGGTCAATATTAAGGTCTGATATTGCGCCTTGCGTTAGTTAACCATTGAAAGATGTCTTTGAATTTTTAAAGCATTTTTGAACGCTTATTTCTTCATTTTAAGCATCTCAGAACACTCTATTTCGCATAGGCATACATAGTAAACTTTAGGGTCACTCTGTGTACCCCTTAATTGACCTATAATTATTTCCTGTGGTAGGGTACACTATTACCCTGTAATATAATAGGTGGTCCAATTTAAAAATTATAGGTCAATATTAAGGTCCGATACCGTGCCGTTAGTTAACATAGAAAAATGTCTTTGAATTTTTAAAGCATTTTAGAACGCTTATTTCCTCATTTTAAGCTTCTCAGAACACTTTATTTCGCATAGGCATACATAGTAAACTTTAGGGTCACTCTGTGTACCCCCTTATTGACCTATAATTATTTCCTGTTTTAGGGTACACTATAACCCTGTAATATAATACGTGGTCCAATTTAAAAATTATAGGTCAATATTAAGGTCCGATACCGTGCCGATAGTTAACATAGAAAAGTGTCTTCGTATTTTCTTGTTTTAATGCACTATTTAAAACATACATAGTGTACCCCCTAATTGACCTATAATTATTTCCTGATGTAGGGTACACTATTACCCTGTAATATAATAGGTGGTCCAATTTAAAAATTATAGGTCAATATTAAGGTCCGATACCGTGCCGTTAGTTAGCATAGAAAAATGTCTTTGAATTTTTAAAGCATTTTAGAACGCTTATTTCCTCATTTTAAGCTTCTCAGAACACTTTATTTCGCATAGGCATACATAGTAAACTTTAGGGTCACTCTGCGTACCCCCTAATTGACCTATAATTATTTCCTGTGGTAGGGTACACTATTACCCTGTAATATAATACCTGGTCCAATTTAAATATTATGGGTCAATATTAAGGTCTGATATTGCGCCTTGCGTTAGTTAACCATTGAAAGATGTCTTTGAATTTTTAAAGCATTTTTGAACGCTTATTTCTTCATTTTAAGCATCTCAGAACACTCTATTTCGCATAGGCATACATAGTAGATTTCAGGGTCACGCTGTGTACCACCTAATTGACCTATAATTATTTCCTGTGGTAAGGTACACTATTACCCTGTAATATAATACGTGGTACAATTTAAAATTTATAGGTCAATATTAAGGTCCGATACCGTGCCGTTAGTTAACATAGAAAAGTGTCTTCGTATTTCCTTGTTTTAATGCACTATTTAAAATATACATAGTGTACCCCCTAATTGACCTATAATTATTTCCTGTGGTAGGGTACACTATTACCCTGTGATATAATACCTGGTTCAAGTTAAATATTATGGGTCAATATTAAGGTCTGATATTGCGCCTTGCGTTAGTTAACCATTGAAAGATGTCTTTGAATTTTTAAAGCATTTTAGAACGCTTATTTCTTCATTTTAAGCTTCTCAGAACACTCTATTTCGCATAAGTATACATACTAAAATTTAGGGTCACGCTGTGTACCCCCTTAATGACCTATAATTATTTCCTGTGGTAGGGTACACTATTACCCTGTAATATAATACGTGGTTCAATTTAAAAATTATAGGTCAATATTAAAGTCCGATACCGTGCCTCTAGTTAACATTGAAAAATGTCTTTGAATTTTTAAAGCATTTTAGAACGCTTATTTCCTCATTTTAAGCTTCTCAGAACACTTTATTTCGCATAGGCATACATAGTAAACTTTAGGGTCACACTGTGTACCCCCTAATTGACCTATAATTATTTCCTGTAGTAGGGTACACTATTACCATGTAATATAATACGTGGTCCAATTTAAAACTTATAGGTCAATATTAAGGTCCGATACCGTGCCGTTAGTTAACATAGAAAAGTGTCGTCGTATTTCCTGGTTTTAATGCACTATTTAAAATATACATAGTGTACCCCCTAATTGACCTATAATTATTTCCTGTGGTAGGGTGCACTATTACCCTGTAATATAATACCTGGTCCAATTCAAATATTATGGGTCAATATTAAGGTCTGATATTGCGCCTTGCGTTAGTTAAGCATTGAAAGATGTCTTTGAATTTTTAAAGCATTTTAGAACGCTAATTTCTTCATTTTAAGCTTCTCAGAACACTCTATTTCGCATAGGCATACATAGTAAACTTTAGGGTCACACTGTGTACCCCCTAATTGACCTATAATTATTTCCTGTGGTAGGGTACACTATTATCATGTAATATAATACGTGGTCCAATTTAAAAATTATAGGTCTATATTAAGGTCCGATACCGGGCCGTTAGTTAACATAGAAAAGTGTCTTCGTATTTCCTTGTTTTAATGCACTATTTAAAATATACAAAGTGTACCCCCTAATTGACCTATAATTATTTCCTGTATTAGGGTACACTATTACCCCGTAATATAATACCTGGTCCAATTCAAATATTATGGGTCAATATTAAGGTCTGATATTGCGCCTTGCGTTAGTTAACCATTGAAAGATGTCTTTGAATTTTTAAAGCATTTTAGAACGCTAATTTCTTCATTTTAAGCTTCTCAGAACACTCTTTTTCGCATAGGCATACATAGTAAACTTTAGGGTCATGCTGTGTACCCTCTAATTGACCTATAATTATTTCCTGTGGTAGGGTACACTATTACCCTATAATATAATACGTGGTCCAATTTAAAAAATATAGGTCAATATTAAGGTCCGATACCGTGCCGTTAGTTAACATAGAAAAGTGTCTTCGTATTTCCTTGTTTTAATGCACTATTTAAAATATACATAGTGTACCCCCTAATTGACCTATAATTATTTCCTGGGGTAGGGTACACTATTACCCTGTAATATAATACCTAGTCCAATTTAAATATTATGGGTCAATATTAAGGTCTGATATTGCGCCTTGCGCTAGTTAACCATTGAAAGATGTCTTTTTATTTTTAAAGCATTTTAGAAAGTTTATTTCTTCATTTTAAGCTTCTCAGAACACTCTATTTCGCATAAGCATACATAGTAAACTTTAGGGTCACGCTGTGTACCCCCTAATTGACCTATAATTATTTCTTGTGGTAGGGTACACTATTACCCTATAATATAATACGTGGTCCAATTTAAAAATTGTAGGTCAATATTAAGGTCCGATACCGTGCCGTTAGTTAACATAGAAAAATGTCTTTGAATTTTTAAAGCATTTTAGAACGCTTATTTCCTCATTTTAAGCTTCTCAGAACACTTTATTTCGCATAGGCATACATAGTAAACTTTAGGGTCACTCTGTGTACCCCTTAATTGACCTATAATTATTTCCTGTGGTAGGGTACACTATTACCCTGTAATATAATAGGTGGTCCAATTTAAAAATTATAGGTCAATATTAAGGTCCGATACCGTGCCGATAGTTAACATAGAAAAGTGTCTTCGTATTTTCTTGTTTTAATGCACTATTTAAAACATACATAGTGTACCCCCTAATTGACCTATAATTATCTCCTGATGTAGGGTACACTATTACCCTGTAATATAATAGGTGGTCCAATTTAAAAATTATAGGTCAATATTAAGGTCCGATACCGTGCCGTTAGTTAACATAGAAAAATGTCTTTGAATTTTTAAAGCATTTTAGAACGCTTATTTCCTCATTTTAAGCTTCTCAGAACACTTTATTTCGCATAGGCATACATAGTAAACTTTAGGGTCACTCTGTGTACCCCTTAATTGACCTATAATTATTTCCTGTGGTAGGGTACACTATTACCCTGTAATATAATAGGTGGTCCAATTTAAAAATTATAGGTCAATATTAAGGTCCGATACCGTGCCGTTAGTTAGCATAGAAAAATGTCTTTGAATTTTTAAAGCATTTTAGAACGCTTATTTCCTCATTTCAAGCTTCTCAGAACACTTTATTTCGCATAGGCATACATAGTAAACTTTAGGGTCACTCTGCGTACCCCCTAATTGACCTATAATTATTTCCTGTGGTAGGGTACACTATTACCCTGTAATATAATACCTGGTCCAATTTAAATATTATGGGTCAATATTAAGGTCTGATATTGCGCCTTGCGTTAGTTAACCATTGAAAGATGTCTTTGAATTTTTAAAGCATTTTTGAACGCTTATTTCTTCATTTTAAGCATCTCAGAACACTCAATTTCGCATAGGCATACATAGTAGATTTCAGGGTCACGCTGTGTACCACCTAATTGACCTATAATTATTTCCTGTGGTAAGGTACACTATTACCCTGTAATATAATACGTGGTACAATTTAAAAATTATAGGTCAATATTAAGGTCCGATACCGTGCCGTTAGTTAACATAGAAAAGTGTCTTCGTATTTCCTTGTTTTAATGCACTATTTAAAATATACATAGTGTACCCCCTAAATGACCTATAATTATTTCCTGTGGTAGGGTACACTATTACCCTGTAATATAATACCTGGTTCAAGTTAAATATTATGGGTCAATATTAAGGTCTGATATTGCGCCTTGCGTTAGTTAACCATTGAAAGATGTTTTTGAATTTTTAAAGCATTTTAGAACGCTTATTTCTTCATTTTAAGCTTCTCAGAACACTCTATTTCCCATAAGCATACATACTAAAATTTAGGGTCACGCTGTGTACCCCCTAATCGACTTATAATTATTTCCTGTGGTAGGGTACACTATAACCCTGTAATATAATACGTGGTCCAATTTAAAAATTATAGGTCAATATTAAGGTCCGATACCGTGCCGTTAGTTAACATAGAAAAGTGTCTTCGTATTTTCTTGTTTTAATGCACTATTTAAAATATACATAGTGTACCCCCTAATTGGCCTATAATTATTTCCTGTTGTAGGGTACACTATTTCCCTGTAATATAATACCTGGTCTAATTGAAATATTATGGTTCCATATTAAGGTCTGATATCGCGCCTTGCGTTAGTTAACCATTGAAAGATGTCTTTGAATTTTTAAAGCATTTTAGAACGCTTATTTCTTCATTTTAGGCTTCTCAGAACACTCTATTTCGCATAGGCATACATAGTAGACTTTAGGGTCACGCTGTGTACCTAATTGACCTATAATTATTTCCTGTGGTAAGGTACACTATTACCCTGTAATATAATACGTGGTACAATTTAAAATTTATAGGTCAATATTAAGGTCCGATACCGTGCCGTTAGTTAACATAGAAAAGTGTCTTCGTATTTCCTTGTTTTAATGCACTATTTAAAATATACATAGTGTACCCCCTAATTGACCTATAATTATTTCCTGTGGTAGGGTACACTATTACCCTGTGATATAATACCTGGTTCAAGTTAAATATTATGGGTCAATATTAAGGTCTGATATTGCGCCTTGCGTTAGTTAACCATTGAAAGATGTCTTTGAATTTTTAAAGCATTTTAGAACGCTTATTTCTTCATTTTAAGCTTCTCAGAACACTCTATTTCGCATAAGTATACATACTAAAATTTAGGGTCACGCTGTGTACCCCCTAAATGACCTATAATTATTTCCTGTGGTAGGGTACACTATTACCCTGTAATATAATACGTGGTTCAATTTAAAAATTATAGGTCAATATTAAAGTCCGATACCGTGCCTCTAGTTAACATTGAAAAATGTCTTTGAATTTTTAAAGCATTTTAGAACGCTTATTTCCTCATTTTAAGCTTCTCAGAACACTTTATTTCGCATAGGCATACATAGTAAACTTTAGGGTCACACTGTGTACCCCCTAATTGACCTATAATTATTTCCTGTGGTAGGGTACACTATTACCATGTAATATAATACGTGGTCCAATTTAAAAATTATAGGTCAATATTAAGGTCCGATACCGTGCCGTTAGTTAACATAGAAAAGTGTCGTCGTATTTCCTGGTTTTAATGCACTATTTAAAATATACATAGTGTACCCCCTAATTGACCTATAATTATTTCCTGTGGTAGGGTGCACTATTACCCTGTAATATAATACCTGGTCCAATTCAAATATTATGGGTCAATATTAAGGTCTGATATTGCGCCTTGCGTTAGTTAAGCATTGAAAGATGTCTTTGAATTTTTAAAGCATTTTAGAACGCTAATTTCTTCATTTTAAGCTTCTCAGAACACTCTATTTCGCATAGGCATACATAGTAAACTTTAGGGTCACACTGTGTACCCCCTAATTGACCTATAATTATTTCCTGTGGTAGGGTACACTATTATCATGTAATATAATACGTGGTCCAATTTAAAAATTATAGGTCTATA
Organism: Parasteatoda tepidariorum; assembly: GCF_982258835.1. NCBI lineage: Eukaryota > Metazoa > Arthropoda > Arachnida > Araneae > Theridiidae > Parasteatoda > Parasteatoda tepidariorum. Next base: position 832,724 of record NW_028257374.1, on the reverse strand, counting down.
TTAAGGTCCGATACCGGGCCGTTAGTTAACATAGAAAAGTGTCTTCGTATTTCCTTGTTTTAATGCACTATTTAAAATATACAAAGTGTACCCCCTAATTGACCTATAATTATTTCCTGTATTAGGGTACACTATTACCCCGTAATATAATACCTGGTCCAATTCAAATATTATGGGTCAATATTAAGGTCTGATATTGCGCCTTGCGTTAGTTAACCATTGAAAGATGTCTTTGAATTTTTAAAGCATTTTAGAACGCTAATTTCTTCATTTTAAGCTTCTCAGAACACTCTATTTCGCATAGGCATACATAGTAAACTTTAGGGTCATGCTGTGTACCCTCTAATTGACCTATAATTATTTCCTGTGGTAGGGTACACTATTACCCTATAATATAATACGTGGTCCAATTTAAAAAATATAGGTCAATATTAAGGTCCGATACCGTGCCGTTAGTTAACATAGAAAAGTGTCTTCGTATTTCCTTGTTTTAATGCACTATTTAAAATATACATAGTGTACCCCCTAATTGACCTATAATTATTTCCTGGGGTAGGGTACACTATTACCCTGTAATATAATACCTAGTCCAATTTAAATATTATGGATCAATATTAAGGTCTGATATTGCGCCTTGCGCTAGTTAACCATTGAAAGATGTCTTTGAATTTTTAAAGCATTTTAGAACGTTTATTTCTTCATTTTAAGCTTCTCAGAACACTCTATTTCGCATAGGCATACATAGTAAACTTTAGGGTCACGCTGTGTACCCCCTAATTGACCTATAATTATTTCTTGTGGTAGGGTACACTATTACCCTATAATATAATACGTGGTCCAATTTAAAAATTATAGGTCAATATTAAGGTCCGATACCGTGCCGTTAGTTAACATAGAAAAATGTCTTTGAATTTTTAAAGCATTTTAGAACGCTTATTTCCTCATTTTAAGCTTCTCAGAACACTTTATTTCGCATAGGCATACATAGTAAACTTTAGGGTCACTCTGTTACCCCTTAATTGACCTATAATTATTTCCTGTGGTAGGGTACACTATTACCCTGTAATATAATAGGTGGTCCAATTTAAAAATTATAGGTCAATATTAAGGTCCGATACCGTGCCGATAGTTAACATAGAAGAGTGTCTTCGTATTTTCTTGTTTTAATGCACTATTTAAAACATACATAGTGTACCCCCTAATTGACCTATAATTATTTCCTGATGTAGGGTACACTATTACCCTGTAATATAATAGGTGGTCCAATTTAAAAATTATAGGTCAATATTAAGGTCCGATACCGTGCCGTTAGTTAGCATAGAAAAATGTCTTTGAATTTTTAAAGCATTTTAGAACGCTTATTTCCTCATTTTAAGCTTCTCAGAACACTTTATTTCGCATAGGCATACATAGTAAACTTTAGGGTCACGCTGTGTACCCCCTAATTGACCTATAATTATTTCCTGTGGTAGGGTACACTATTACCCTGTAATATAATAGGTGGTCCAATTTAAAAATTATAGGTCAATATTAAGGTCCGATACCGTGCCGTTAGTTAGCATAGAAAAATGTCTTTGAATTTTTAAAGCATTTTAGAACGCTTATTTCCTCATTTTAAGCTTCTCAGAACACTTTATTTCGCATAGGCATACATAGTAAACTTTAGGGTCACTCTGTGTACCCCCTTATTGACCTATAATTATTTCCTGTGGTAGGGTACACTATAACCCTGTAATATAATACGTGGTCCAATTTAAAAATTATAGGTCAATATTAAGGTCCGATACCGTGCCGATAGTTAACATAGAAAAGTGTCTTCGTATTTTCTTGTTTTAATGCACTATTTAAAACATACATAGTGTACCCCCTAATTGACCTATAATTATTTCCTGATGTAGGGTACACTATTACCCTGTAATATAATAGGTGGTCCAATTTAAAAATTATAGGTCAATATTAAGGTCCGATACCGTGCCGTTAGTTAGCATAGAAAAATGTCTTTGAATTTTTAAAGCATTTTAGAACGCTTATTTCCTCATTTTAAGCTTCTCAGAACACTTTATTTCGCATAGGCATACATAGTAAACTTTAGGGTCACTCTGCGTACCCCCTAATTGACCTATAATTATTTCCTGTGGTAGGGTACACTATTACCCTGTAATATAATACCTGGTCCAATTTATATATTATGGGTCAATATTAAGGTCTGATATTGCGCCTTGCGTTAGTTAACCATTGAAAGATGTCTTTGAATTTTTAAAGCATTTTTGAACGCTTATTTCTTCATTTTAAGCATCTCAGAACACTCTATTTCGCATAGGCATACATAGTAAACTTTAGTGTCACTCTGTGTACCCCTTAATTGACCTATAATTATTTCCTGTGGTAGGGTACACTATTACCCTGTAATATAATAGGTGGTCCAATTTAAAAATTATAGGTCAATATTAAGGTCCGATACCGTGCCGTTAGTTAACATAGAAAAATGTCTTTGAATTTTTAAAGCATTTTAGAACGCTTATTTCCTCATTTTAAGCTTCTCAGAACACTTTATTTCGCATAGGCATACATAGTAAACTTTAGGGTCACTCTGTGTACCCCTTAATTGACCTATAATTATTTCCTGTGGTAGGGTACACTATTACCCTGTAATATAATAGGTGGTCCAATTTAAAAATTATTGGTCAATATTAAGGTCCGATACCGTGCCGATAGTTAACATAGAAAAGTGTCTTCGTATTTTCTTGTTTTAATGCACTATTTAAAACATACATAGTGTACCCCCTAATTGACCTATAATTATTTCCTGATGTAGGGTACACTATTACCCTGTAATATAATAGGTGGTCCAATTTAAAAATTATAGGTCAATATTAAGGTCCGATACCGTGCCGTTAGTTAGCATAGAAAAATGTCTTTGAATTTTTAAAGCATTTTAGAACGCTTATTTCCTCATTTTAAGCTTCTCAGAACACTTTATTTCGCATAGGCATACATAGTAAACTTTAGGGTCACTCTGCGTACCCCCTAATTGACCTATAATTATTTCCTGTGGTAGGGTACACTATTACCCTGTAATATAATACCTGGTCCAATTTAAATATTATGGGTCAATATTAAGGTCTGATATTGCGCCTTGCGTTAGTTAACCATTGAAAGATGTCTTTGAATTTTTAAAGCATTTTTGAACGCTTATTTCTTCATTTTAAGCATCTCAGAACACTCTATTTCTCATAGGCATACATAGTAAACTTTAGGGTCACTCTGTGTACCCCTTAATTGACCTATAATTATTTCCTGTGGTAGGGTACACTATTACCCTGTAATATAATAGGTGGTCCAATTTAAAAATTATAGGTCAATATTAAGGTCCGATACCGTGCCGTTAGTTAACATAGAAAAATGTCTTTGAATTTTTAAAGCATTTTAGAACGCTTATTTCCTCATTTTAAGCTTCTCAGAACACTTTATTTCGCATAGGCATACATAGTAAACTTTAGGGTCACTCTGTGTACCCCTTAATTGACCTATAATTATTTTCTGTGGTAGTGTACACTATTACCCTGTAATATAATAGGTGGTCCAATTTAAAAATTATAGTTCAATATTAAGGTCCGATACCGTGCCGTTAGTTAGCATAGAAAAATGTCTTTGAATTTTTAAAGCATTTTAGAACGCTTATTTCCTCATTTTAAGCTTCTCAGAACACTTTATTTCGCATAGGCATACATAGTAAACTTTAGGGTCACTCTGTGTACCCCCTTATTGACCTATAATTATTTCCTGTGGTAGGGTACACTATAACCCTGTAATATAATACGTGGTCCAATTTAAAAATTATAGGTCAATATTAAGGTCCGATACCGTGCCGATAGTTAACATAGAAAAGTGTCTTCGTATTTTCTTGTTTTAATGCACTATTTAAAACATACATAGTGTACCCCCTAATTGACCTATAATTATTTCCTGATGTAGGGTACACTATTACCCTGTAATATAATAGGTGGTCCAATTTAAAAATTATAGGTCAATATTAAGGTCCGATACCGTGCCGTTAGTTAGCATAAAAAATGTCTTTGAATTTTTAAAGCATTTTAGAACGCTTATTTCCTCATTTTAAGCTTCTCAGAACACTTTATTTCGCATAGGCATACATAGTAAACTTTAGGGTCACTCTGCGTACCCCCTAATTGACCTATAATTATTTCCTGTGGTAGGGTACACTATTACCCTGTAATATAATACCTGGTCCAATTTAAATATTATGGGTCAATATTAAGGTCTGATATTGCGCCATGCGTTAGTTAACCATTGAAAGATGTCTTTGAATTTTTAAAGCATTTTTGAACGCTTATTTCTTCATTTTAAGCATCTCAGAACACTCTATTTCGCATAGGCATACATAGTAAACTTTAGAGTCCCTCTGTGTACCCCTTAATTGACCTATAATTATTTCCTGTGGTAGGGTACACTATTACCCTGTAATATAATAGGTGGTCCAATTTAAAAATTATAGGTCAATATTAAGGTCCGATACCGTGCCGTTAGTTAACATAGAAAAATGTCTTTGAATTTTTAAAGCATTTTAGAACGCTTATTTCCTCATTTTAAGCTTCTCAGAACACTTTATTTCGCATAGGCATACATAGTAAACTTTAGGGTCACTCTGTGTACCCCTTAATTGACCTATAATTATTTCCTGTGGTAGGGTACACTATTACCCTGTAATATAATAGGTGGTCCAATTTAAAAATTATAGGTCAATATTAAGGTCCGATACCGTGCCGTTAGTTAGCATAGAAAAATGTCTTTGAATTTTTAAAGCATTTTAGAACGCTTATTTCCTCATTTTAAGCTTCTCAGAACACTTTATTTCGCATAGGCATACATAGTAAACTTTAGGGTCACTCTTTGTACCCCCTTATTGACCTATAATTATTTCCTGTGGTTGGGTACACTATAACCCTGTAATATAATACGTGGTCCAATTTAAAAATTATAGGTCAATATTAAGGTCCGATACCGTGCCGATAGTTAACATAGAAAAGTGTCTTCGTATTTTCTTGTTTTAATGCACTATTTAAAACATACATAGTGTACCCCCTAATTGACCTATAATTATTTCCTGATGTAGGGTACACTATTACCCTGTAATATAATAGGTGGTCCAATTTAAAAATTATAGGTCAATATTAAGGTCCGATACCGTGCCGTTAGTTAGCATAGAAAAATGTCTTTGAATTTTTAAAGCATTTTAGAACGCTTATTTCCTCATTTTAAGCTTCTCAGAACACTTTATTTCGCATAGGCATACATAGTAAACTTTAGGGTCACTCTGCGTACCCCCTAATTGACCTATAATTATTTCCTGTGGTAGGGTACACTATTACCCTGTAATATAATACCTGGTCCAATTTAAATATTATAGGTCAATATTAAGGTCTGATATTGCGCCTTGCGTTAGTTAACCATTGAAAGATGTCTTTGAATTTTTAAAGCATTTTTGAACGCTTATTTCTTCATTTTAAGCATCTCAGAACACTCTATTTCTCATAGGCATACATAGTAAATTTTAGGGTCACTCTGTGTACCCCTTAATTGACCTATAATTATTTCCTGTTGTAGGGTACACTATTACCCTGTAATATAATAGGTGGTCCAATTTAAAAATTATAGGTCAATATTAAGGTCCGATACCGTGCCGTTAGTTAACATAGAAAAATGTCTTTGAATTTTTAAAGCATTTTAGAACGCTTATTTCCTCATTTTAAGCTTCTCAGAACACTTTATTTCGCATAGGCATACATAGTAAACTTTAGGGTCACTCTGTGTACCCCTTAATTGACCTATAATTATTTCCTGTGGTAGGGTACACTATTACCCTGTAATATAATAGGTGGTCCAATTTAAAAATTATAGGTCAATATTAAGGTCCGATACCGTGCCGTTAGTTAGCATAGAAAAATGTCTTTGAATTTTTAAAGCATTTTAGAACGCTTATTTCCTCATTTTAAGCTTCTCAGAACACTTTATTTCGCATAGGCATACATAGTAAACTTTAGGGTCACTCTGTGTACCCCCTTATTGACCTATAATTATTTCCTGTGGTAGGGTACACTATAACCCTGTAATATAATACGTGGTCCAATTTAAAAATTATAGGTCAATATTAAGGTCCGATACCGTGCCGATAGTTAACATAGAAAAGTGTCTTCGTATTTTCTTGTTTTAATGCACTATTTAAAACATACATAGTGTACCCCCTAATTGACCTATAATTATTTCCTGATGTAGGGTACACTATTACCCTGTAATATAATAGGTGGTCCAATTTAAAAATTATAGGTCAATATTAAGGTCCGATACCGTGCCGTTAGTTAGCATAAAAAATGTCTTTGAATTTTTAAAGCATTTTAGAACGCTTATTTCCTCATTTTAAGCTTCTCAGAACACTTTATTTCGCATAGGCATACATAGTAAACTTTAGGGTCACTCTGCGTACCCCCTAATTGACCTATAATTATTTCCTGTGGTAGGGTACACTATTACCCTGTAATATAATACCTGGTCCAATTTAAATATTATGGGTCAATATTAAGGTCTGATATTGCGCCATGCGTTAGTTAACCATTGAAAGATGTCTTTGAATTTTTAAAGCATTTTTGAACGCTTATTTCTTCATTTTAAGCATCTCAGAACACTCTATTTCGCATAGGCATACATAGTAAACTTTAGAGTCCCTCTGTGTACCCCTTAATTGACCTATAATTATTTCCTGTGGTAGGGTACACTATTACCCTGTAATATAATAGGTGGTCCAATTTAAAAATTATAGGTCAATATTAAGGTCCGATACCGTGCCGTTAGTTAACATAGAAAAATGTCTTTGAATTTTTAAAGCATTTTAGAACGCTTATTTCCTCATTTTAAGCTTTTCAGAACACTTTATTTCGCATAGGCATACATAGTAAACTTTAGGGTCACTCTGTGTACCCCTTAATTGACCTATAATTATTTCCTGTGGTAGGGTACACTATTACCCTGTAATATAATAGGTGGTCCAATTTAAAAATTATAGGTCAATATTAAGGTCCGATACCGTGCCGTTAGTTAGCATAGAAAAATGTCTTTGAATTTTTAAAGCATTTTAGAACGCTTATTTCCTCATTTTAAGCTTCTCAGAACACTTTATTTCGCATAGGCATACATAGTAAACTTTAGGGTCACTCTTTGTACCCCCTTATTGACCTATAATTATTTCCTGTGGTTGGGTACACTATAACCCTGTAATATAATACGTGGTCCAATTTAAAAATTATAGGTCAATATTAAGGTCCGATACCGTGCCGATAGTTAACATAGAAAAGTGTCTTCGTATTTTCTTGTTTTAATGCACTATTTAAAACATACATAGTGTACCCCCTAATTGACCTATAATTATTTCCTGATGTAGGGTACACTATTACCCTGTAATATAATAGGTGGTCCAATTTAAAAATTATAGGTCAATATTAAGGTCCGATACCGTGCCGTTAGTTAGCATAGAAAAATGTCTTTGAATTTTTAAAGCATTTTAGAACGCTTATTTCCTCATTTTAAGCTTCTCAGAACACTTTATTTCGCATAGGCATACATAGTAAACTTTAGGGTCACTCTGCGTACCCCCTAATTGACCTATAATTATTTCCTGTGGTAGGGTACACTATTACCCTGTAATATAATACCTGGTCCAATTTAAATATTATAGGTCAATATTAAGGTCTGATATTGCGCCTTGCGTTAGTTAACCATTGAAAGATGTCTTTGAATTTTTAAAGCATTTTTGAACGCTTATTTCTTCATTTTAAGCATCTCAGAACACTCTATTTCTCATAGGCATACATAGTAAATTTTAGGGTCACTCTGTGTACCCCTTAATTGACCTATAATTATTTCCTGTTGTAGGGTACACTATTACCCTGTAATATAATAGGTGGTCCAATTTAAAAATTATAGGTCAATATTAAGGTCCGATACCGTGCCGTTAGTTAACATAGAAAAATGTCTTTGAATTTTTAAAGCATTTTAGAACGCTTATTTCCTCATTTTAAGCTTCTCAGAACACTTTATTTCGCATAGGCATACATAGTAAACTTTAGGGTCACTCTGTGTACCCCTTAATTGACCTATAATTATTTCCTGTGGTAGGGTACACTATTACCCTGTAATATAATAGGTGGTCCAATTTAAAAATTATAGGTCAATATTAAGGTCCGATACCGTGCCGTTAGTTAGCATAGAAAAATGTCTTTGAATTTTTAAAGCATTTTAGAACGCTTATTTCCTCATTTTAAGCTTCTCAGAACACTTTATTTCGCATAGGCATACATAGTAAACTTTAGGGTCACTCTGTGTACCCCCTTATTGACCTATAATTATTTCCTGTGGTAGGGTACACTATAACCCTGTAATATAATACGTGGTCCAATTTAAAAATTATAGGTCAATATTAAGGTCCGATACCGTGCCGATAGTTAACATAGAAAAGTGTCTTCGTATTTTCTTGTTTTAATGCACTATTTAAAACATACATAGTGTACCCCCTAATTGACCTATAATTATTTCCTGTTGTAGGGTACACTATTACCCTGTAATATAATACCTGGTCCAATTGAAATATTATGGTTCCATATTAAGGTCTGATATCGCGCCTTGCGTTAGTTAACCATTGAAAGATGTCTTTGAATTTTTAAAGCATTTTAGAACGCTTATTTCTTCATTTTAAGCTTCTTAGAACACTCTATTTCGCATAGGCTTACATAGTAAATTTTAGGGTCACGCTGTGTACCACCTAATTGACCTATAATTATTTCCTGTGGTAAGGTACACTATTACCCTGTAATATAATACGTGGTACAATTTAAAAATTATAGGTCAATATTAAGGTCCGATACCGTGCCGTTAGTTAACATAGAAAAGTGTCTTCGTATTTCCTTGTTTTAATGCACTATTTAAAATATACATAGTGTACCCCCTAATTGACCTATAATTATTTCCTGTGGTAGGGTGCACTATAACCCTGTAATATAATACCTGGTCCAATTTAAATATTATGGGTCAATATTAAGGTCTGATATTGCGCCTTGCGTTAGTTAACCATTGAAAGATGTCTTTGAATTTTTAAAGCATTTTAGAACGCTTATTTCTTCATTTTAAGCATCTCAGAACACTCTATTTCGCATAGGCATACATAGTAAAATTTAGGGTCACGCTGTGTACCCCCTAAATGACCTATAATTATTTCCTGTGGTAGGGTACACTATTACCCTGTATTATAATACGTGGTCCAATTTAAAAATTATAGGTCAATATTAAGGTCCGATACCGTGCCGTTAGTTAACAAAGAAAAATGTCTTCGTATTTTCTTGTTTTAATGCACTATTTAAAACATACATAGTGTACCCCCTAATTGACCTATAATTATTTCCTGTGGTAGGGTACACTATTACCCTGTAATATAATAGGTGGTCCAATTTAAAAATTATAGGTCAATATTAAGGTCCGATACCGTGCCGTTAGTTAACATAGAAAAATGTCTTTGAATTTTTAAAGCATTTTAGAACGCTTATTTCCTCATTTTAAGCTTCTCAGAACACTTTATTTCGCATAGGCATACATAGTAAACTTTAGGGTCACTCTGTGTACCCCTTAATTGACCTATAATTATTTCCTGTGGTAGGGTACACTATTACCCTGTAATATAATAGGTGGTCCAATTTAAAAATTATAGGTCAATATTAAGGTCCGATACCGTGCCGTTAGTTAGCATAGAAAAATGTCTTTGAATTTTTAAAGCATTTTAGAACGCTTATTTCCTCATTTTAAGCTTCTCAGAACACTTTATTTCGCATAGGCATACATAGTAAACTTTAGGGTCACTCTGTGTACCCCCTTATTGACCTATAATTATTTCCTGTGGTAGGGTACACTATAACCCTGTAATATAATACGTGGTCCAATTTAAAAATTATAGGTCAATATTAAGGTCCGATACCGTGCCGATAGTTAACATAGAAAAGTGTCTTCGTATTTTCTTGTTTTAATGCACTATTTAAAACATACATAGTGTACCCCCTAATTGACCTATAATTATTTCCTGATGTAGGGTACACTATTACCCTGTAATATAATAGGTGGTCCAATTTAAAAATTATAGGTCAATATTAAGGTCCGATACCGTGCCGTTAGTTAGCATAGAAAAATGTCTTTGAATTTTTAAAGCATTTTAGAACGCTTATTTCCTCATTTTAAGCTTCTCAGAACACTTTATTTCGCATAGGCATACATAGTAAACTTTAGGGTCACTCTGCGTACCCCCTAATTGACCTATAATTATTTCCTGTGGTAGGGTACACTATTACCCTGTAATATAATACCTGGTCCAATTTAAATATTATAGGTCAATATTAAGGTCTGATATTGCGCCTTGCGTTAGTTAACCATTGAAAGATGTCTTTGAATTTTTAAAGCATTTTTGAACGCTTATTTCTTCATTTTAAGCATCTCAGAACACTCTATTTCTCATAGGCATACATAGTAAACTTTAGGGTCACTCTGTGTACCCCTTAATTGACCTATAATTATTTCCTGTTGTAGGGTACACTATTACCCTGTAATATAATAGGTGGTCCAATTTAAAAATTATAGGTCAATATTAAGGTCCGATACCGTGCCGTTAGTTAACATAGAAAAATGTCTTTGAATTTTTAAAGCATTTTAGAACGCTTATTTCCTCATTTTAAGCTTCTCAGAACACTTTATTTCGCATAGGCATACATAGTAAACTTTAGGGTCACTCTGTGTACCCCTTAATTGACCTATAATTATTTCCTGTGGTAGGGTACACTATTACCCTGTAATATAATAGGTGGTCCAATTTAAAAATTATAGGTCAATATTAAGGTCCGATACCGTGCCGTTAGTTAGCATAGAAAAATGTCTTTGAATTTTTAAAGCATTTTAGAACGCTTATTTCCTCATTTTAAGCTTCTCAGAACACTTTATTTCGCATAGGCATACATAGTAAACTTTAGGGTCACTCTGTGTACCCCCTTATTGACCTATAATTATTTCCTGTGGTAGGGTACACTATAACCCTGTAATATAATACGTGGTCCAATTTAAAAATTATAGGTCAATATTAAGGTCCGATACCGTGCCGATAGTTAACATAGAAAAGTGTCTTCGTATTTTCTTGTTTTAATGCACTATTTAAAACATACATAGTGTACCCCCTAATTGACCTATAATTATTTCCTGTTGTAGGGTACACTATTACCCTGTAATATAATACCTGGTCCAATTGAAATATTATGGTTCCATATTAAGGTCTGATATCGCGCCTTGCGTTAGTTAACCATTGAAAGATGTCTTTGAATTTTTAAAGCATTTTAGAACGCTTATTTCTTCATTTTAAGCTTCTTAGAACACTCTATTTCGCATAGGCTTACATAGTAAATTTTAGGGTCACGCTGTGTACCACCTAATTGACCTATAATTATTTCCTGTGGTAAGGTACACTATTACCCTGTAATATAATACGTGGTACAATTTAAAAATTATAGGTCAATATTAAGGTCCGATACCGTGCCGTTAGTTAACATAGAAAAGTGTCTTCGTATTTCCTTGTTTTAATGCACTATTTAAAATATACATAGTGTACCCCCTAATTGACCTATAATTATTTCCTGTGGTAGGGTGCACTATAACCCTGTAATATAATACCTGGTCCAATTTAAATATTATGGGTCAATATTAAGGTCTGATATTGCGCCTTGCGTTAGTTAACCATTGAAAGATGTCTTTGAATTTTTAAAGCATTTTAGAACGCTTATTTCTTCATTTTAAGCATCTCAGAACACTCTATTTCGCATAGGCATACATAGTAAAATTTAGGGTCACGCTGTGTACCCCCTAAATGACCTATAATTATTTCCTGTGGTAGGGTACACTATTACCCTGTAATATAATACGTGGTACAATTTAAAAATTATAGGTCAATATTAAGGTCCGATACCGTGCCGTTAGTTAACATAGAAAAGTGTCTTCGTATTTCCTTGTTTTAATGCACTATTTAAAATATACATAGTGTACCCCCTAATTGACCTATAATTATTTCCTGTGGAAGGGTACACTATTACCCTGTAATATAATATCTGGTCCAATTTAAATATTATGGGTCAATATTAAGGTCTGATATTGCGCCTTGCGCTAGTTAACCATTGAAAGATGTCTTTGAATTTTTAAAGCATTTTAGAACGCTTATTTCTTCATTTTAAGCTTCTCAGAACACTCTATTTCGCATAAGCATACATAGTAAAATTTAGGGTCACGCTGTGTACCCCCTAAATGACCTATAATTATTTCCTGTGGTAGGGTACACTATTACCCTGTAATATAATACGTGGTCCAATTTAAAAATTATAGGTCAATATTAAGGTCCGATACCGTGCCGTAAGTTAACATTGAAAAATGTCTTTGAATTTTTAAAGCATTTTAGAACGCTTATTTCCTCATTTTAAGCTTCTCAGAACACTTTATTTCGCATAGGCATACATAGTAAACTTTAGGGTCACGCTGTGTACCCCCTAATTGACCTATAATTATTTCCTGTGGTAGGATACACTATAACCCTGTAATATAATACGTGGTCCAATTTAAAAATTATAGGTCAATATTAAGGTCCGATACCGTGCCGTTAGTTAACATAGAAAAGTGTCTTCGAATTTCCTTGTTTTAATGCACTATTTAAAATATACATAGTGTACCCCCTAATTGACCTATAATTATTTCCTGGGGTAGGGTACACTATTACCCTGTAATATAATACCTGGTCCAATTTAAATATTATGGGTCAATATTAAGGTCTGATATTGCGCCTTGCGCTAGTTAACCATTGAAAGATGTCTTTGAATTTTTAAAGCATTTTAGAACGTTTATTTCTTCATTTTAAGCTTCTCAGAACACTCTATTTCGCATAGGCATACATAGTAAACTTTAGGGTCACGCTGTGTACCCCCTAATTGACCTATAATTATTTCTTGTGGTAGGGTACACTATTACCCTATAATATAATACGTGGTCCAATTTAAAAATTATAGGTCAATATTAAGGTCCGATACCGTGCCGTTAGTTAACATAGAAAAATGTCTTTGAATTTTTAAAGCATTTTAGAACGCTTATTTCCTCATTTTAAGCTTCTCAGAACACTTTATTTCGCATAGGCATACATAGTAAACTTTAGGGTCACGCTGTGTACCCCCTAATTGACCTATAATTATTTCCTTTGGAAGGGTACACTATTACCCTGTAATATAATACCTGGTCCAATTTAAATATTATGGGTCAATATTAAGGTCTGATATTGCGCCTTGCGTTAGTTAACCATTGAAAGATGTCTTTGAATTTTTAAAGCATTTTAGAACGCTTATTTCTTCATTTTAAGCTTCTCAGAACACTCTATTTCGCATAGGCATACATAGTAAAATTTAGGGTCACGCTGTGTACCCCCTAAATGACCTATAATTATTTCCTGTGGTAGGGTACACTATTACCCTGTAATATAATACGTGGTCCAATTTAAAAATTATAGGTCAATATTAAGTTCCGATACCGTGCCGTTAGTTAACATTGAAAAATGTCTTCGTATTTCCTTGTTTTAATGCACTATTTAAAATATACATAGTGTACCCCCTAATTGACCTATAATTATTTCCTGTTATAGGGTACACTATTACCCTGTAATACAATACCTGGTTCAATTTAAATATTATGGGTCAATATTAAGGTTTGATATTGCGCCTTGCGTTAGTTAACCATTGAAAGATGTCTTTGAATTTTTAAAGCATTTTAGAACGCTTATTTCTTCATTTTAAGCTTCTCAGAACACTTTATTTCGCATAGGCATACATAGTAAACTTTAGGGTCACGCTGCGTACCCCCTAATTGACCTATAATTATTTCCTGTGGTAGGGTACACTATTACCCTGTAATATAATAGGTGGTCCAATTTAAAAATTATAGGTCAATATTAAGGTCCGATACCGTGCCGTTAGTTAGCATAGAAAAATGTCTTTGAATTTTTAAAGCATTTTAGAACGCTTATTTCCTCATTTTAAGCTTCTCAGAACACTTTATTTCGCATAGGCATACATAGTAAACTTTAGGGTCACTCTGCGTACCCCCTAATTGACCTATAATTATTTCCTGTGGTAGGGTACACTATTACCCTGTAATATAATACCTGGTCCAATTTAAATATTAGGGCTCAATATTAAGGTCTGATATTGCGCCTTGCGTTAGTTAACCATTGAAAGATGTCTTTGAATTTTTAAAGCATTTTTGAACGCTTATTTCTTCATTTTAAGCATCTCAGAACACTCTATTTCGCATAGGCATACATAGTAAACTTTAGGGTCACTCTGTGTACCCCTTAATTGACCTATAATTATTTCCTGTGGTAGGGTACACTATTACCCTGTAATATAATAGGTGGTCCAATTTAAAAATTATAGGTCAATATTAAGGTCCGATACCGTGCCGTTAGTTAACATAGAAAAGTGTCTTCGTATTTCCTTGTTTTAATGCACTATTTAAAATATACATAGTGTACCCCCTAATTGACCTATAATTATTTCCTGTGGAAGGGTACACTATTACCCTGTAATATAATACCTGGTCCAATTTAAATATTATGGGTCAATATTAAGGTCTGATATTGCGCCTTGCGCTAGTTAACCATTGAAAGATGTCTTTGAATTTTTAAAGCATTTTAGAACGCTTATTTCTTCATTTTAAGCTTCTCAGAACACTCTATTTCGCATAAGCATACATAGTAAAATTTAGGGTCACGCTGTGTACCCCCTAAATGACCTATAATTATTTCCTGTGGTAGGGTACACTATTACCCTGTAATATAAGACGTGGTCCAATTTAAAAATTATAGGTCAATATTAAGATCCGATACCGTGCCGTTAGTTAACATTGAAAAATGTCTTTGAATTTTTAAAGCATTTTAGAACGCTTATTTCCTCATTTTAAGCTTCTCAGAACACTTTATTTCGCATAGGCATACATAGTAAACTTTAGGGTCACGCTGTGTACCCCCTAATTGACCTATAATTATTTCCTGTGGTAGGATACACTATAACCCTGTAATATAATACGTGGTCCAATTAAAAAATTATAGGTCAATATTAAGGTCCGATACCGTGCCGTTAGTTAACATAGAAAAGTGTCTTCGAATTTCCTTGTTTTAATGCACTATTTAAAATATACATAGTGTACCCCCTAATTGACCTATAATTATTTCCTGTGGTAGGGTACACTATTACCCTCTGATATAATACCTGGTCCAATTTAAATATTATGGGTCAATATTAAGGTCTGATATTGCGCCTTGCACTAGTTAAGCATTGAAAGATGTCTTTGAATTTTTAAAGCATTTTAGAACGCTTATTTCTTCATTTTAAGCTTCTCAGAACACTCTATTTCGCATAAGCATACATAGTAAAATTTAGGGTCACGCTGTGTACCCCCTAAATGACCTATAATTATTTCCTGTGGTAGGGTACACTATTACCCTGTAATATAATACGTGGTCCAATTTAAAAATTATAGGTCAATATTAAGGTCCGATACCGTGCCGTAAGTTAACATTGAAAAATGTCTTTGAATTTTTAAAGCATTTTAGAACGCTTATTTCCTCATTTTAAGCTTCTCAGCACACTTTATTTCGCATAGGCATACATAGTAAACTTTAGGGTCACGCTGTGTACCCCCTAATTGACCTATAATTATTTCCTGTGGTAGGATACACTATAACCCTGTAATATAATACGTGGTCCAATTTAAAAATTATAGGTCAATATTAAGGTCCGATCCCGTGCCGTTAGTTAACATAGAAAAGTGTCTTCGAATTTCCTTGTTTTAATGCATTATTTAAAATATACATAGTGTACCCCCTAATTGACCTATAATTATTTCCTGGGGTAGGGTACACTATTACCCTGTAATATAATACCTGGTCCAATTTAAATATTATGGGTCAATATTAAGGTCTGATATTGCGCCTTGCGCTAGTTAACCATTGAAAGATGTCTTTGAATTTTTAAAGCATTTTAGAACGTTTATTTCTTCATTTTAAGCTTCTCAGAACACTCTATTTCGCATAGGCATACATAGTAAACTTTAGGGTCACGCTGTGTACCCCCTAATTGACCTATAATTATTTCCTGTGGTAGGGTACACTATAACCCTGTAATATAATACGTGGTCCAATTTAAAAATTATAGGTCAATATTAAGGTCCGATACCGTGCCGTTAGTTAACAAAGAAAAATGTCTTCGTATTTTCTTGTTTTAATGCACTATTTAAAACATACATAGTGTACCCCCTAATTGACCTATAATTATTTCCTGTTGTAGGGTACACTATTACCCTGTAATATAATACCTGGTCCAATTGAAATATTATGGTTCTATATTAAGGTCTGATATCGCGCCTTGCGTTAGTTAACCATTGAAAGATGTCTTTGAATTTTTAAAGCATTTTAGAACGCTTATTTCTTCATTTTAAGCTTCTCAGAACACTCTATTTCGCATAGGCATACATAGTAAATTTTAGGGTCACGCTGTGTACCACCTAATTGACCTATAATTATTTCCTGTGGTAAGGTACACTATTACCCTGTAATATAATACGTGGTACAATTTAAAAATTATAGGTCAATATTAAGGTCCGATACCGTGCCGTTAGTTAACATAGAAAAGTGTCTTCGTATTTCCTTGTTTTAATGCACTATTTAAAATATACATAGTGTACCCCCTAATTGACCTATAATTATTTCCTGTGGAAGGGTACACTATTACCCTGTAATATAATACCTGGTCCAATTTAAATATTATGGGTCAATATTAAGGTCTGATATTGCGCCTTGCGCTAGTTAACCATTGAAAGATGTCTTTGAATTTTTAAAGCATTTTAGAACGCTTATTTCTTCATTTTAAGCTTCTCAGAACACTCTATTTCGCATAAGCATACATAGTAAAATTTAGGGTCACGCTGTGTACCCCCTAAATGACCTATAATTATTTCCTGTGGTAGGGTACACTATTACCCTGTAATATAATACGTGGTCCAATTTAAAAATTATAGGTCAATATTAAGATCCGATACCGTGCCGTTAGTTAACATTGAAAAATGTCTTTGAATTTTTAAAGCATTTTAGAACGCTTATTTCCTCATTTTAAGCTTCTCAGAACACTTTATTTCGCATAGGCATACATAGTAAACTTTAGGGTCACGCTGTGTACCCCCTAATTGACCTATAATTATTTCCTGTGGTAGGATACACTATAACCCTGTAATATAATACGTGGTCCAATTAAAAAATTATAGGTCAATATTAAGGTCCGATACCGTGCCGTTAGTTAACATAGAAAAGTGTCTTCGAATTTCCTTGTTTTAATGCACTATTTAAAATATACATAGTGTACCCCCTAATTGACCTATAATTATTTCCTGTGGTAGGGTACACTATTACCCTCTGATATAATACCTGGTCCAATTTAAATATTATGGGTCAATATTAAGGTCTGATATTGCGCCTTGCGCTAGTTAAGCATTGAAAGATGTCTTTGAATTTTTAAAGCATTTTAGAACGCTTATTTCTTCATTTTAAGCTTCTCAGAACACTCTATTTCGCATAAGCATACATAGTAAAATTTAGGGTCACGCTGTGTACCCCCTAAATGACCTATAATTATTTCCTGTGGTAGGGTACACTATTACCCTGTAATATAATACGTGGTCCAATTTAAAAATTATAGGTCAATATTAAGGTCCGATACCGTGCCGTAAGTTAACATTGAAAAATGTCTTTGAATTTTTAAAGCATTTTAGAACGCTTATTTCCTCATTTTAAGCTTCTCAGCACACTTTATTTCGCATAGGCATACATAGTAAACTTTAGGGTCACGCTGTGTACCCCCTAATTGACCTATAATTATTTCCTGTGGTAGGATACACTATAACCCTGTAATATAATACGTGGTCCAATTTAAAAATTATAGGTCAATATTAAGGTCCGATACCGTGCCGTTAGTTAACATAGAAAAGTGTCTTCGAATTTCCTTGTTTTAATGCATTATTTAAAATATACATAGTGTACCCCCTAATTGACCTATAATTATTTCCTGGGGTAGGGTACACTATTACCCTGTAATATAATACCTGGTCCAATTTAAATATTATGGGTCAATATTAAGGTCTGATATTGCGCCTTGCGCTAGTTAACCATTGAAAGATGTCTTTGAATTTTTAAAGCATTTTAGAACGTTTATTTCTTCATTTTAAGCTTCTCAGAACACTCTATTTCGCATAGGCATACATAGTAAACTTTAGGGTCACGCTGTGTACCCCCTAATTGACCTATAATTATTTCTTGTGGTAGGGTACACTATTACCCTATAATATAATACGTGGTCCAATTTAAAAATTATAGGTCAATATTAAGGTCCGATACCGTGCCGTTAGTTAACATAGAAAAATGTCTTTGAATTTTTAAAGCATTTTAGAACGCTTATTTCCTCATTTTAAGCTTCTCAGAACACTTTATTTCGCATAGGCATACATAGTAAACTTTAGGGTCACGCTGTGTACCCCCTAATTGACCTATAATTATTTCCTTTGGAAGGGTACACTATTACCCTGTAATATAATACCTGGTCCAATTTAAATATTATGGGTCAATATTAAGGTCTGATATTGCGCCTTGCGTTAGTTAACCATTGAAAGATGTCTTTGAATTTTTAAAGCATTTTAGAACGCTTATTTCTTCATTTTAAGCTTCTCAGAACACTCTATTTCGCATAGGCATACATAGTAAAATTTAGGGTCACGCTGTGTACCCCCTAAATGACCTATAATTATTTCCTGTGGTAGGGTACACTATTACCCTGTAATATAATACGTGGTCCAATTTAAAAATTATAGGTCAATATTAAGTTCCGATACCGTGCCGTTAGTTAACATTGAAAAATGTCTTCGTATTTCCTTGTTTTAATGCACTATTTAAAATATACATAGTGTACCCCCTAATTGACCTATAATTATTTCCTGTTATAGGGTACACTATTACCCTGTAATACAATACCTGGTTCAATTTAAATATTATGGGTCAATATTAAGGTTTGATATTGCGCCTTGCGTTAGTTAACCATTGAAAGATGTCTTTGAATTTTTAAAGCATTTTAGAACGCTTATTTCTTCATTTTAAGCTTCTCAGAACACTTTATTTCGCATAGGCATACATAGTAAACTTTAGGGTCACGCTGCGTACCCCCTAATTGACCTATAATTATTTCCTGTGGTAGGGTACACTATTACCCTGTAATATAATAGGTGGTCCAATTTAAAAATTATAGGTCAATATTAAGGTCCGATACCGTGCCGTTAGTTAGCATAGAAAAATGTCTTTGAATTTTTAAAGCATTTTAGAACGCTTATTTCCTCATTTTAAGCTTCTCAGAACACTTTATTTCGCATAGGCATACATAGTAAACTTTAGGGTCACTCTGCGTACCCCCTAATTGACCTATAATTATTTCCTGTGGTAGGGTACACTATTACCCTGTAATATAATACCTGGTCCAATTTAAATATTAGGGCTCAATATTAAGGTCTGATATTGCGCCTTGCGTTAGTTAACCATTGAAAGATGTCTTTGAATTTTTAAAGCATTTTTGAACGCTTATTTCTTCATTTTAAGCATCTCAGAACACTCTATTTCGCATAGGCATACATAGTAAACTTTAGGGTCACTCTGTGTACCCCTTAATTGACCTATAATTATTTCCTGTGGTAGGGTACACTATTACCCTGTAATATAATAGGTGGTCCAATTTAAAAATTATAGGTCAATATTAAGGTCCGATACCGTGCCGTTAGTTAACATAGAAAAATGTCTTTGAATTTTTAAAGCATTTTAGAACGCTTATTTCCTCATTTTAAGCTTCTCAGAACACTTTATTTCGCATAGGCATACATAATAAACTTTAGGGTCACTCTGTGTACCCCTTAATTGACCTATAATTATTTCCTGTGGTAGGGTACACTATTACCCTGTAATATAATAGGTGGTCCAATTTAAAAATTATAGGTCAATATTAAGGTCCGATACCGTGCCGTTAGTTAGCATAGAAAAATGTCTTTGAATTTTTAAAGCATTTTAGAACGCTTATTTCCTCATTTTAAGCTTCTCAGAACACTTTATTTCGCATAGGCATACATAGTAAACTTTAGGGTCACTCTGTGTACCCCCTTATTGACCTATAATTATTTCCTGTGGTAGGGTACACTATAACCCTGTAATATAATACGTGGTCCAATTTAAATATTATGGGTCAATATTAAGGTCTGATATTGCGCCTTGCGCTAGTTAACCATTGAAAGATGTCTTTGAATTTTTAAAGCATTTTAGAACGTTTATTTCTTCATTTTAAGCTTCTCAGAACACTCTATTTCGCATAGGCATACATAGTAAACTTTAGGGTCACGCTGTGTACCCCCTAATTGACCTATAATTATTTCTTGTGGTAGGGTACACTATTACCCTATAATATAATACGTGGTCCAATTTAAAAATTATAGGTCAATATTAAGGTCCGATACCGTGCCGTTAGTTAACATAGAAAAATGTCTTTGAATTTTTAAAGCATTTTGGAACGCTTATTTCCTCATTTTAAGCTTCTCAGAACACTTTATTTCGCATAGGCATACATAGTAAACTTTAGGGTCACGCTGTGTACCCCCTAATTGACCTATAATTATTTCCTTTGGAAGGGTACACTATTACCCTGTAATATAATACCTGGTCCAATTTAAATATTATGGGTCAATATTAAGGTCTGATATTGCGCCTTGCGTTAGTTAACCATTGAAAGATGTCTTTGAATTTTTAAAGCATTTTAGAACGCTTATTTCTTCATTTTAAGCTTCTCAGAACACTCTATTTCGCATAGGCATACATAGTAAAATTTAGGGTCACGCTGTGTACCCCCTAAATGACCTATAATTATTTCCTGTGGTAGGGTACACTATTACCCTGTAATATAATACGTGGTCCAATTTAAAAATTATAGGTCAATATTAAGTTCCGATACCGTGCCGTTAGTTAACATTGAAAAATGTCTTCGTATTTCCTTGTTTTAATGCACTATTTAAAATATACATAGTGTACCCCCTAATTGACCTATAATTATTTCCTGTTATAGGGTACACTATTACCCTGTAATACAATACCTGGTTCAATTTAAATATTATGGGTCAATATTAAGGTTTGATATTGCGCCTTGCGTTAGTTAACCATTGAAAGATGTCTTTGAATTTTTAAAGCATTTTAGAACGCTTATTTCTTCATTTTAAGCTTCTCAGAACACTTTATTTCGCATAGGCATATATAGTAAACTTTAGGGTCACGCTGCGTACCCCCTAATTGACCTATAATTATTTCCTGTGGTAGGGTACACTATTACCCTGTAATATAATAGGTGGTCCAATTTAAAAATTATAGGTCAATATTAAGGTCCGATACCGTGCCGTTAGTTAGCATAGAAAAATGTCTTTGAATTTTTAAAGCATTTTAGAACGCTTATTTCCTCATTTTAAGCTTCTCAGAACACTTTATTTCGCATAGGCATACATAGTAAACTTTAGGGACACTCTGCGTACCCCCTAATTGACCTATAATTATTTCCTGTGGTAGGGTACACTATTACCCTGTAATATAATACCTGGTCCAATTTAAATATTAGGGCTCAATATTAAGGTCTGATATTGCGCCTTGCGTTAGTTAACCATTGAAAGATGTCTTTGAATTTTTAAAGCATTTTTGAACGCTTATTTCTTCATTTTAAGCATCTCAGAACACTCTATTTCGCATACGCATACATAGTAAACTTTAGGGTCACTCTGTGTACCCCTTAATTGACCTATAATTATTTCCTGTGGTAGGGTACACTATTACCCTGTAATATAATAGGTGGTCCAATTTAAAAATTATAGGTCAATATTAAGGTCCGATACCGTGCCGTTAGTTAACATAGAAAAATGTCTTTGAATTTTTAAAGCATTTTAGAACGCTTATTTCCTCATTTTAAGCTTCTCAGAACACTTTATTTCGCATAGGCATACATAGTAAACTTTAGGGTCACTCTGTGTACCCCTTAATTGACCTATAATTATTTCCTGTGGTAGGGTACACTATTACCCTGTAATATAATAGGTGGTCCAATTTAAAAATTATAGGTCAATATTAAGGTCCGATACCGTGCCGTTAGTTAGCATAGAAAAATGTCTTTGAATTTTTAAAGCATTTTAGAACGCTTATTTCCTCATTTTAAGCTTCTCAGAACACTTTATTTCGCATAGGCATACATAGTAAACTTTAGGGTCACTCTGTGTACCCCCTTATTGACCTATAATTATTTCCTGTGGTAGGGTACACTATAACCCTGTAATATAATACGTGGTCCAATTTAAAAATTATAGGTCAATATTAAGGTCCGATACCGTGCCGATAGTTAACATAGAAAAGTGTCTTCGTATTTTCTTGTTTTAATGCACTATTTAAAACATACATAGTGTACCCCCTAATTGACCTATAATTATTTCCTGATGTAGGGTACACTATTACCCTGTAATATAATACCTGGTCCAATTGAAATATTATGGTTCCATATTAAGGTCTGATATCGCGCCTTGCGTTAGTTAACCATTGAAAGATGTCTTTGAATTTTTAAAGCATTTTAGAACGCTTATTTCTTCATTTTAAGCTTCTCAGAACACTCTATTTCGCATAGGCATACATAGTAAATTTTAGGGTCACGCTGTGTACCACCTAATTGACCTATAATTATTTCCTGTGGTAAGGTACACTATTACCCTGTAATATAATACGTGGTACAATTTAAAAATTATAGGTCAATATTAAGGTCCGATACCGTGCCGTTAGTTAACATAGAAAAGTGTCTTCGTATTTCCTTGTTTTAATGCACTATTTAAAATATACATAGTGTACCCCCTAATTGACCTATAATTATTTCCTGTGGAAGGGTACACTATTACCCTGTAATATAATACCTGGTCCAATTTAAATATTATGGGTCAATATTAAGGTCTGATATTGCGCCTTGCGCTAGTTAACCATTGAAAGATGTCTTTGAATTTTTAAAGCATTTTAGAACGCTTATTTCTTCATTTTAAGCTTCTCAGAACACTCTATTTCGCATAAGCATTCATAGTAAAATTTAGGGTCACGCTGTGTACCCCCTAAATGACCTATAATTATTTCCTGTTGTAGGGTACACTATTACCCTGTAATATAATACGTGGTCCAATTTAAATATTATAGGTCAATATTAAGGTCCGATACCGTGCCGTTAGTTAACATTCAAAAATGTCTTTGAATTTTTAAAGCATTTTAGAACGCTTATTTCCTCATTTTAAGCTTCTCAGAACACTTTATTTCGCATAGGCATACATAGTAAACTTTAGGGTCACGCTGTGTACCCCTTAATTGACCTATAAATATTTCCTGTGGTAGGATACACTATAACCCTGTAATATAATACGTGGTCCAATTTACAAATTATAGGTCAATATTAAGGTCCGATACCGTGCCGTTAGTTAACATAGAAAAGTGTCTTCGTATTTCCTTGTTTTAATGCACTATTTAAAATATACATAGTGTACCCCCTAATTGACCTATAATTATTTCCTGTGGTAGGGTACACTATTACCCTGTAATCTAATACCTGGTCCAATTTAAATATTTTGGGTCAATATTAAGGTCTGATATTGCGCCTTGCGTTAGTTAACCATTGAAAGATGTCTTTGAATTTTTAAAGCATTTTTGAACGCTTATTTCTTCATTTTAAGCATCTCAGAACACTCTATTTCGCATAGGCATTCATAGTAAAATTTAGGGTCACGCTGTGTACCCCCTAAATGACCTATAATTATTTCCTGTGGTAGGGTACACTATTACCCTGTAATATAATACGTGGTCCAATTTAAAAATTATAGGTCCATATTAAGGTCCGATACCGTGCCGTTAGTTAACATAGAAAAATGTCTTTGTATTTTTAAAGCATTTTAGAACGCTTATTTCCTCATTTTAAGCTTCTCAGAACACTTTATTTCGCATAGGCATACATAGTAAACTTTAGGGTCACTCTGTGTACCCCCTAATTGACCTATAATTATTTCCTGTGGTAGGGTACACTATAACCCTGTAATATAATACGTGGTCCAATTTAAAAATTATAGGTCAATATTAAGGTCCGATACCGTGCCGTTAGTTAACATAGAAAAGTGTCTTCGTATTTTCTTGTTTTAATGCACTATTTAAAACATACATAGTGTACCCCCTAATTGACCTATAATTATTTCCTGTTGTAGGGTACACTATTACCCTGTAATATAATACCTGGTCCAATTGAAATATTATGGTTCCATATTAAGGTCTGATATCGCGCCTTGCGTTAGTTAACCATTGAAAGATGTCTTTGAATTTTTAAAGCATTTTAGAACGCTTATTTCTTCATTTTAAGCTTCTCAGAACACTCTATTTCGCATAGGCTTACATAGTAAATTTTAGGGTCACGCTATGTACCACCTAATTGACCTATAATTATTTCCTGTGGTAAGGTACACTATTACCCTGTAATATAATACGTGGTACTATTTAAAAATTATAGGTCAATATTAAAGTCCGATACCGTGCCGTTAGTTAACATAGAAAAGTGTCTTCGTATTTCCTTGTTTTAATGCACTATTTAAAATATACATAGTGTACCCCCTAATTGACCAATAATTATTTCCTGTGGTAGGGTACACTATTACCCTGTAATATAATACCTGGTCCAATTTAAATATTATGGGTCAATATTAAGGTCCGATACCGTGCCGTTAGTTAACATAGAAAAATGTCTTTGAATTTTTAAAGCATTTTAGAACGCTTATTTCCTCATTTTAAGCTTCTCAGAACACTTTATTTCACATAGGCATACATAGTAAACTTTAGGGTCATGCTGTGTACCCCCTAAATGACCTATAATTATTTCCTTTGGTGGGGTACACTATTACCCTGTAATATAATACCTGGTCTAATGTAAATATTATGGGTCAATATTAAGGTCTGATATTGCGCCTTGCGTTAGTTAACCATTGAAAGATGTCTTTGAATTTTTAAAGCATTTTAGAACGCTTATTTCTTCATTTTAAGCTTCTCAGAACACTCTATTTCGCATAGGCATACATAGTAAAATTTAGGGTCACGCTGTGTACCCCCTAAACGACCTATAATTATTTCCTGTGGTAGGGCACACTATTACCCTGTAATATAATACGTGGTCCAATTTAAAAATTATAGGTCAATATTAAGTTCCGATACCGTGCCGTTAGTTAACATAGAAAAATGTCTTTGTATTTTTAAAGCATTTTAGAACGCTTATTTCCTCATTTTAAGCTTCTCAGAACACTTTATTTCGCATAGGCATACATAGTAAACTTTAGGGTCACTCTGTGTACCCCCTAATTGACCTATAATTATTTCCTGTGGTAGGGTACACTATAACCCTGTA
The DNA here is from genome assembly GCF_982258835.1 of Parasteatoda tepidariorum. Taxonomy (NCBI): domain Eukaryota; kingdom Metazoa; phylum Arthropoda; class Arachnida; order Araneae; family Theridiidae; genus Parasteatoda; species Parasteatoda tepidariorum. The sequence continues at coordinate 807,042 of NW_028257374.1, read as the reverse complement.
ATATAATACGTGGTCCAATTTAAAAATTATAGGTCAATATTAAGGTCCGATACCGTGCCGTTAGTTAACAAAGAAAAATGTCTTCGTATTTTCTTGTTTTAATGCACTATTTAAAACATACATAGTGTACCCCCTAATTGACCTATAATTATTTCCTGTTGTAGGGTACACTATTACCCTGTAATATAATACCTGGTCCAATTGAAATATTATGGTTCTATATTAAGGTCTGATATCGCGCCTTGCGTTAGTTAACCATTGAAAGATGTCTTTGAATTTTTAAAGCATTTTAGAACGCTTATTTCTTCATTTTAAGCTTCTCAGAACACTCTATTTCGCATAGGCATACATAGTAAATTTTAGGGTCACGCTGTGTACCACCTAATTGACCTATAATTATTTCCTGTGGTAAGGTACACTATTACCCTGTAATATAATACGTGGTACAATTTAAAAATTATAGGTGAATATTAAGGTCTGATACCGTGCCGTTAGTTAACATAGAGAAGTGTCTTCGTATTTCCTTGTTTTAATGCACTATTTAAAATATACATAGTGTACCCCCTAATTGACCTATAATTATTTCCTGTGGAAGGGTACACTATTACCCTGTAATATAATATCTGGTCCAATTTAAATATTATGGGTCAATATTAAGGTCTGATATTGCGCCTTGCGCTAGTTAACCATTGAAAGATGTCTGAATTTTTAAAGCATTTTAGAACGCTTATTTCTTCATTTTAAGCTTCTCAGAACACTCTATTTCGCATAAGCATACATAGTAAAATTTAGGGTCACGCTGTGTACCCCCTAAATGACCTATAATTATTTCCTGTGGTAGGGTACACTATTACCCTGTAATATAATACGTGGTCCAATTTAAAAATTATAGGTCAATATTAAGGTCCGATACCGTGCCGTAAGTTAACATTGAAAAATATCTTTGAATTTTTAAAGCATTTTAGAACGCTTATTTCCTCATTTTAAGCTTCTCAGAACACTTTATTTCGCATAGGCATACATAGTAAACTTTAGGGTCACGCTGTGTACCCCCTAATTGACCTATAATTATTTCCTGTGGTAGGATACACTATAACCCTGTAATATAATACGTGGTCCAATTTAAAAATTATAGGTCAATATTAAGGTCCGATACCGTGCCGTTAGTTAACATAGAAAAGTGTCTTCGAATTTCCTTGTTTTAATGCACTATTTAAAATATACATAGTGTACCCCCTAATTGACCTATAATTATTTCCTGGGGTAGGGTACACTATTACCCTGTAATATAATACCTGGTCCAATTTAAATATTATGGGTCAATATTAAGGTCTGATATTGCGCCTTGCGCTAGTTTAGCCATTGAAAGATGTCTTTGAATTTTTAAAGCATTTTAGAACGTTTATTTCTTCATTTTAAGCTTCTCAGAACACTCTATTTCGCATAGGCATACATAGTAAACTTTAGGGTCACGCTGTGTACCCCCTAATTGACCTATAATTATTTCTTGTGGTAGGGTACACTATTACCCTATAATATAATACGTGGTCCAATTTAAAAATTATAGGTCAATATTAAGGTCCGATACCGTGCCGTTAGTTAACATAGAAAAATGTCTTTGAATTTTTAAAGCATTTTAGAACGCTTATTTCCTCATTTTAAGCTTCTCAGAACACTTTATTTCGCATAGGCATACATAGTAAACTTTAGGGTCACGCTGTGTACCCCCTAATTGACCTATAATTATTTCCTTTGGAAGGGTACACTATTACCCTGTAATATAATACCTGGTCCAATTTAAATATTATGGGTCAATATTAAGGTCTGATATTGCGCCTTGCGTTAGTTAACCATTGAAAGATGTCTTTGAATTTTTAAAGCATTTTAGAACGCTTATTTCTTCATTTTAAGCTTCTCAGAACACTCTATTTCGCATAGGCATACATAGTAAAATTTAGGGTCACGCTGTGTACCCCCTAAATGACCTATAATTATTTCCTGTGGTAGGGTACACTATTACCCTGTAATATAATACGTGGTCCAATTTAAAAATTATAGGTCAATATTAAGTTCCGATACCGTGCCGTTAGTTAACATTGAAAAATGTCTTCGTATTTCCTTGTTTTAATGCACTATTTAAAATATACATAGTGTACCCCCTAATTGACCTATAATTATTTCCTGTTATAGGGTACACTATTACCCTGTAATACAATACCTGGTTCAATTTAAATATTATGGGTCAATATTAAGGTTTGATATTGCGCCTTGCGTTAGTTAACCATTGAAAGATGTCTTTGAATTTTTAAAGCATTTTAGAACGCTTATTTCTTCATTTTAAGCTTCTCAGAACACTTTATTTCGCATAGGCATACATAGTAAACTTTAGGGTCACGCTGCGTACCCCCTAATTGACCTATAATTATTTCCTGTGGTAGGGTACACTATTACCCTGTAATATAATAGGTGGTCCAATTTAAAAATTATAGGTCAATATTAAGGTCCGATACCGTGCCGTTAGTTAGCATAGAAAAATGTCTTTGAATTTTTAAAGCATTTTAGAACGCTTATTTCCTCATTTTAAGCTTCTCAGAACACTTTATTTCGCATAGGCATACATAGTAAACTTTAGGGTCACTCTGCGTACCCCCTAATTGACCTATAATTATTTCCTGTGGTAGGGTACACTATTACCCTGTAATATAATACCTGGTCCAATTTAAATATTAGGGCTCAATATTAAGGTCTGATATTGCGCCTTGCGTTAGTTAACCATTGAAAGATGTCTTTGAATTTTTAAAGCATTTTTGAACGCTTATTTCTTCATTTTAAGCATCTCAGAACACTCTATTTCGCATAGGCATACATAGTAAACTTTAGGGTCACTCTGTGTACCCCTTAATTGACCTATAATTATTTCCTGTGGTAGGGTACACTATTACCCTGTAATATAATAGGTGGTCCAATTTAAAAATTATAGGTCAATATTAAGGTCCGATACCGTGCCGTTAGTTAACATAGAAAAATGTCTTTGAATTTTTAAAGCATTTTAGAACGCTTATTTCCTCATTTTAAGCTTCTCAGAACACTTTATTTCGCATAGGCATACATAGTAAACTTTACGGTCACTCTGTGTACCCCTTAATTGACCTATAATTATTTCCTGTGGTAGGGTACACTATTACCCTGTAATATAATAGGTGGTCCAATTTAAAAATTATAGGTCAATATTAAGGTCCGATACCGTGCCGTTAGTTAGCATAGAAAAATGTCTTTGAATTTTTAAAGCATTTTAGAACGCTTATTTCCTCATTTTAAGCTTCTCAGAACACTTTATTTCGCATAGGCATACATAGTAAACTTTAGGGTCACTCTGTGTACCCCCTTATTGACCTATAATTATTTCCTGTGGTAGGGTACACTATAACCCTGTAATATAATACGTGGTCCAATTTAAATATTATGGGTCAATATTAAGGTCTGATATTGCGCCTTGCGCTAGTTAACCATTGAAAGATGTCTTTGAATTTTTAAAGCATTTTAGAACGTTTATTTCTTCATTTTAAGCTTCTCAGAACACTCTATTTCGCATAGGCATACATAGTAAACTTTAGGGTCACGCTGTGTACCCCCTAATTGACCTATAATTATTTCTTGTGGTAGGGTACACTATTACCCTATAATATAATACGTGGTCCAATTTAAAAATTATAGGTCAATATTAAGGTCCGATACCGTGCCGTTAGTTAACATAGAAAAATGTCTTTGAATTTTTAAAGCATTTTGGAACGCTTATTTCCTCATTTTAAGCTTCTCAGAACACTTTATTTCGCATAGGCATGCATAGTAAACTTTAGGGTCACGCTGTGTACCCCCTAATTGACCTATAATTATTTCCTTTGGAAGGGTACACTATTACCCTGTAATATAATACCTGGTCCAATTTAAATATTATGGGTCAATATTAAGGTCTGATATTGCGCCTTGCGTTAGTTAACCATTGAAAGATGTCTTTGAATTTTTAAAGCATTTTAGAACGCTTATTTCTTCATTTTAAGCTTCTCAGAACACTCTATTTCGCATAGGCATACATAGTAAAATTTAGGGTCACGCTGTGTACCCCCTAAATGACCTATAATTATTTCCTGTGGTAGGGTACACTATTACCCTGTAATATAATACGTGGTCCAATTTAAAAATTATAGGTCAATATTAAGTTCCGATACCGTGCCGTTAGTTAACATTGAAAAATGTCTTCGTATTTCCTTGTTTTAATGCACTATTTAAAATATACATAGTGTACCCCCTAATTGACCTATAATTATTTCCTGTTATAGGGTACACTATTACCCTGTAATACAATACCTGGTTCAATTTAAATATTATGGGTCAATATTAAGGTTTGATATTGCGCCTTGCGTTAGTTAACCATTGAAAGATGTCTTTGAATTTTTAAAGCATTTTAGAACGCTTATTTCTTCATTTTAAGCTTCTCAGAACACTTTATTTCGCATAGGCATACATAGTAAACTTTAGGGTCACGCTGCGTACCCCCTAATTGACCTATAATTATTTCCTGTGGTAGGGTACACTATTACCCTGTAATATAATACGTGGTCCAATTTAAAAATTATAGGTCAATATTAAGTTCCGATACCGTGCCGTTAGTTAACATAGAAAAATGTCTTTGTATTTTTAAAGCATTTTAGAACGCTTATTTCCTCATTTTAAGCTTCTCAGAACACTTTATTTCGCATAGGCATACATAGTAAATTTTAGGGTCACGCTGTGTACCACCTAATTGACCTATAATTATTTCCTGTGGTAAGGTACACTATTACCCTGTAATATAATACGTGGTACAATTTAAAAATTATAGGTCAATATTAAGGTCCGATACCGTGCCGTTAGTTAACATAGAAAAGTGTCTTCGTATTTCCTTGTTTTAATGCACTATTTAAAATATACATAGTGTACCCCCTAATTGACCTATAATTATTTCCTGTGGAAGGGTACACTATTACCCTGTAATATAATACCTGGTCCAATTTAAATATTATGGGTCAATATTAAGGTCTGGTATTGCGCCTTGCGCTAGTTAACCATTGAAAGATGTCTTTGAATTTTTAAAGCATTTTAGAACGCTTATTTCTTCATTTTAAGCTTCTCAGAACACTCTATTTCGCATAAGCATACATAGTAAAATTTAGGGTCACGCTGTGTACCCCCTAAATGACCTATAATTATTTCCTGTGGTAGGGTACACTATTACCCTGTAATATAATACGTGGTCCAATTTAAAAATTATAGGTCAATATTAAGATCCGATACCGTGCCGTTAGTTAACATTGAAAAATGTCTTTGAATTTTTAAAGCATTTTAGAACGCTTATTTCCTCATTTTAAGCTTCTCAGAACACTTTATTTCGCATAGGCATACATAGTAAACTTTAGGGTCACGCTGTGTACCCCCTAATTGACCTATAATTATTTCCTGTGGTAGGATACACTATAACCCTGTAATATAATACGTGGTCCAATTTAAAAATTATAGGTCAATATTAAGGTCCGATACCGTGCCGTTAGTTAACATAGAAAAGTGTCTTCGAATTTCCTTGTTTTAATGCACTATTTAAAATATACATAGTGTACCCCCTAATTGACCTATAATTATTTCCTGGGGTAGGGTACACTATTACCCTGTAATATAATACCTGGTCCAATTTAAATATTATGGGTCAATATTAAGGTCTGATATTGCGCCTTGCGCTAGTTAACCATTGAAAGATGTCTTTGAATTTTTAAAGCATTTTAGAACGTTTATTTCTTCATTTTAAGCTTCTCAGAACACTCTATTTCGCATAGGCATACATAGTAAACTTTAGGGTCACGCTGTGTACCCCCTAATTGACCTATAATTATTTCTTGTGGTAGGGTACACTATTACCCTATAATATAATACGTGGTCCAATTTAAAAATTATAGGTCAATATTAAGGTCCGATACCGTGCCGTTAGTTAACATAGAAAAATGTCTTTGAATTTTTAAAGCATTTTAGAACGCTTATTTCCTCATTTTAAGCTTCTCAGAACACTTTATTTCGCATAGGCATACATAGTAAACTTTAGGGTCACGCTGTGTACCCCCTAATTGACCTATAATTATTTCCTTTGGAAGGGTACACTATTACCCTGTAATATAATACCTGGTCCAATTTAAAATATTATGGGTCAATATTAAGGTCTGATATTGCGCCTTGCGTTAGTTAACCATTGAAAGATGTCTTTGAATTTTTAAAGCATTTTAGAACGCTTATTTCTTCATTTTAAGCTTCTCAGAACACTCTATTTCGCATAGGCATACATAGTAAAATTTAGGGTCACGCTGTGTACCCCCTAAATGACCTATAATTATTTCCTGTGGTAGGGTACACTATTACCCTGTAATATAATACGTGGTCCAATTTAAAAATTATAGGTCAATATTAAGTTCCGATACCGTGCCGTTAGTTAACATTGAAAAATGTCTTCGTATTTCCTTGTTTTAATGCACTATTTAAAATATACATAGTGTACCCCCTAATTGACCTATAATTATTTCCTGTTATAGGGTACACTATTACCCTGTAATACAATACCTGGTTCAATTTAAATATTATGGGTCAATATTAAGGTTTGATATTGCGCCTTGCGTTAGTTAACCATTGAAAGATGTCTTTGAATTTTTAAAGCATTTTAGAACGCTTATTTCTTCATTTTAAGCTTCTCAGAACACTTTATTTCGCATAGGCATACATAGTAAACTTTAGGGTCACGCTGCGTACCCCCTAATTGACCTATAATTATTTCCTGTGGTAGGGTACACTATTACCCTGTAATATAATACGTGGTCCAATTTAAAAATTATAGGTCAATATTAAGTTCCGATACCGTGCCGTTAGTTAACATAGAAAAATGTCTTTGTATTTTTAAAGCATTTTAGAACGCTTATTTCCTCATTTTAAGCTTCTCAGAACACTTTATTTCGCATAGGCATACATAGTAAATTTTAGGGTCACGCTGTGTACCACCTAATTGACCTATAATTATTTCCTGTGGTAAGGTACACTATTACCCTGTAGTATAATACGTGGTACAATTTAAAAATTATAGGTCAATATTAAGGTCCGATACCGTGCCGTTAGTTAACATAGAAAAGTGTCTTCGTATTTCCTTGTTTTAATGCACTATTTAAAATATACATAGTGTACCCCCTAATTGACCTATAATTATTTCCTGTGGAAGGGTACACTATTACCCTGTAATATAATACCTGGTCCAATTTAAATATTATGGGTCAATATTAAGGTCTGGTATTGCGCCTTGCGCTAGTTAACCATTGAAAGATGTCTTTGAATTTTTAAAGCATTTTAGAACGCTTATTTCTTCATTTTAAGCTTCTCAGAACACTCTATTTCGCATAAGCATACATAGTAAAATTTAGGGTCACGCTGTGTACCCCCTAAATGACCTATAATTATTTCCTGTGGTAGGGTACACTATTACCCTGTAATATAATACGTGGTCCAATTTAAAAATTATAGGTCAATATTAAGATCCGATACCGTGCCGTTAGTTAACATTGAAAAATGTCTTTGAATTTTTAAAGCATTTTAGAACGCTTATTTCCTCATTTTAAGCTTCTCAGAACACTTTATTTCGCATAGGCATACATAGTATACTTTAGGGTCACGCTGTGTACCCCCTAATTGACCTATAATTATTTCCTGTGGTAGGATACACTATAACCCTGTAATATAATACGTGGTCCAATTTAAAAATTATAGGTCAATATTAAGGTCCGATACCGTGCCGTTAGTTAACATAGAAAAGTGTCTTCGAATTTCCTTGTTTTAATGCACTATTTAAAATATACATAGTGTACCCCCTAATTGACCTATAATTATTTCCTGGGGTAGGGTACACTATTACCCTGTAATATAATACCTGGTCCAATTTAAATATTATGGGTCAATATTAAGGTCTGATATTGCGCCTTGCGCTAGTTAACCATTGAAAGATGTCTTTGAATTTTTAAAGCATTTTAGAACGTTTATTTCTTCATTTTAAGCTTCTCAGAACACTCTATTTCGCATAGGCATACATAGTAAACTTTAGGGTCACGCTGTGTACCCCCTAATTGACCTATAATTATTTCTTGTGGTAGGGTACACTATTACCCTATAATATAATACGTGGTCCAATTTAAAAATTATAGGTCAATATTAAGGTCCGATACCGTGCCGTTAGTTAACATAGAAAAATGTCTTTGAATTTTTAAAGCATTTTAGAACGCTTATTTCCTCATTTTAAGCTTCTCAGAACACTTTATTTCGCATAGGCATACATAGTAAACTTTAGGGTCACGCTGTGTACCCCCTAATTGACCTATAATTATTTCCTTTGGAAGGGTACACTATTACCCTGTAATATAATACCTGGTCCAATTTAAAATATTATGGGTCAATATTAAGGTCTGATATTGCGCCTTGCGTTAGTTAACCATTGAAAGATGTCTTTGAATTTTTAAAGCATTTTAGAACGCTTATTTCTTCATTTTAAGCTTCTCAGAACACTCTATTTCGCATAGGCATACATAGTAAAATTTAGGGTCACGCTGTGTACCCCCTAAATGACCTATAATTATTTCCTGTGGTAGGGTACACTATTACCCTGTAATATAATACGTGGTCCAATTTAAAAATTATAGGTCAATATTAAGTTCCGATACCGTGCCGTTAGTTAACATTGAAAAATGTCTTCGTATTTCCTTGTTTTAATGCACTATTTAAAATATACATAGTGTACCCCCTAATTGACCTATAATTATTTCCTGTTATAGGGTACACTATTACCCTGTAATACAATACCTGGTTCAATTTAAATATTATGGGTCAATATTAAGGTTTGATATTGCGCCTTGCGTTAGTTAACCATTGAAAGATGTCTTTGAATTTTTAAAGCATTTTAGAACGCTTATTTCTTCATTTTAAGCTTCTCAGAACACTTTATTTCGCATAGGCATACATAGTAAACTTTAGGGTCACGCTGCGTACCCCCTAATTGACCTATAATTATTTCCTGTGGTAGGGTACACTATTACCCTGTAATATAATAGGTGGTCCAATTTAAAAATTATAGGTCAATATTAAGGTCCGATACCGTGCCGTTAGTTAGCATAGAAAAATGTCTTTGAATTTTTAAAGCATTTTAGAACGCTTATTTCCTCATTTTAAGCTTCTCAGAACACTTTATTTCGCATAGGCATACATAGTAAACTTTAGGGTCACTCTGCGTACCCCCTAATTGACCTATAATTATTTCCTGTGGTAGGGTACACTATTACCCTGTAATATAATACCTGGTCCAATTTAAATATTAGGGCTCAATATTAAGGTCTGATATTGCGCCTTGCGTTAGTTAACCATTGAAAGATGTCTTTGAATTTTTAAAGCATTTTTGAACGCTTATTTCTTCATTTTAAGCATCTCAGAACACTCTATTTCGCATAGGCATACATAGTAAACTTTAGGGTCACTCTGTGTACCCCTTAATTGACCTATAATTATTTCCTGTGGTAGGGTACACTATTACCCTGTAATATAATAGGTGGTCCAATTTAAAAATTATAGGTCAATATTAAGGTCCGATACCGTGCCGTTAGTTAACATAGAAAAATGTCTTTGAATTTTTAAAGCATTTTAGAACGCTTATTTCCTCATTTTAAGCTTCTCAGAACACTTTATTTCGCATAGGCATACATAGTAAACTTTAGGGTCACTCTGTGTACCCCTTAATTGACCTATAATTATTTCCTGTGGTAGGGTACACTATTACCCTGTAATATAATAGGTGGTCCAATTTAAAAATTATAGGTCAATATTAAGGTCCGATACCGTGCCGTTAGTTAGCATAGAAAAATGTCTTTGAATTTTTAAAGCATTTTAGAACGCTTATTTCCTCATTTTAAGCTTCTCAGAACACTTTATTTCGCATAGGCATAGTAAACTTTAGGGTCACTCTGTGTACCCCCTTATTGACCTATAATTATTTCCTGTGGTAGGGTACACTATTACCCTGTAATATAATACCTGGTCCAATTTAAATATTATGGGTCAATATTAAGGTCTGATATTGCGCCTTGCGTTAGTTAACCATTGAAAGATGTCTTTGAATTTTTAAAGCATTTTAGAACGCTTATTTCTTCATTTTAAGCTTCTCAGAACACTCTATTTCGCATAGGCATACATAGTAAAATTTAGGGTCACGCTGTGTACCCCCTAAATGACCTATAATTATTTCCTGTGGTAGGGTACACTATTACCCTGTAATATAATACGTGGTCCAATTTAAAAATTATAGGTCAATATTAAGTTCCGATACCGTGCCGTTAGTTAACATTGAAAAATGTCTTCGTATTTCCTTGTTTTAATGCACTATTTAAAATATACATAGTGTACCCCCTAATTGACCTATAATTATTTCCTGTTATAGGGTACACTATTACCCTGTAAAAAAATACCTGGTTCAATTTAAATATTATGGGTCAATATTAAGGTTTGATATTGCGCCTTGCGTTAGTTAACCATTGAAAGATGTCTTTGAATTTTTAAAGCATTTTAGAACGCTTATTTCTTCATTTTAAGCTTCTCAGAACACTTTATTTCGCATAGGCATACATAGTAAACTTTAGGGTCACGCTGCGTACCCCCTAATTGACCTATAATTATTTCCTGTGGTAGGGTACACTATTACCCTGTAATATAATAGGTGGTCCAATTTAAAAATTATAGGTCAATATTAAGGTCCGATACCGTGCCGTTAGTTAGCATAGAAAAATGTCTTTGAATTTTTAAAGCATTTTAGAACGCTTATTTCCTCATTTTAAGCTTCTCAGAACACTTTATTTCGCATAGGCATACATAGTAAACTTTAGGGACACTCTGCGTACCCCCTAATTGACCTATAATTATTTCCTGTGGTAGGGTACACTATTACCCTGTAATATAATACCTGGTCCAATTTAAATATTAGGGCTCAATATTAAGGTCTGATATTGCGCCTTGCGTTAGTTAACCATTGAAAGATGTCTTTGAATTTTTAAAGCATTTTTGAACGCTTATTTCTTCATTTTAAGCATCTCAGAACACTCTATTTCGCATACGCATACATAGTAAACTTTAGGGTCACTCTGTGTACCCCTTAATTGACCTATAATTATTTCCTGTGGTAGGGTACACTAATACCCTGTAATATAATAGGTGGTCCAATTTAAAAATTATAGGTCAATATTAAGGTCCGATACCGTGCCGTTAGTTAACATAGAAAAATGTCTTTGAATTTTTAAAGCATTTTAGAACGCTTATTTCCTCATTTTAAGCTTCTCAGAACACTTTATTTCGCATAGGCATACATAGTAAACTTTAGGGTCACTCTGTGTACCCCTTAATTGACCTATAATTATTTCCTGTGGTAGGGTACACTATTACCCTGTAATATAATAGGTGGTCCAATTTAAAAATTATAGGTCAATATTAAGGTCCGATACCGTGCCGTTAGTTAGCATAGAAAAATGTCTTTGAATTTTTAAAGCATTTTAGAACGCTTATTTCCTCATTTTAAGCTTCTCAGAACACTTTATTTCGCATAGGCATACATAGTAAACTTTAGGGTCACTCTGTGTACCCCCTTATTGACCTATAATTATTTCCTGTGGTAGGGTACACTATAACCCTGTAATATAATACGTGGTCCAATTTAAAAATTATAGGTCAATATTAAGGTCCGATACCGTGCCGATAGTTAACATAGAAAAGTGTCTTCGTATTTTCTTGTTTTAATGCACTATTTAAAACATACATAGTGTACCCCCTAATTGACCTATAATTATTTCCTGATGTAGGGTACACTATTACCCTGTAATATAATAGGTGGTCCAATTTAAAAATTATAGGTCAATATTAAGGTCCGATACCGTGCCGTTAGTTAGCATAGAAAAATGTCTTTGAATTTTTAAAGCATTTTAGAACGCTTATTTCCTCATTTTAAGCTTCTCAGAACACTTTATTTCGCATAGGCATACATAGTAATTTTTAGGGTCACTCTGCGTACCCCCTAATTGACCTATAATTATTTCCTGTGGTAGGGTACACTATTACCCTGTAATATAATACGTGGTCCAATTTAAAAATTATAGGTCAATATTAAGGTCCGATACCGTGCCGATAGTTAACATAGAAAAGTGTCTTCGTATTTTCTTGTTTTAATGCACTATTTAAAACATACATAGTGTACCCCCTAATTGACCTATAATTATTTCCTGTGGTAGGGTGCACTATTACCCTGTAATATAATACCTGGTCCAATTTAAATATTATGGGTCAATATTAAGGTCTGATATTGCGCCTTGCGTTAGTTAACCATTGAAAGATGTCTTTGAATTTTTAAAGCATTTTAGAACGCTTATTTCTTCATTTTAAGCATCTCAGAACACTCTATTTCGCATAGGCATACATAGTAAAATTTAGGGTCACGCTGTGTACCCCCTAAATGACCTATAATTATTTCCTGTGGTAGGGTACACTATTACCTTGTAATATAATACGTGGTCCAATTTAAAAATTATAGGTCAATATTAAGTTCCGATACCGTGCCGTTAGTTAACATTGAAAAATGTCTTCGTAATTCCTTGTTTTAATGCACTATTTAAAACATACATAGTGTACCCCCTAATTGACCTATAATTATTTCCTGTTGTAGGGTACACTATTACCCTGTAATATAATACCTGGTCCAATTGAAATATTATGGTTCCATATTAAGGTCTGATATTGCGCCTTGCGTTAGTTAACCATTGAAAGATGTCTTTGAATTTTTAAAGCATTTTAGAACGCTTATTTCATCATTTTAAGCTTCTCAGAACACTCTATTTCGCATAGGCATACATAGTAAAATTTAGGGTCACGCTGTGTACCCCCTAAATGACCTATAATTATTTCCTGTATTAGGGCACACTATTACCCTGTAATATAATACGTGGTCCAAGTTAAAAATTATAGGTCAATATTAAGTTCCGATACCGTGCCGTTAGTTAACATTGAAAAATGTCTTCGTATTTCCTTGTTTTAATGCACTATTTAAAATATACATAGTGTACCCCCTAATTGACCTATAATTATTTCCTGTTATAGGGTACACTATTACCCTGTAATACAATACCTGGTTCAATTTAAATATTATGGGTCAATATTAAGGTTTGATATTGCGCCTTGCGTTAGTTAACCATTGAAAGATGTCTTTGAATTTTTAAAGCATTTTAGAACGCTTATTTCTTCATTTTAAGCTTCTCAGAACACTTTATTTCGCATAGGCATACATAGTAAACTTTAGGGTCACGCTGCGTACCCCCTAATTGACCTATAATTATTTCCTGTGGTAGGGTACACTATTACCCTGTAATATAATACGTGGTCCAATTTAAAAATTATAGGTCAATATTAAGTTCCGATACCGTGCCGTTAGTTAACATAGAAAAATGTCTTTGTATTTTTAAAGCATTTTAGAACGCTTATTTCCTCATTTTAAGCTTCTCAGAACACTTTATTTCGCATAGGCATACATAGTAAATTTTAGGGTCACGCTGTGTACCACCTAATTGACCTATAATTATTTCCTGTGGTAAGGTACACTATTACCCTGTAATATAATACGTGGTACAATTTAAAAATTATAGGTCAATATTAAGGTCCGATACCGTGCCGTTAGTTAACATAGAAAAGTGTCTTCGTATTTCCTTGTTTTAATGCACTATTTAAAATATACATAGTGTACCCCCTAATTGACCTATAATTATTTCCTGTGGAAGGGTACACTATTACCCTGTAATATAATACCTGGTCCAATTTAAATATTATGGGTCAATATTAAGGTCTGGTATTGCGCCTTGCGCTAGTTAACCATTGAAAGATGTCTTTGAATTTTTAAAGCATTTTAGAACGCTTATTTCTTCATTTTAAGCTTCTCAGAACACTCTATTTCGCATAAGCATACATAGTAAAATTTAGGGTCACGCTGTGTACCCCCTAAATGACCTATAATTATTTCCTGTGGTAGGGTACACTATTACCCTGTAATATAATACGTGGTCCAATTTAAAAATTATAGGTCAATATTAAGATCCGATACCGTGCCGTTAGTTAACATTGAAAAATGTCTTTGAATTTTTAAAGCATTTTAGAACGCTTATTTCCTCATTTTAAGCTTCTCAGAACACTTTATTTCGCATAGGCATACATAGTAAACTTTAGGGTCACGCTGTGTACCCCCTAATTGACCTATAATTATTTCCTGTGGTAGGATACACTATAACCCTGTAATATAATACGTGGTCCAATTTAAAAATTATAGGTCAATATTAAGGTCCGATACCGTGCCGTTAGTTAACATAGAAAAGTGTCTTCGAATTTCCTTGTTTTAATGCACTATTTAAAATATACATAGTGTACCCCCTAATTGACCTATAATTATTTCCTGGGGTAGGGTACACTATTACCCTGTAATATAATACCTGGTCCAATTTAAATATTATGGGTCAATATTAAGGTCTGATATTGCGCCTTGCGCTAGTTAACCATTGAAAGATGTCTTTGAATTTTTAAAGCATTTTAGAACGTTTATTTCTTCATTTTAAGCTTCTCAGAACACTCTATTTCGCATAGGCATACATAGTAAACTTTAGGGTCACGCTGTGTACCCCCTAATTGACCTATAATTATTTCTTGTGGTAGGGTACACTATTACCCTATAATATAATACGTGGTCCAATTTAAAAATTATAGGTCAATATTAAGGTCCGATACCGTGCCGTTAGTTAACATAGAAAAATGTCTTTGAATTTTTAAAGCATTTTAGAACGCTTATTTCCTCATTTTAAGCTTCTCAGAACACTTTATTTCGCATAGGCATACATAGTTAACTTTAGGGTCACGCTGTGTACCCCCTAATTGACCTATAATTATTTCCTTTGGAAGGGTACACTATTACCCTGTAATATAATACCTGGTCCAATTTAAAATATTATGGGTCAATATTAAGGTCTGATATTGCGCCTTGCGTTAGTTAACCATTGAAAGATGTCTTTGAATTTTTAAAGCATTTTAGAACGCTTATTTCTTCATTTTAAGCTTCTCAGAACACTCTATTTCGCATAGGCATACATAGTAAAATTTAGGGTCACGCTGTGTACCCCCTAAATGACCTATAATTATTTCCTGTGGTAGGGTACACTATTACCCTGTAATATAATACGTGGTCCAATTTAAAAATTATAGGTCAATATTAAGTTCCGATACCGTGCCGTTAGTTAACATTGAAAAATGTCTTCGTATTTCCTTGTTTTAATGCACTATTTAAAATATACATAGTGTACCCCCTAATTGACCTATAATTATTTCCTGTTATAGGGTACACTATTACCCTGTAATACAATACCTGGTTCAATTTAAATATTATGGGTCAATATTAAGGTTTGATATTGCGCCTTGCGTTAGTTAACCATTGAAAGATGTCTTTGAATTTTTAAAGCATTTTAGAACGCTTATTTCTTCATTTTAAGCTTCTCAGAACACTTTATTTCGCATAGGCATACATAGTAAACTTTAGGGTCACGCTGCGTACCCCCTAATTGACCTATAATTATTTCCTGTGGTAGGGTACACTATTACCCTGTAATATAATAGGTGGTCCAATTTAAAAATTATAGGTCAATATTAAGGTCCGATACCGTGCCGTTAGTTAGCATAGAAAAATGTCTTTGAATTTTTAAAGCATTTTAGAACGCTTATTTCCTCATTTTAAGCTTCTCAGAACACTTTATTTCGCATAGGCATACATAGTAAACTTTAGGGTCACTCTGCGTACCCCCTAATTGACCTATAATTATTTCCTGTGGTAGGGTACACTATTACCCTGTAATATAATACCTGGTCCAATTTAAATATTAGGGCTCAATATTAAGGTCTGATATTGCGCCTTGCGTTAGTTAACCATTGAAAGATGTCTTTGAATTTTTAAAGCATTTTTGAACGCTTATTTCTTCATTTTAAGCATCTCAGAACACTCTATTTCGCATAGGCATACATAGTAAACTTTAGGGTCACTCTGTGTACCCCTTAATTGACCTATAATTATTTCCTGTGGTAGGGTACACTATTACCCTGTAATATAATAGGTGGTCCAATTTAAAAATTATAGGTCAATATTAAGGTCCGATACCGTGCCGTTAGTTAACATAGAAAAATGTCTTTGAATTTTTAAAGCATTTTAGAACGCTTATTTCCTCATTTTAAGCTTCTCAGAACACTTTATTTCGCATAGGCATACATAGTAAACTTTAGGGTCACTCTGTGTACCCCTTAATTGACCTATAATTATTTCCTGTGGTAGGGTACACTATTACCCTGTAATATAATAGGTGGTCCAATTTAAAAATTATAGGTCAATATTAAGGTCCGATACCGTGCCGTTAGTTAGCATAGAAAAATGTCTTTGAATTTTTAAAGCATTTTAGAACGCTTATTTCCTCATTTTAAGCTTCTCAGAACACTTTATTTCGCATAGGCATAGTAAACTTTAGGGTCACTCTGTGTACCCCCTTATTGACCTATAATTATTTCCTGTGGTAGGGTACACTATAACCCTGTAATATAATACGTGGTCCAATTTAAATATTATGGGTCAATATTAAGGTCTGATATTGCGCCTTGCGCTAGTTAACCATTGAAAGATGTCTTTGAATTTTTAAAGCATTTTAGAACGTTTATTTCTTCATTTTAAGCTTCTCAGAACACTCTATTTCGCATAGGCATACATAGTAAACTTTAGGGTCACGCTGTGTACCCCCTAATTGACCTATAATTATTTCTTGTGGTAGGGTACACTATTACCCTATAATATAATACGTGGTCCAATTTAAAAATTATAGGTCAATATTAAGGTCCGATACCGTGCCGTTAGTTAACATAGAAAAATGTCTTTGAATTTTTAAAGCATTTTGGAACGCTTATTTCCTCATTTTAAGCTTCTCAGAACACTTTATTTCGCATAGGCATACATAGTAAACTTTAGGGTCACGCTGTGTACCCCCTAATTGACCTATAATTATTTCCTTTGGAAGGGTACACTATTACCCTGTAATATAATACCTGGTCCAATTTAAATATTATGGGTCAATATTAAGGTCTGATATTGCGCCTTGCGTTAGTTAACCATTGAAAGATGTCTTTGAATTTTTAAAGCATTTTAGAACGCTTATTTCTTCATTTTAAGCTTCTCAGAACACTCTATTTCGCATAGGCATACATAGTAAAATTTAGGGTCACGCTGTGTACCCCCTAAATGACCTATAATTATTTCCTGTGGTAGGGTACACTATTACCCTGTAATATAATACGTGGTCCAATTTAAAAATTATAGGTCAATATTAAGTTCCGATACCGTGCCGTTAGTTAACATTGAAAAATGTCTTCGTATTTCCTTGTTTTAATGCACTATTTAAAATATACATAGTGTACCCCCTAATTGACCTATAATTATTTCCTGTTATAGGGTACACTATTACCCTGTAATACAATACCTGGTTCAATTTAAATATTATGGGTCAATATTAAGGTTTGATATTGCGCCTTGCGTTAGTTAACCATTGAAAGATGTCTTTGAATTTTTAAAGCATTTTAGAACGCTTATTTCTTCATTTTAAGCTTCTCAGAACACTTTATTTCGCATAGGCATACATAGTAAACTTTAGGGTTACGCTGCGTACCCCCTAATTGACCTATAATTATTTCCTGTGGTAGGGTACACTATTACCCTGTAATATAATAGGTGGTCCAATTTAAAAATTATAGGTCAATATTAAGGTCCGATACCGTGCCGTTAGTTAGCATAGAAAAATGTCTTTGAATTTTTAAAGCATTTTAGAACGCTTATTTCCTCATTTTAAGCTTCTCAGAACACTTTATTTCGCATAGGCATACATAGTAAACTTTAGGGACATTCTGCGTACCCCCTAATTGACCTATAATTATTTCCTGTGGTAGGGTACACTATTACCCTGTAATATAATACCTGGTCCAATTTAAATATTAGGGCTCAATATTAAGGTCTGATATTGCGCCTTGCGTTAGTTAACCATTGAAAGATGTCTTTGAATTTTTAAAGCATTTTTGAACGCTTATTTCTTCATTTTAAGCATCTCAGAACACTCTATTTCGCATACGCATACATAGTAAACTTTAGGGTCACTCTGTGTACCCCTTAATTGACCTATAATTATTTCCTGTGGTAGGGTACACTAATACCCTGTAATATAATAGGTGGTCCAATTTAAAAATTATAGGTCAATATTAAGGTCCGATACCGTGCCGTTAGTTAACATAGAAAAATGTCTTTGAATTTTTAAAGCATTTTAGAACGCTTATTTCCTCATTTTAAGCTTCTCAGAACACTTTATTTCGCATAGGCATACATAGTAAACTTTAGGGTCACTCTGTGTACCCCTTAATTGACCTATAATTATTTCCTGTGGTAGGGTACACTATTACCCTGTAATATAATAGGTGGTCCAATTTAAAAATTATAGGTCAATATTAAGGTCCGATACCGTGCCGTTAGTTAGCATAGAAAAATGTCTTTGAATTTTTAAAGCATTTTAGAACGCTTATTTCCTCATTTTAAGCTTCTCAGAACACTTTATTTCGCATAGGCATACATAGTAAACTTTAGGGTCACTCTGTGTACCCCCTTATTGACCTATAATTATTTCCTGTGGTAGGGTACACTATAACCCTGTAATATAATACGTGGTCCAATTTAAAAATTATAGGTCAATATTAAGGTCCGATACCGTGCCGATAGTTAACATAGAAAAGTGTCTTCGTATTTTCTTGTTTTAATGCACTATTTAAAACATACATAGTGTACCCCCTAATTGACCTATAATTATTTCCTGATGTAGGGTACACTATTACCCTGTAATATAATAGGTGGTCCAATTTAAAAATTATAGGTCAATATTAAGGTCCGATACCGTGCCGTTAGTTAGCATAGAAAAATGTCTTTGAATTTTTAAAGCATTTTAGAACGCTTATTTCCTCATTTTAAGCTTCTCAGAACACTTTATTTCGCATAGGCATACATAGTAATTTTTAGGGTCACTCTGCGTACCCCCTAATTGACCTATAATTATTTCCTGTGGTAGGGTACACTATTACCCTGTAATATAATACCTGGTCCAATTTAAATATTATGGGTCAATATTAAGGTCTGATATTGCGCCTTGCTTTAGTTAACCATTGAAAGATGTCTTTGAATTTTTAAAGCATTTTTGAACGCTTATTTCTTCATTTTAAGCATCTCAGAACACTCTATTTCGCATAGGCATACATAGTAAACTTTAGGGTCACTCTGTGTACCCCTTAATTGACCTATAATTATTTCCTGTGGTAGGGTACACTATTACCCTGTAATATAATAGGTGGTCCAATTTAAAAATTATAGGTCAATATTAAGGTCCGATACCGTGCCGTTAGTTAGCATAGAAAAATGTCTTTGAATTTTTAAAGCATTTTAGAACGCTTATTTCCTCATTTTAAGCTTCTCAGAACACTTTATTTCGCATAGGCATACATAGTAAACTTTAGGGTCACTCTGTGTACCCCCTTATTGACCTATAATTATTTCCTGTGGTAGGGTACACTATAACCCTGTAATATAATACGTGGTCCAATTTAAAAATTATAGGTCAATATTAAGGTCCGATACCGTGCCGATAGTTAACATAGAAAAGTGTCTTCGTATTTTCTTGTTTTAATGCACTATTTAAAACATACATAGTGTACACCCTAATTGACCTATAATTATTTCCTGTTGTAGGGTACACTATTACCCTGTAATATAATACCTGGTCCAATTGAAATATTATGGTTCCATATTAAGGTCTGATATCGCGCCTTGCGTTAGTTAACCATTGAAAGATGTCTTTGAATTTTTAAAGCATTTTAGAACGCTTATTTCTTCATTTTAAGCTTCTTAGAACACTCTATTTCGCATAGGCTTACATAGTAAATTTTAGGGTCACGCTGTGTACCACCTAATTGACCTATAATTATTTCCTGTGGTAAGGTACACTATTACCCTGTAATATAATACGTGGTACAATTTAAAAATTATAGGTCAATATTAAGGTCCGATACCGTGCCGTTAGTTAACATAGAAAAGTGTCTTCGTATTTCCTTGTTTTAATGCACTATTTAAAATATACATAGTGTACCCCCTAATTGACCTATAATTATTTCCTGTGGTAGGGTGCACTATTACCCTGTAATATAATACCTGGTCCAATTTAAATATTATGGGTCAATATTAAGGTCTGATATTGCGCCTTGCGTTAGTTAACCATTGAAAGATGTCTTTGAATTTTTAAAGCATTTTAGAACGCTTATTTCTTCATTTTAAGCATCTCAGAACACTCTATTTCGCATAGGCATACATAGTAAAATTTAGGGTCACGCTGTGTACCCCCTAAATGACCTATAATTATTTCCTGTTGTAGGGTACACTATTACCCTATAATATAATACGTGGTCCAATTTAAAAATTATAGGTCAATATTAAGGTCCGATACCGTGCCGTTAGTTAACATAGAAAAATGTCTTTGAATTTTTAAAGCATTTTGGAACGCTTATTTCCTCATTTTAAGCTTCTCAGAACACTTTATTTCGCATAGGCATACATAGTAAACTTTAGGGTCACGCTGTGTACCCCCTAATTGACCTATAATTATTTCCTTTGGAAGGGTACACTATTACCCTGTAATATAATACCTGGTCCAATTTAAATATTATGGGTCAATATTAAGGTCTGATATTGCGCCTTGCGTTAGTTAACCATTGAAAGATGTCTTTGAATTTTTAAAGCATTTTAGAACGCTTATTTCTTCATTTTAAGCTTCTCAGAACACTCTATTTCGCATAGGCATACATAGTAAAATTTAGGGTCACGCTGTGTACCCCCTAAATGACCTATAATTATTTCCTGTGGTAGGGTACACTATTACCCTGTAATATAATACGTGGTCCAATTTAAAAATTATAGGTCAATATTAAGTTCCGATACCGTGCCGTTAGTTAACATTGAAAAATGTCTTCGTATTTCCTTGTTTTAATGCACTATTTAAAATATACATAGTGTACCCCCTAATTGACCTATAATTATTTCCTGTTATAGGGTACACTATTACCCTGTAATACAATACCTGGTTCAATTTAAATATTATGGGTCAATATTAAGGTTTGATATTGCGCCTTGCGTTAGTTAACCATTGAAAGATGTCTTTGAATTTTTAAAGCATTTTAGAACGCTTATTTCTTCATTTTAAGCTTCTCAGAACACTTTATTTCGCATAGGCATACATAGTAAACTTTAGGGTTACGCTGCGTACCCCCTAATTGACCTATAATTATTTCCTGTGGTAGGGTACACTATTACCCTGTAATATAATAGGTGGTCCAATTTAAAAATTATAGGTCAATATTAAGGTCCGATACCGTGCCGTTAGTTAGCATAGAAAAATGTCTTTGAATTTTTAAAGCATTTTAGAACGCTTATTTCCTCATTTTAAGCTTCTCAGAACACTTTATTTCGCATAGGCATACATAGTAAACTTTAGGGACACTCTGCGTACCCCCTAATTGACCTATAATTATTTCCTGTGGTAGGGTACACTATTACCCTGTAATATAATACCTGGTCCAATTTAAATATTAGGGCTCAATATTAAGGTCTGATATTGCGCCTTGCGTTAGTTAACCATTGAAAGATGTCTTTGAATTTTTAAAGCATTTTTGAACGCTTATTTCTTCATTTTAAGCATCTCAGAACACTCTATTTCGCATACGCATACATAGTAAACTTTAGGGTCACTCTGTGTACCCCTTAATTGACCTATAATTATTTCCTGTGGTAGGGTACACTAATACCCTGTAATATAATAGGTGGTCCAATTTAAAAATTATAGGTCAATATTAAGGTCCGATACCGTGCCGTTAGTTAACATAGAAAAATGTCTTTGAATTTTTAAAGCATTTTAGAACGCTTATTTCCTCATTTTAAGCTTCTCAGAACACTTTATTTCGCATAGGCATACATAGTAAACTTTAGGGTCACTCTGTGTACCCCTTAATTGACCTATAATTATTTCCTGTGGTAGGGTACACTATTACCCTGTAATATAATAGGTGGTCCAATTTAAAAATTATAGGTCAATATTAAGGTCCGATACCGTGCCGTTAGTTAGCATAGAAAAATGTCTTTGAATTTTTAAAGCATTTTAGAACGCTTATTTCCTCATTTTAAGCTTCTCAGAACACTTTATTTCGCATAGGCATACATAGTAAACTTTAGGGTCACTCTGTGTACCCCCTTATTGACCTATAATTATTTCCTGTGGTAGGGTACACTATAACCCTGTAATATAATACGTGGTCCAATTTAAAAATTATAGGTCAATATTAAGGTCCGATACCGTGCCGATAGTTAACATAGAAAAGTGTCTTCGTATTTTCTTGTTTTAATGCACTATTTAAAACATACATAGTGTACCCCCTAATTGACCTATAATTATTTCCTGATGTAGGGTACACTATTACCCTGTAATATAATAGGTGGTCCAATTTAAAAATTATAGGTCAATATTAAGGTCCGATACCGTGCCGTTAGTTAGCATAGAAAAATGTCTTTGAATTTTTAAAGCATTTTAGAACGCTTATTTCCTCATTTTAAGCTTCTCAGAACACTTTATTTCGCATAGGCATACATAGTAATTTTTAGGGTCACTCTGCGTACCCCCTAATTGACCTATAATTATTTCCTGTGGTAGGGTACACTATTACCCTGTAATATAATACCTGGTCCAATTTAAATATTATGGGTCAATATTAAGGTCTGATATTGCGCCTTGCTTTAGTTAACCATTGAAAGATGTCTTTGAATTTTTAAAGCATTTTTGAACGCTTATTTCTTCATTTTAAGCATCTCAGAACACTCTATTTCGCATAGGCATACATAGTAAACTTTAGGGTCACTCTGTGTACCCCTTAATTGACCTATAATTATTTCCTGTGGTAGGGTACACTATTACCCTGTAATATAATAGGTGGTCCAATTTAAAAATTATAGGTCAATATTAAGGTCCGATACCGTGCCGTTAGTTAGCATAGAAAAATGTCTTTGAATTTTTAAAGCATTTTAGAACGCTTATTTCCTCATTTTAAGCTTCTCAGAACACTTTATTTCGCATAGGCATACATAGTAAACTTTAGGGTCACTCTGTGTACCCCCTTATTGACCTATAATTATTTCCTGTGGTAGGGTACACTATAACCCTGTAATATAATACGTGGTCCAATTTAAAAATTATAGGTCAATATTAAGGTCCGATACCGTGCCGATAGTTAACATAGAAAAGTGTCTTCGTATTTTCTTGTTTTAATGCACTATTTAAAACATACATAGTGTACCCCCTAATTGACCTATAATTATTTCCTGTTGTAGGGTACACTATTACCCTGTAATATAATACCTGGTCCAATTGAAATATTATGGTTCCATATTAAGGTCTGATATCGCGCCTTGCGTTAGTTAACCATTGAAAGATGTCTTTGAATTTTTAAAGCATTTTAGAACGCTTATTTCTTCATTTTAAGCTTCTTAGAACACTCTATTTCGCATAGGCTTACATAGTAAATTTTAGGGTCACGCTGTGTACCACCTAATTGACCTATAATTATTTCCTGTGGTAAGGTACACTATTACCCTGTAATATAATACGTGGTACAATTTAAAAATTATAGGTCAATATTAAGGTCCGATACCGTGCCGTTAGTTAACATAGAAAAGTGTCTTCGTATTTCCTTGTTTTAATGCACTATTTAAAATATACATAGTGTACCCCCTAATTGACCTATAATTATTTCCTGTGGTAGGGTGCACTATTACCCTGTAATATAATACCTGGTCCAATTTAAATATTATGGGTCAATATTAAGGTCTGATATTGCGCCTTGCGTTAGTTAACCATTGAAAGATGTCTTTGAATTTTTAAAGCATTTTAGAACGCTTATTTCTTCATTTTAAGCATCTCAGAACACTCTATTTCGCATAGGCATACATAGTAAAATTTAGGGTCACGCTGTGTACCCCCTAAATGACCTATAATTATTTCCTGTGGTAGGGTACACTATTACCTTGTAATATAATACGTGGTCCAATTTAAAAATTATAGGTCAATATTAAGTTCCGATACCGTGCCGTTAGTTAACATTGAAAAATGTCTTCGTAATTCCTTGTTTTAATGCACTATTTAAAACATACATAGTGTACCCCCTAATTGACCTATAATTATTTCCTGTTGTAGGGTACACTATTACCCTGTAATATAATACCTGGTCCAATTGAAATATTATGGTTCCATATTAAGGTCTGATATTGCGCCTTGCGTTAGTTAACCATTGAAAGATGTCTTTGAATTTTTAAAGCATTTTAGAACGCTTATTTCATCATTTTAAGCTTCTCAGAACACTCTATTTCGCATAGGCATACATAGTAAAATTTAGGGTCACGCTGTGTACCCCCTAAATGACCTATAATTATTTCCTGTATTAGGGCACACTATTACCCTGTAATATAATACGTGGTCCAATTTAAAAATTATAGGTCAATATTAAGTTCCGAAACCGTGCCGTTAGTTAACATTGAAAAATGTCATTGAATTTTTAAAGCATTTTAGAACGCTTATTTCCTCATTTTAAGCTTCTCAGAACACTTTATTTCGCATAGGCATACATAGTAAACTTTAGGGTCACTCTGCGTACCCCCTAATTGACCTATAATTATTTCCTGGGGTAGGGTACACTATAACCCTGTAATATAATACGTGGTCCAATTTAAAAATTATAGGTCAATATTAAGGTCCGATACCGTGCCGTTAGTTAACATAGAAAAGTGTCTTCGTATTTCCTTGTTTTAATGCACTATTTAAAATATACATAGTGTACCCCCTAATTGACCTATAATTATTTCCTGTTGTAGGGTACACTATTACCCTGTAATCTAATACCTGGTCCAATTTAAATATTATGGGTCAATATTAAGGTCTGATATTGCGCCTTGCGTTAGTTTACCATTGAAAGATGTCTTTGAATTTTTAAAGCATTTTTGAACGCTTATTTCTTCATTTTAAGCATCTCAAAACACTCTATTTCGCATAGGCATTCATAGTAAAATTTAGGGTCACGCTGTGTACCCCCTAAATGACCTATAATTATTTCCTGTGGTAGGGTACACTATTACCCTGTAATATAATACGTGGTCCAATTTAAAAATTATAGGTCAATATTAAGGTCCGATACCGTGCCGTTAGTTAACATAGAAAAATGTCTTTGTATTTTTAAAGCATTTTAGAACGCTTATTTCCTCATTTTAAGCTTCTCAGAACACTTTATTTCGCATAGGCATACATAGTAAACTTTAGGGTCACTCTGTGTACCCCCTAATTGACCTATAATTATTTCCTGTGGTAGGGTACACTATAACCCTGTAATATAATACGTGGTCCAATTTAAAAATTATAGGTCAATATTAAGGTCCGATACCGTGCCGTTAGTTAACATAGAAAAGTGTCTTCGTATTTTCTTGTTTTAATGCACTATTTAAAACATACATAGTGTACCCCCTAATTGACCTATAATTATTTCCTGTTGTAGGGTACACTATTACCCTGTAATATAATACCTGGTCCAATTGAAATATTATGGTTCCATATTAAGGTCTGATATCGCGCCTTGCGTTAGTTAACCATTGAAAGATGTCTTTGAATTTTTAAAGCATTTTAGAACGCTTATTTCTTCATTTTAAGCTTCTCAGAACACTCTATTTCGCATAGGCTTACATAGTAAATTTTAGGGTCACGCTGTGTACCACCTAATTGACCTATAATTATTTCCTGTGGTAAGGTACACTATTACCCTGTAATATAATACGTGGTACAATTTAAAAATTATAGGTCAATATTAAGGTCCGATACCGTGCCGTTAGTTAACATAGAAAAGTGTCTTCGTATTTCCTTGTTTTAATGCACTATTTAAAATATACATAGTGTACCCCCTAATTGTGTACTATTACCCTGTAATATAATACCTGGTCCAATTTAAATATTATGGGTCAATATTAAGGTCTGATATTGCGCCTTGCGCTAGTTAACCATTGAAAGATGTCTTTGAATTTTTAAAGCATTTTAGAACGCTTATTTCTTCATTTTAAGCTTCTCAGAACACTCTATTTCGCATAAGCATTCATAGTAAAATTTAGGGTCACGCTGTGTACCCCCTAAATGACCTATAATTATTTCCTGTTGTAGGGTACACTATTACCCTGTACTACGTGGTCCAATTTAAATATTATAGGTCAATATTAAGGTCCGATACCGTGCCGTTAGTTAACATTGAAAAATGTCTTTGAATTTTTAAAGCATTTTAGAACGCTTATTTCCTCATTTTAAGCTTCTCAGAACACTTTATTTCGCATAGGCATACATAGTAAACTTTAGGGTCACGCTGTGTACCCCTTAATTGACCTATAAATATTTCCTGGGGTAGGATACACTATAACCCTGTAATATAATACGTGGTCCAATTTACAAATTATAGGTCAATATTAAGGTCCGATACCGTGCCGTTAGTTAACATAGAAAAGTGTCTTCGTATTTCCTTGTTTTAATGCACTATTTAAAATATACATAGTGTACCCCCTAATTGACCTATAATTATTTCCTGTGGTAGGGTACACTATTACCCTGTAATCTAATACCTGGTCCAATTTAAATATTATGGGTCAATATTAAGGTCTGATATTGCGCCTTGCGTTAGTTAACCATTGAAAGATGTCTTTGAATTTTTAAAGCATTTTTGAACGCTTATTTCTTCATTTTAAGCATCTCAAAACACTCTATTTCGCATAGGCATTCATAGTAAAATTTAGGGTCACGCTGTGTACCCCCTAAATGACCTATAATTATTTCCTGTGGTAGGGTACACTATTACCCTGTAATATAATACGTGGTCCAATTTAAAAATTATAGGTCAATATTAAGGTCCGATACCGTGCCGTTAGTTAACATAGAAAAATGTCTTTGTATTTTTAAAGCATTTTAGAACGCTTATTTCCTCATTTTAAGCTTCTCAGAACACTTTATTTCGCATAGGCATACATAGTAAACTTTAGGGTCACTCTGTGTACCCCCTAATTGACCTATAATTATTTCCTGTGGTAGGGTACACTATAACCCTGTAATATAATACGTGGTCCAATTTAAAAATTATAGGTCAATATTAAGGTCCGATACCGTGCCGTTAGTTAACATAGAAAAGTGTCTTCGTATTTCCTTGTTTTAATGCACTATTTAAAATATACATAGTGTACCCCCTAATTGTGTACTATTACCCTGTAATATAATACCTGGTCCAATTTAAATATTATGGGTCAATATTAAGGTCTGATATTGCGCCTTGCGCTAGTTAACCATTGAAAGATGTCTTTGAATTTTTAAAGCATTTTAGAACGCTTATTTCTTCATTTTAAGCTTCTCAGAACACTCTATTTCGCATAAGCATTCATAGTAAAATTTAGGGTCACGCTGTGTACCCCCTAAATGACCTATAATTATTTCCTGTTGTAGGGTACACTATTACCCTGTAATACGTGGTCCAATTTAAATATTATAGGTCAATATTAAGGTCCGATACCGTGCCGTTAGTTAACATTGAAAAATGTCTTTGAATTTTTAAAGCATTTTAGAACGCTTATTTCCTCATTTTAAGCTTCTCAGAACACTTTATTTCGCATAGGCATACATAGTAAACTTTAGGGTCACGCTGTGTACCCCTTAATTGACCTATAAATATTTCCTGTGGTAGGATACACTATAACCCTGTAATATAATACGTGGTCCAATTTACAAATTATAGGTCAATATTAAGGTCCGATACCGTGCCGTTAGTTAACATAGAAAAGTGTCTTCGTATTTCCTTGTTTTAATGCACTATTTAAAATATACATAGTGTACCCCCTAATTGACCTATAATTATTTCCTGTGGTAGGGTACACTATTACCCTGTAATCTAATACCTGGTCCAATTTAAATATTATGGGTCAATATTAAGGTCTGATATTGCGCCTTGCGTTAGTTAACCATTGAAAGATGTCTTTGAATTTTTAAAGCATTTTTGAACGCTTATTTCTTCATTTTAAGCATCTCAAAACACTCTATTTCGCATAGGCATTCATAGTAAAATTTAGGGTCACGCTGTGTACCCCCTAAATGACCTATAATTATTTCCTGTGGTAGGGTACACTATTACCCTGTAATATAATACGTGGTCCAATTTAAAAATTATAGGTCAATATTAAGGTCCGATACCGTGCCGTTAGTTAACATAGAAAAATGTCTTTGTATTTTTAAAGCATTTTAGAACGCTTATTTCCTCATTTTAAGCTTCTCAGAACACTTTATTTCGCATAGGCATACATAGTAAACTTTAGGGTCACTCTGTGTACCCCCTAATTGACCTATAATTATTTCCTGTGGTAGGGTACACTATAACCCTGTAATATAATACGTGGTCCAATTTAAAAATTATAGGTCAATATTAAGGTCCGATACCGTGCCGTTAGTTAACATAGAAAAGTGTCTTCGTATTTTCTTGTTTTAATGCACTATTTAAAACATACATAGTGTACCCCCTAATTGACCTATAATTATTTCCTGTTGTAGGGTACACTATTACCCTGTAATATAATACCTGGTCCAATTGAAATATTATGGTTCCATATTAAGGTCTGATATCGCGCCTTGCGTTAGTTAACCATTGAAAGATGTCTTTGAATTTTTAAAGCATTTTAGAACGCTTATTTCTTCATTTTAAGCTTCTCAGAACACTCTATTTCGCATAGGCTTACATAGTAAATTTTAGGGTCACGCTGTGTACCACCTAATTGACCTATAATTATTTCCTGTGGTAAGGTACACTATTACCCTGTAATATAATACGTGGTACAATTTAAAAATTATAGGTCAATATTAAGGTCCGATACCGTGCCGTTAGTTAACATAGAAAAGTGTCTTCGTATTTCCTTGTTTTAATGCACAATTTAAAATATACATAGTGTACCCCCTAATTGACCAATAATTATTTCCTGTGGTAGGGTACACTATTACCCTGTAATATAATACGTGGTCCAATTTAAAAATTATAGGTCAATATTAAGGTCCGATACCGTGCCGTTAGTTAACATAGAAAAATGTCTTTGAATTTTTAAAGCATTTTAGAACGCTTATTTCCTCATTTTAAGCTTCTCAGAACACTTTATTTCGCATAGGCATACATAGTAAACTTTAGGGTCATGCTGTGTACCCCCTAAATGACCTATAATTATTTCCTTTGGTGGGGTACACTATTACCCTGTAATATAATACCTGGTCTAATTTAAATATTATGGGTCAATATTAAGGTCTGATATTGCGCCTTGCGTTAGTTAACCATTGAAAGATGTCTTTGAATTTTTAAAGCATTTAAGAACGCTTATTTCTTCATTTTAAGCTTCTCAGAACACTCTATTTCGCATAGGCATACATAGTAAAATTTAGGGTCACGCTGTGTACCCCCTAAACGACCTATAATTATTTCCTGTGGTAGGGCACACTATTACCCTGTAATATAATACGTGGTCCAATTTAAAAATTATAGGTCAATATTAAGTTCCGATACCGTGCCGTTAGTTAACATAGAAAAATGTCTTTGTATTTTTAAAGCATTTTAGAACGCTTATTTCCTCATTTTAAGCTTCTCAGAACACTTTATTTCGCATAGGCATACATAGTAAACTTTAGGGTCACTCTGTGTACCCCCTAATTGACCTATAATTATTTCCTGTGGTAGGGTACACTATAACCCTGTAATATAATACGTGGTCCAATTTAAAAATTATAGGTCAATATTAAGGTCCGATACCGTGCCGTTAGTTAACAAAGAAAAATGTCTTCGTATTTTCTTGTTTTAATGCACTATTTAAAACATACATAGTGTACCCCCTAATTGACCTATAATTATTTCCTGTTGTAGGGTACACTATTACCCTGTAATATAATACCTGGTCCAATTGAAATATTATGGTTCCATATTAAGGTCTGATATCGCGCCTTGCGTTAGTTAACCATTGAAAGATGTCTTTGAATTTTTAAAGCATTTTAGAACGCTTATTTCTTCATTTTAAGCTTCTCAGAACACTCTATTTCGCATAGGCTTACATAGTAAATTTTAGGGTCACGCTGTGTACCACCTAATTGACCTATAATTATTTCCTGTGGTAAGGTACACTATTACCCTGTAATATAATACGTGGTACAATTTAAAAATTATAGGTCAATATTAAGGTCCGATACCGTGCCGTTAGTTAACATAGAAAAGTGTCTTCGTATTTCCTTGTTTTAATGCACTATTTAAAATATACATAGTGTACCCCCTAATTGACCTATAATTATTTCCTGTGGTAGGGTACACTATTACCCTGTAATATAATACCTGGTCCAATTTAAATATTATGGGTCAATATTAAGGTCTGATATTGCGCCTTGCGCTAGTTAACCATTGAAAGATGTCTTTGAATTTTTAAAGCATTTTAGAACGCTTATTTCTTCATTTTAAGCTTCTCAGAACACTCTATTTCGCATAAGCATACATAGTAAAATTTAGGGTCACGCTGTGTACCCCCTAAATGACCTATAATTATTTCCTGTGGTAGGGTACACTATTACCCTGTAATATAATACGTGGTCCAATTTAAAAATTATAGGTCAATATTAAGGTCCGATACCGTGCCGTTAGTTAACATTGAAAAATGTCTTTGAATTTTTAAAGCATTTTAGAACGCTTATTTCCTCATTTTAAGCTTCTCAGAACACTTTATTTCGCATAGGCATACATAGTAAACTTTAGGGTCACGCTGTGTACCCCCTAATTGACCTATAATTATTTCCTGTGGTAGGATACACTATAACCCTGTAATATAATACGTGGTCCAATTTAAAAATTATAGGTCAATATTAAGGTCCGATACCGTGCCGTTAGTTAACATAGTAAAGTGTCTTCGAATTTCCTTGTTTTAATGCACTATTTAAAATATACATAGTGTACCCCCTAATTGACCTATAATTATTTCCTGTGGTAGGGTACACTATTACCCTCTGATATAATACCTGGTTCAAGTTAAATATTATGGGTCAATATTAAGGTCTGATATTGCGCCTTGCGTTAGTTAACCATTGAAAGATGTCTTTGAATTTTTAAAGCATTTTAGAACGCTTATTTCTTCATTTTAAGCTTCTCAGAACACTCTATTTCGCATAGGCATACATAGTAAAATTTAGGGACACGCTGTGTACCCCCTAAATGACCTATAATTATTTCCTGTGGTAGGGCACACTATTACCCTGTAATATAATACGTGGTCCAATTTAAAAATAATAGGTCAATATTAAGTTCCGATACCGTGCCGTTAGTTAACATTGAAAAATGTCTTCGTATTTCCTTGTTTTAATGCACTATTTAAAATATACATAGTGTACCCCCTAATTGACCTATAATTATTTCCTGTGGTAGGGTACACTATTACCCTGTAATACAATACCTGGTTCAATTTAAATATTATGGGTCAATATTAAGGTTTGATATTGCGCCTTGCGTTAGTTAACCATTGAAAGATGTCTTTGAATTTTTAAAGCATTTTAGAACGCTTATTTCTTCATTTTAAGCTTCTCAGAACACTTTATTTCGCATAGGCATACATAGTAAACTTTAGGGTCACGCTGTGTACCCCCTAATTGACCTATAATTATTTCCTGTGGTAGGGTACACTATTACCCTGTAATATAATAGGTGGTCCAATTTAAAAATTATAGGTCAATATTAAGGTCCGATACCGTGCCGTTAGGTAGCATAGAAAAATGTCATTGAATTTTTAAAGCATTTTAGAACGCTTATTTCCTCATTTTAAGCTTCTCAGAACACTTTATTTCGCATAGGCATACATAGTAAACTTTAGGGTCACTCTGCGTACCCCCTAATTGACCTATAATTATTTCCTGTGGTAGGGTACACTATAACCCTGTAATATAATACGTGGTCCAATTTAAAAATTATAGGTCAATATTAAGGTCCGATACCGTGCCGTTAGTTAACATAGAAAAGTGTCTTCGTATTTCCTTGTTTTAATGCACTATTTAAAATATACATAGTGTACCCCCTAATTGACCTATAATTATTTCCTGTGGTAGGGTACACTATTACCCTGTAATATAATACCTGGTCCAATTTAAATATTATGGGTCAATATTAAGGTCTGATATTGCACCTTGCGTTAGTTAACCATTGAAAGATGTCTTTGAATTTTTAAAGCATTTTAGAACGCTTATTTCTTCATTTTAAGCATCTCAGAACACTCTATTTCGCATAGGCATACATAGTAAAATTTAGGGTCACGCTGTGTACCCCCTAAATGACCTATAATTTTTTCCTGTGGTAGGGTACACTATTACCCTGTAATATAATACGTGGTCCAATTTAAAAATTATAGGTCAATATTAAGGTCCGATACCGTGTCGTTAGTTAACATAGAAAAATGTCTTTGAATTTTTAAAGCATTTTAGAACGCTTATTTCCTCATTTTAAGCTTCTCAGAACACTTTATTTCGCATAGGCATACATAGTAAACTTTAGGGTCACTCTGCGTACCCCCTAATTGACCTATAATTATTTCCTGTGGTAGGGTACACTATAACCCTGTAATATAATACGTGGTCCAATTTAAAAATTATAGGTCAATATTAAGGTCCGATACCGTGCCGTTAGTTAACATAGAAAAGTGTCTTCGTATTTCCTTGTTTTAATGCACTATTTAAAATATACATAGTGTACCCCCTAATTGACCTATAATTATTTCCTGTGGTAGGGTACACTATTACCCTGTAATATAATACCTGGTCCAATTTAAATATTATGGGTCAATATTAAGGTCTGATATTGCACCTTGCGTTAGTTAACCATTGAAAGATGTCTTTGAATTTTTAAAGCATTTTAGAACGCTTATTTCTTCATTTTAAGCATCTCAGAACACTCTATTTCGCATAGGCATACATAGTAAAATTTAGGGTCACGCTGTGTACCCCCTAAATGACCTATAATTATTTCCTGTGGTAGGGTTCACTATTACCCTGTAATATAATACGTGGTCCAATTTAAAAATTATAGGTCAATATTAAGGTCCGATACCGTGTCGTTAGTTAACATAGAAAAATGTCTTTGAATTTTTAAAGCATTTTAGAACGCTTATTTCTTCATTTTAAGCTTCTCAGAACACTCTATTTCGCATAGGCATACATAGTAAATTTTAGGGTCACGCTGTGTACCACCTAATTGACCTATAATTATTTCCCGTGGTAAGGTACACTATTACCCTGTAATATAATACGTGGCACAATTTAAAAATTATAGGTCAATATTAAGGTCCGATACCGTGCCGTTAGTTAAAATAGAAAAGTGTCTTCGTATTTCCTTGTTTTAATGCACTATTTAAAATATACATAGTGTACCCCCTAAATGACCTATAATTATTTCCTGTGGTAGGGCACACTATTACCCTGTAATATAATAGGTGGTCCAATTTAAAAATTATAGGTCAATATTAAGGTCCGATACCGTGCCGTTAGTTAACATAGAAAAATGTCTTTGAATTTTTAAAGCATTTTAGAACGCTTATTTCTTCATTTTAAGCATCTCAGAACACTCTATTTCGCATAGGCATACATAGTAAACTTTAGGGTCACGCTGTGTACCCCCTAAATGACCTATAATTATATCCTGTGGTAGGGTACACTATTACATTGTAATATAATACGTGGTCCAATTTAAAAATTATAGGTCAATATTAAGGTCCGATACCGTGCCGTTAGTTAACATAGAAAAATGTCTTTGAATTTTCAAAGCATTTTAGAACGCTTATTTCCTCATTTTAAGCTTCTCAGAACACTTTATTTCGCATAGGCATACATAGTAAACTTTAGGGTCACGCTGTGTACCCCCTAAATGACCTATAATTATTTCCTTTGGTGGGGTACACTATTACCCTGTAATATAATACCTGGTCCAATTTAAATATTATGGGTCAATATTAAGGTCTGATATTGCGCTTTGCGTTAGTTAACCATTGAAAGATGTCTTTGAATTTTTAAAGCATTTTAGAACGCTTATTTCTTCATTTTAAGCTTCTCAGAACATTTTATTTCGCATAGGCATACATAGTAAACTTTAGGGTCACGCTGTGTACCCCCTAATTGACCTATAATTATTTCCTGTGGTAGGGTACACTATTACCCTGTAATATAATAGGTGGTCCAATTTAAAAATTATAGGTCAATATTAAGGTCCGATACCGTGCCGTTAGTTAGCATAGAAAAATGTCATTGAATTTTTAAAGCATTTTAGAACGCTTATTTCCTCATTTTAAGCATCTCAGAACACTTTATTTCGCATAGGCATACATAGTAAACTTTAGGGTCACTCTGTGTACCCCCTAATTGACCTATAATTATTTCCAGTGGTAGGGTACACTATAACCCTGTAATATAATACGTGGTCCAGTTTAAAAATTATAGGTCAATATTAAGGTCCGATACCGTGCCGTTAGTTAACATAGAAAAGTGTCTTCGTATTTCCTTGTTTTAATGCACTATTTAAAATATACATAGTGTACCCCCTAATTGACCTATAATTATTTCCTGTGGTAGGGTACACTATTACCCTGTAATATATTACCTGGTCCAATTTAAATATTATGGGTCAATATTAAGGTCTGATATTGCGCCTAGCGTTAGTTAACCATTGAAAGATGTCTTTGAATTTTTAAAGCATTTTAGATCGCTTATTTCTTCATTTTAAGCATCTCAGAACACTCTATTTCGCATAGGCATACATAGTAAAATTTAGGGTCACGCTGTGTACCCCCTAAATGACCTATAATTATTTCCTGTGGTAGGGTACACTATTACCCTGTAATATAATACGTGGTCCAATTTAAAAATTATAGGTCAATATTAAGGTCCGATACCGTGTCGTTAGTTAACATAGAAAAATGTCTTTGAATTTTTAAAGCATTTTAGAACGCTTATTTCCTCATTTTAAGCTTCTCAGAACATTTTATTTCGCATAGGCATACATAGTAAACTTTAGGGTCACTCTGCGTACCCCTTAATTGACCTATAAATATTTCCTGTGGTAGGATACACTATAACCCTGTAATATAATACGTGGTCCAATTTACAAATTATAGGTCAATATTAAGGTCCGATACCGTGCCGTTAGTTAACATAGAAAAGTGTCTTCGTATTTCCTTGTTTTAATGCACTATTTAAAATATACATAGTGTACCCCCTAATTGACCTATAATTATTTCCTGTGGTAGGGTACACTATTACCCTGTAATCTAATACCTGGTCCAATTTAAATATTATGGGTCAATATTAAGGTCTGATATTGCGCCTTGCGTTAGTTAACCATTGAAAGATGTCTTTGAATTTTTAAAGCATTTTTGAACGCTTATTTCTTCATTTTAAGCATCTCAAAACACTCTATTTCGCATAGGCATTCATAGTAAAATTTAGGGTCACGCTGTGTACCCCCTAAATGACCTATAATTATTTCCTGTGGTAGGGTACACTATTACCCTGTAATATAATACGTGGTCCAATTTAAAAATTATAGGTCAATATTAAGGTCCGATACCGTGCCGTTAGTTAACATAGAAAAATGTCTTTGTATTTTTAAAGCATTTTAGAACGCTTATTTCCTCATTTTAAGCTTCTCAGAACACTTTATTTCGCATAGGCATACATAGTAAACTTTAGGGTCACTCTGTGTACCCCCTAATTGACCTATAATTATTTCCTGTGGTAGGGTACACTATAACCCTGTAATATAATACGTGGTCCAATTTAAAAATTATAGGTCAATATTAAGGTCCGATACCGTGCCGTTAGTTAACATAGAAAAGTGTCTTCGTATTTTCTTGTTTTAATGCACTATTTAAAACATACATAGTGTACCCCCTAATTGACCTATAATTATTTCCTGTTGTAGGGTACACTATTACCCTGTAATATAATACCTGGTCCAATTGAAATATTATGGTTCCATATTAAGGTCTGATATCGCGCCTTGCGTTAGTTAACCATTGAAAGATGTCTTTGAATTTTTAAAGCATTTTAGAACGCTTATTTCTTCATTTTAAGCTTCTCAGAACACTCTATTTCGCATAGGCTTACATAGTAAATTTTAGGGTCACCCTGTGTACCACCTAATTGACCTATAATTATTTCCTGTGGTAAGGTACACTATTACCCTGTAATATAATACGTGGTACAATTTAAAAATTATAGGTCAATATTAAGGTCCGATACCGTGCCGTTAGTTAACATAGAAAAGTGTCTTCGTATTTCCTTGTTTTAATGCACAATTTAAAATATACATAGTGTACCCCCTAATTGACCAATAATTATTTCCTGTGGTAGGGTACACTATTACCCTGTAATATAATACGTGGTCCAATTTAAAAATTATAGGTCAATATTAAGGTCCGATACCGTGCCGTTAGTTAACATAGAAAAATGTCTTTGAATTTTTAAAGCATTTTAGAACGCTTATTTCCTCATTTTAAGCTTCTCAGAACACTTTATTTCGCATAGGCATACATAGTAAACTTTAGGGTCATGCTGTGTACCCCCTAAATGACCTATAATTATTTCCTTTGGTGGGGTACACTATTACCCTGTAATATAATACCTGGTCTAATTTAAATATTATGGGTCAATATTAAGGTCTGATATTGCGCCTTGCGTTAGTTAACCATTGAAAGATGTCTTTGAATTTTTAAAGCATTTAAGAACGCTTATTTCTTCATTTTAAGCTTCTCAGAACACTCTATTTCGCATAGGCATACATAGTAAAATTTAGGGTCACGCTGTGTACCCCCTAAACGACCTATAATTATTTCCTGTGGTAGGGCACACTATTACCCTGTAATATAATACGTGGTCCAATTTAAAAATTATAGGTCAATATTAAGTTCCGATACCGTGCCGTTAGTTAACATAGAAAAATGTCTTTGTATTTTTAAAGCATTTTAGAACGCTTATTTCCTCATTTTAAGCTTCTCAGAACACTTTATTTCGCATAGGCATACATAGTAAACTTTAGGGTCACTCTGTGTACCCCCTAATTGACCTATAATTATTTCCTGTGGTAGGGTACACTATAACCCTGTAATATAATACGTGGTCCAATTTAAAAATTATAGGTCAATATTAAGGTCCGATACCGTGCCGTTAGTTAACAAAGAAAAATGTCTTCGTATTTTCTTGTTTTAATGCACTATTTAAAACATACATAGTGTACCCCCTAATTGACCTATAATTATTTCCTGTTGTAGGGTACACTATTACCCTGTAATATAATACCTGGTCCAATTGAAATATTATGGTTCCATATTAAGGTCTGATATCGCGCCTTGCGTTAGTTAACCATTGAAAGATGTCTTTGAATTTTTAAAGCATTTTAGAACGCTTATTTCTTCATTTTAAGCTTCTCAGAACACTCTATTTCGCATAGGCTTACATAGTAAATTTTAGGGTCACGCTGTGTACCACCTAATTGACCTATAATTATTTCCTGTGGTAAGGTACACTATTACCCTGTAATATAATACGTGGTACAATTTAAAAATTATAGGTCAATATTAAGGTCCGATACCGTGCCGTTAGTTAACATAGAAAAGTGTCTTCGTATTTCCTTGTTTTAATGCACTATTTAAAATATACATAGTGTACCCCCTAATTGACCTATAATTATTTCCTGTGGTAGGGTACACTATTACCCTGTAATATAATACCTGGTCCAATTTAAATATTATGGGTCAATATTAAGGTCTGATATTGCGCCTTGCGCTAGTTAACCATTGAAAGATGTCTTTGAATTTTTAAAGCATTTTAGAACGCTTATTTCTTCATTTTAAGCTTCTCAGAACACTCTATTTCGCATAAGCATACATAGTAAAATTTAGGGTCACGCTGTGTACCCCCTAAATGACCTATAATTATTTCCTGTGGTAGGGTACACTATTACCCTGTAATATAATACGTGGTCCAATTTAAAAATTATAGGTCAATATTAAGGTCCGATACCGTGCCGTTAGTTAACATTGAAAAATGTCTTTGAATTTTTAAAGCATTTTAGAACGCTTATTTCCTCATTTTAAGCTTCTCAGAACACTTTATTTCGCATAGGCATACATAGTAAACTTTAGGGTCACGCTGTGTACCCCCTAATTGACCTATAATTATTTCCT
Organism: Parasteatoda tepidariorum; assembly: GCF_982258835.1. Taxonomy (NCBI): domain Eukaryota; kingdom Metazoa; phylum Arthropoda; class Arachnida; order Araneae; family Theridiidae; genus Parasteatoda; species Parasteatoda tepidariorum. The sequence continues at coordinate 768,446 of NW_028257374.1, read as the reverse complement.
GTGGTAGGATACACTTTAACCCTGTAATATAATACGTGGTCCAATTTAAAAATTATAGGTCAATATTAAGGTCCGATACCGTGCCGTTAGTTAACATAGTAAAGTGTCTTCGAATTTCCTTGTTTTAATGCACTATTTAAAATATACATAGTGTACCCCCTAATTGACCTATAATTATTTCCTGTGGTAGGGTACACTATTACCCTCTGATATAATACCTGGTTCAAGTTAAATATTATGGGTCAATATTAAGGTCTGATATTGCGCCTTGCGTTAGTTAACCATTGAAAGATGTCTTTGAATTTTTAAAGCATTTTAGAACGCTTATTTCTTCATTTGAAGCTTCTCAGAACACTCTATTTCGCATAGGCATACATAGTAAAATTTAGGGACACGCTGTGTACCCCCTAAATGACCTATAATTATTTCCTGTGGTAGGGCACACTATTACCCTGTAATATAATACGTGGTCCAATTTAAAAATTATAGGTCAATATTAGGTTCCGATACCGTGCCGTTAGTTAACATTGAAAAATGTCTTCGTATTTCCTTGTTTTAATGCACTATTTAAAATATACATAGTGTACCCCCTAATTGACCTATAATTATTTCCTGTGGTAGGGTACACTATTACCCTGTAATACAATACCTGGTTCAATTTAAATATTATGGGTCAATATTAAGGTTTGATATTGCGCCTTGCGTTAGTTAACCATTGAAAGATGTCTTTGAATTTTTAAAGCATTTTAGAACGCTTATTTCTTCATTTTAAGCTTCTCAGAACACTTTATTTCGCATAGGCATACATAGTAAACTTTAGGGTCACGCTGTGTACCCCCTAATTGACCTATAATTATTTCCTGTGGTAGGGTACACTATTACCCTGTAATATAATAGGTGGTCCAATTTAAAAATTATAGGTCAATATTAAGGTCCGATACCGTGCCGTTAGGTAGCATAGAAAAATGTCATTGAATTTTTAAAGCATTTTAGAACGCTTATTTCCTCATTTTAAGCTTCTCAGAACACTTTATTTCGCATAGGCATACATAGTAAACTTTAGGGTCACTCTGCGTACCCCCTAATTGACCTATAATTATTTCCTGTGGTAGGGTACACTATAACCCTGTAATATAATACGTGGTCCAATTTAAAAATTATAGGTCAATATTAAGGTCCGATACCGTGCCGTTAGTTAACATAGAAAAGTGTCTTCGTATTTCCTTGTTTTAATGCACTATTTAAAATATACATAGTGTACCCCCTAATTGACCTATAATTATTTCCTGTGGTAGGGTACACTATTACCCTGTAATATAATACCTGGTCCAATTTAAATATTATGGGTCAATATTAAGGTCTGATATTGCACCTTGCGTTAGTTAACCATTGAAAGATGTCTTTGAATTTTTAAAGCATTTTAGAACGCTTATTTCTTCATTTTAAGCATCTCAGAACACTCTATTTCGCATAGGCATACATAGTAAAATTTAGGGTCACGCTGTGTACCCCCTAAATGACCTATAATTATTTCCTGTGGTAGGGTACACTATTACCCTGTAATATAATACGTGGTCCAATTTAAAAATTATAGGTCAATATTAAGGTCCGATACCGTGTCGTTAGTTAACATAGAAAAATGTCTTTGAATTTTTAAAGCATTTTAGAACGCTTATTTCCTCATTTTAAGCTTCTCAGAACACTTTATTTCGCATAGGCATACATAGTAAACTTTAGGGTCACTCTGCGTACCCCCTAATTGACCTATAATTATTTCCTGTGGTAGGGTACACTATAACCCTGTAATATAATACGTGGTCCAATTTAAAAATTATAGGTCAATATTAAGGTCCGATACCGTGCCGTTAGTTAACATAGAAAAGTGTCTTCGTATTTCCTTGTTTTAATGCACTATTTAAAATATACATAGTGTACCCCCTAATTGACCTATAATTATTTCCTGTGGTAGGGTACACTATTACCCTGTAATATAATACCTGGTCCAATTTAAATATTATGGGTCAATATTAAGGTCTGATATTGCACCTTGCGTTAGTTAACCATTGAAAGATGTCTTTGAATTTTTAAAGCATTTTAGAACGCTTATTTCTTCATTTTAAGCATCTCAGAACACTCTATTTCGCATAGGCATACATAGTAAAATTTAGGGTCACGCTGTGTACCCCCTAAATGACCTATAATTATTTCCTGTGGTAGGGTACACTATTACCCTGTAATATAATACGTGGTCCAATTTAAAAATTATAGGTCAATATTAAGGTCCGATACCGTGTCGTTAGTTAACATAGAAAAATGTCTTTGAATTTTTAAAGCATTTTAGAACGCTTATTTCTTCATTTTAAGCTTCTCAGAACACTCTATTTCGCATAGGCATACATAGTAAATTTTAGGGTCACGCTGTGTACCACCTAATTGACCTATAATTATTTCCTGTGGTAAGGTACACTATTACCCTGTAATATAATACGTGGCACAATTTAAAAATTATAGGTCAATATTAAGGTCCGATACCGTGCCGTTAGTTAAAATAGAAAAGTGTCTTCGTATTTCCTTGTTTTAATGCACTATTTAAAATATACATAGTGTACCCCCTAAATGACCTATAATTATTTCCTGTGGTAGGGCACACTATTACCCTGTAATATAATAGGTGGTCCAATTTAAAAATTATAGGTCAATATTAAGGTCCGATACCGTGCCGTTAGTTAACATAGAAAAATGTCTTTGAATTTTTAAAGCATTTTAGAACGCTTATTTCCTCATTTTAAGCTTCTCAGAACACTTTATTTCGCATAGGCATACATAGTAAACTTTAGGGTCACTCTGTGTACCCCCTAATTGACCTATAATTATTTCCTGTTTTAGGGTACACTATAACCCTGTAATATAATACGTGGTCCAGTTTAAAAATTATAGGTCAATATTAAGGTCCGATACCGTGCCGTTAGTTAACATAGAAAAGTGTCTTCGTATTTCCTTGTTTTAATGCACTATTTAAAATATACATAGTGTACCCCCTAATTGACCTATAATTATTTCCTGTGGTAGGGTACACTATTACCCTGTAATATAATACCTGGACCAATTTAAATATTATGGGTCAATATTAAGGTCTGATATTGCGCCTTGCGTTAGTTAACCATTGAAAGATGTCTTTGAATTTTTAAAGCATTTTAGAACGCTTATTTCTTCATTTTAAGCATCTCAGAACACTCTATTTCGCATAGGCATATATAGTAAACTTTAGGGTCACTCTGTGTACCCCCTAATTGACCTATAATTATTTCCTGTGGTAGGGTACACTATAACCCTGTAATATAATACGTGGTCCAATTTAAAAATTATAGGTCAATATTAAGGTTCGATACCGTGCCGTTAGTTAACATAGAAAAGTGTCTTCGTATTTCCTTGTTTTAATGCACTATTTAAAATATACATAGTGTACCCCCTAATTGACCTATAATTATTTCCTGTGGTAGGGTACACTATTACCCTGTAATATAATACCTGGTCCAATTTAAATATTATGGGTCAATATTAAGGTCTGATATTGCACCTTGCGTTAGTTAACCATTGAAAGATGTCTTTGAATTTTTAAAGCATTTTAGAACGCTTATTTCTTCATTTTAAGCATCTCAGAACACTCTATTTCGCATAGGCATACATAGTAAACTTTAGGGTCACGCTGTGTACCCCCTAAATGACCTATAATTATATCCTGTGGTAGGGTACACTATTACATTGTAATATAATACGTGGTCCAATTTAAAAATTATAGGTCAATATTAAGGTCCGATACCGTGCCGTTAGTTAACATAGAAAAATGTCTTTGAATTTTTAAAGCATTTTAGAACGCTTATTTCCTCATTTTAAGCTTCTCAGAACACTTTATTTCGCATAGGCATACATAGTAAACTTTAGGGTCACGCTGTGTACCCCCTAAATGACCTATAATTATTTCCTTTGGTGGGGTACACTATTACCCTGTAATATAATACCTGGTCCAATTTAAATATTATGGGTCAATATTAAGGTCTGATATTGCGCCTTGCGTTAGTTAACCATTGAAAGATGTCTTTGAATTTTTAAAGCATTTTAGAACGCTTATTTCTTCATTTTAAGCTTCTCAGAACATTTTATTTCGCATAGGCATACATAGTAAACTTTAGGGTCACGCTGTGTACCCCCTAATTGACCTATAATTATTTCCTGTGGTAGGGTACACTATTACCCTGTAATATAATAGGTGGTCCAATTTAAAAATTATAGGTCAATATTAAGGTCCGATACCGTGCCGTTAGTTAGCATAGAAAAATGTCATTGAATTTTTAAAGCATTTTAGAACGCTTATTTCCTCATTTTAAGCATCTCAGAACACTTTATTTCGCATAGGCATACATAGTAAACTTTAGGGTCACTCTGTGTACCCCCTAATTGACCTATAATTATTTCCAGTGGTAGGGTACACTATAACCCTGTAATATAATACGTGGTCCAGTTTAAAAATTATAGGTCAATATTAAGGTCCGATACCGTGCCGTTAGTTAACATAGAAAAGTGTCTTCGTATTTCCTTGTTTTAATGCACTATTTAAAATATACATAGTGTACCCCCTAATTGACCTATAATTATTTCCTGTGGTAGGGTACACTATTACCCTGTAATATATTACCTGGTCCAATTTAAATATTATGGGTCAATATTAAGGTCTGATATTGCGCCTAGCGTTAGTTAACCATTGAAAGATGTCTTTGAATTTTTAAAGCATTTTAGAACGCTTATTTCTTCATTTTAAGCATCTCAGAACACTCTATTTCGCATAGGCATACATAGTAAAATTTAGGGTCACGCTGTGTACCCCCTAAATGACCTATAATTATTTCCTGTGGTAGGGTACACTATTACCCTGTAATATAATACGTGGTCCAATTTAAAAATTATAGGTCAATATTAAGGTCCGATACCGTGTCGTTAGTTAACATAGAAAAATGTCTTTGAATTTTTAAAGCATTTTAGAACGCTTATTTCTTCATTTTAAGCTTCTCAGAACACTCTATTTCGCATAGGCATACATAGTAAATTTTAGGGTCACGCTGTGTACCACCTAATTGACCTATAATTATTTCCTGTGGTAAGGTACACTATTACCCTGTAATATAATACGTGGCACAATTTAAAAATTATAGGTCAATATTAAGGTCCGATACCGTGCCGTTAGTTAAAATAGAAAAGTGTCTTCGTATTTCCTTGTTTTAATGCACTATTTAAAATATACATAGTGTACCCCCTAAATGACCTATAATTATTTCCTGTGGTAGGGCACACTATTACCCTGTAATATAATAGGTGGTGCAATTTAAAAATTATATTTCAATATTAAGGTCCGATACCGTGCCGTTAGTTAACATAGAAAAATGTCTTTGAATTTTTAAAGCATTTTAGAACGCTTATTTCTTCATTTTAAGCATCTCAGAACACTCTATTTCGCATAGGCATATATAGTAAACTTTAGGGTCACTCTGTGTACCCCCTAATTGACCTATAATTATTTCCTGTGGTAGGGTACACTATAACCCTGTAATATAATACGTGGTCCAATTTAAAAATTATAGGTCAATATTACGGTTCGATACCGTGCCGTTAGTTAACATAGAAAAGTGTCTTCGTATTTCCTTGTTTTAATGCACTATTTAAAATATACATAGTGTACCCCCAAATTGACCTATAATTATTTCCTGTGGTAGGGTACACTATTACCCTGTAATATAATACCTGGTCCAATTTAAATATTATGGGTCAATATTAAGGTCTGATATTGCACCTTGCGTTAGTTAACCATTGAAAGATGTCTTTGAATTTTTAAAGCATTTTAGAACGCTTATTTCTTCATTTTAAGCATCTCAGAACACTCTATTTCGCATAGGCATACATAGTAAACTTTAGGGTCACGCTGTGTACCCCCTAAATGACCTATAATTATATCCTGTGGTAGGGTACACTATTACATTGTAATATAATACGTGGTCCAATTTAAAAATTATAGGTCAATATTAAGGTCCGATACCGTGCCGTTAGTTAACATAGAAAAATGTCTTTGAATTTTTAAAGCATTTTAGAACGCTTATTTCCTCATTTTAAGCTTCTCAGAACACTTTATTTCGCATAGGCATACATAGTAAACTTTAGGGTCACGCTGTGTACCCCCTAAATGACCTATAATTATTTCCTTTGGTGGGGTACACTATTACCCTGTAATATAATACCTGGTCCAATTTAAATATTATGGGTCAATATTAAGGTCTGATATTGCGCCTTGCGTTAGTTAACCATTGAAAGATGTCTTTGAATTTTTAAAGCATTTTAGAACGCTTATTTCTTCATTTTAAGCTTCTCAGAACATTTTATTTCGCATAGGCATACATAGTAAACTTTAGGGTCACGCTGTGTACCCCCTAATTGACCTATAATTATTTCCTGTGGTAGGGTACACTATTACCCTGTAATATAATAGGTGGTCCAATTTAAAAATTATAGGTCAATATTAAGGTCCGATACCGTGCCGTTAGTTAGCATAGAAAAATGTCATTGAATTTTTAAAGCATTTTAGAACGCTTATTTCCTCATTTTAAGCATCTCAGAACACTTTATTTCGCATAGGCATACATAGTAAACTTTAGGGTCACTCTGTGTACCCCCTAATTGACCTATAATTATTTCCAGTGGTAGGGTACACTATAACCCTGTAATATAATACGTGGTCCAGTTTAAAAATTATAGGTCAATATTAAGGTCCGATACCGTGCCGTTAGTTAACATAGAAAAGTGTCTTCGTATTTCCTTGTTTTAATGCACTATTTAAAATATACATAGTGTACCCCCTAATTGACCTATAATTATTTCCTGTGGTAGGGTACACTATTACCCTGTAATATAATACCTGGTCCAATTTAAATATTATGGGTCAATATTAAGGTCTGATATTGCGCCTAGCGTTAGTTAACCATTGAAAGATGTCTTTGAATTTTTAAAGCATTTTAGAACGCTTATTTCCTCATTTTAAGCATCTCAGAACACTTTATTTCGCATAGGCATACATAGTAAACTTTAGGGTCACTCTGTGTACCCCCTAATTGACCTACAACTATTTCCTGTGGTAGGGTACATCATTATCATGTAATATAATACGTGGTCCAATTTAAAAATTATAGGTCAATATTAAGGTCCGATACCGGGCCGTTAGTTAACATAGAAAAGTGTCTTCGTATTTCCTTGTTTTAATGCACTATTTAAAATATACATAGTGTACCCCCTAATTGACCTATAATTATTTCCTGTGGTAGGGTACACTATTACCCCGTAATATAATACCTGGTCCAATTCAAATATTATGGGTCAATATTAAGGTCTGATATTGCGCCTTGCGTTAGTTAACCATTGAAAGATGTCTTTGAATTTTTAAAGCATTTTAGAACGCTTATTTCTTCATTTTAAGCATCTCAGAACACTCTATTTCGCATAGGCATACATAGTAAAATTTAGGGTCACGCTGTGTACCCCCTAAATGACCTATAATTATATCCTGTGGTAGGGTACACTATTACATTGTAATATAATACGTGGTCCAATTTAAAAATTATAGGTCAATATTAAGGTCCGATACCGTGCCGTTAGTTAACATAGAAAAATGTCTTTGAATTTTTAAAGCATTTTAGAACGCTTATTTCCTCATTTTAAGCTTCTCAGAACACTTTATTTCGCATAGGCATACATAGTAAACTTTAGGGTCACGCTGTGTACCCCCTAAATGACCTATAATTATTTCCTTTGGTGGGGTACACTATTACCCTGTAATATAATACCTGGTCCAATTTAAATATTATGGGTCAATATTAAGGTCTGATATTGCGCCTTGCGTTAGTTAACCATTGAAATATGTCTTTGAATTTTTAAAGCATTTTAGAACGCTTATTTCTTCATTTTAAGCTTCTCAGAACACTCTATTTCGCATAGGCATACATAGTAAAATTTAGGGTCACGCTGTGTACCCCCTAAATGACCTATAATTATTTCCTGTGGTAGGGCACACTATTACCCTGTAATATAATACGTGGTTCAATTTAAAAATTATAGGTCAATATTAAGTTCCGATACCGTGCCGTTAGTTAACATTGAAAAATGTCTTCGTATTTCCTTGTTTTAGTGCACTATTTAAAATATACATAGTGTACCCCCTAATTGACCTATAATTATTTCCTGTGGTAGGGTACACTATTACCCTGTAATACAATACCTGGTTCAATTTAAATATTATGGGTCAATATTAAGGTTTGATATTGCGCCTTGCGTTATTTAACCATTGAAAGATGTCTTTGAATTTTTAAAGCATTTTAGAACGCTTATTTCTTCATTTTAAGCTTCTCAGAACACTTTATTTCGCATAGGCATACATAGTAAACTTTAGGGTCACTCTGTGTACCCCCTAATTGACCTATAATTATTTCCTGTGGTAGGGTACACTATAACCCTGTAATATAATACGTGGTCCAGTTTAAAAATTATAGGTCAATATTAAGGTCCGATACCGTACCGTTAGTTAACATAGAAAAGTGTCTTCGTATTTCCTTGTTTTAATGCACTATTTAAAATATACATAGTGTACCCCCTAATTGACCTATAATTATTTCCTGTGGTAGGGTACACTATTACCCTGTAATATAATACCTGGTCCAATTTAAATATTATGGGTCAATATTAAGGTCTGATATTGCGCCTTGCGTTAGTTAACCATTGAAAGATGTCTTTGAATTTTTAAAGCATTTTAGAACGCTTATTTCTTCATTTTAAGCATCTCAGAACACTCTATTTCGCATAGGCATACTTAGTAAAATTTAGGGTCACGCTGTGTACCCCCTAAATGACCTATAATTATTTCCTGTGGTAGGGTACACTATTACCCTGTAATATAATACGTGGTCCAATTTAAAAATTATAGGTCAATATTAAGGTCCGATACCGTGCCGTTAGTTAACATAGAAAAGTGTCTTCGTATTTTCTTGTTTTAATGCACTATTTAAAACATACATAGTGTACCCCCTAATTGACCTATAATTATTTCCTGTTGTAGGATACACTATTACCCTGTAATATAATACGTGGTACAATTTAAAAATTATAGGTCAATATTAAGGTCCGATACCGTGCCGTTAGTTAACATAGAAAAATGTCTTTGAATTTTTAAAGCATTTTAGAACGCTTATTTCCTCATTTTAAGCTTCTAAGAACACTTTATTTCGCATAGGCATACATAGTAAACTTTAGGGTCACTCTGTGTACCCCCTAATTGACCTATAATTATTTCCTGTGGTAGGGTACACTATAACCCTGTAATATAATACGTGGTCCAATTTAAAAATTATAGGTCAATATTAAGGTCCGATACCGTGCCGTTAGTTAACATAGAAAAGTGTCTTCGTATTTTCTTGTTTTAATGCACTATTTAAAACATACATAGTGTACCCCCTAATTGACCTATAATTATTTCCTGTTGTAGGGTACACTATTACCCTGTAATATAATACCTGGTCCAATTGAAATATTATGGTTCCATATTAAGGTCTGATATCGCGCCTTGCGTTAGTTAACCATTGAAAGATGTCTTTGAATTTTTAAAGCATTTTAGAACGCTTATTTCTTCATTTTAAGCTTCTCAGAACACTCTGTTTCGCATAGGCATACATAGTAAATTTTAGGGTCACGCTGTGTACCACCTAATTGACCTATAATTATTTCCTGTGGTAAGGTACACTATTACCCTGTAATATAATACGTGGTACAATTTAAAAATTATAGGTCACTATTAAGGTCCGATACCGTGCCGTTAGTTAACATAGAAAAGTGTCTTCGTATTTCCTTGTTTTAATGCACTATTTAAAATATACATAGTGTTCCCCCTAATTGACCTATAATTATTTCCTGTGGTAGGGTACACTATTACCCTGTAATATAATACTTGGTCCAATTTAAATATTATGGGTCAATATTAAGGTCTGATATTGCGCCTTGCGTTAGTTAACCATTGAAAGATGTTTTTGAATTTTTAAAGCATTTTAGAACGCTTATTTCTTCATTTTAAGCATCTCAGAACACTCTATTTCGCATAGGCATACATAGTAAAATTTAGGGTCACGCTGTGTACCCCCTAAATGACCTATAATTATTTCCTGTGGTAGGGCACACTATTACCCTGTAATATAATACGTGGTCCAATTTAAAAATTATAGGTCAATATTAAGGTCCGATACCGTGCCGTTTGTTAACATAGAAAAATGTCTTTGAATTTTTAAAGCAGTTTAGAACGCTTATTTCCTCATTTTAAGCTTCTCAGAACACTTTATTTCGCATAGGCATACATAGTAAACTTTAGGGTCACGCTGTGTACCCTCTAATTGACCTATAATTATTTCCTGTGGTAGGGTACACTATTACCCTATAATATAATACGTGGTCCAATTTAAAAATTATAGGTCAATATTAAGGTCCGATACCGTGCCGTTAGTTAACATAGAAAAGTGTCTTCGTATTTCCTTGTTTTAATGCACTATTTAAAATATACATAGTGTACCCCCTAATTGACCTATAATTATTTCCTGTGGTAGGGTACACTATTACCCTGTAATATAATATCTGGTCCAATTTAAATATTATGGGTCAATATTAAGGTCTGATAATGCGCCTTGCGTTAGTTAACCATTGAAAGATGTCTTTGAATTTTTAAAGCATTTTAGAACGCTTATTTCTTCATTTTAAGCATCTCAGAACACTCTATTTCGCATAGGCATACATAGTAAAATTTAGGGTCACGCTGTGTACCCCCTAAATGACCTATAATTATTTCCTGTGGTAGGGTACACTATTACCCTGTAATATAATACGTTTTCCAATTTAAAAATTATAGGTCAATATTAAGGTCCGATACCGTGCCGTTAGTTAACATAGAAAAATGTCTTTGAATTTTTAAAGCATTTCAGAACGCTTATTTCCTCATTTTAAGCTTCTCAGAACACTTTATTACGCATAGGCATACATAGTAAACTTTAGGGTCACTCTGTGTACCCCCTAATTGACCTATAATTATTTCCTGTGGTAGGGTACACTATAACCCTGTAATATAATACGTGGTCCAATTTAAAAATTATAGGTCAATATTAAGGTCCGATACCGTGCCGTTAGTTAACATAGAAAAGTGTCATCGTATTTTCTTGTTTTAATGCACTATTTAAAACATACATAGTGTACCCCCTAATTGACCTATAATTATTTCCTGTTGTAGGGTACACTATTACCCTGTAATATAATACCTGGTCCAATTGAAATATTATGGTTCCATATTAAGGTCTGATATCGCGCCTTGCGTTAGTTAACCATTGAAAGATGTCTTTGAATTTTTAAAGCATTTTAGAACGCTTATTTCTTCATTTTAAGCTTCTCAGAACACTCTATTTCGCATAGGCATACATAGTAAATTTTAGGGTCACGCTGTGTACCACTTAATTGACCTATAATTATTTCCTGTGGTAAGGTACACTATTACCCTGTAATATAATACGTGATACAATTTAAAAATTATAGGTCAATATTAAGGTCCGATACCGTGCCGTTAGTTAACATAGAAAAGTGTCTTCGTATTTCCTTGTTTTAATGCACTATTTAAAATATACATAGTGTACCCCCTAAATGACCTATAATTATTTCCTGTGGTAGGGTACGCTATTACCCTGTAATATAATAGGTGGTCCAATTTAAAAATTATAGGTCAATATTAAGGTCCGATACCGTGCCGTTAGTTAACATAGAAAAATGTCTTTGAATTTTTAAAGCATTTTAGAACGCTTATTTCCTCATTTTAAGCTTCTCAGAACACTTTATTTCGCATAGGCATACATAGTAAACTTTAGGGTCACTCTGTGTACCCCCTAATTGACCTATAATTATTTCCTGTGGTAGGGTACACTATAATCCTGTAATATAATACGTGGTCCAGTTTAAAAATTATAGGTCAATATTAAGGTCCGATACCGTGCCGTTAGTTAACATAGAAAAGTGTCTTCGTATTTCCTTGTTTTAATGCACTATTTAAAATATACATAGTGTACCCCCTAATTGACCTATAATTATTTCCTGTGGTAGGGTACACTATTACCCTGTAATATAATACCTGGTCCAATTTAAATATTATGGGTCAATATTAAGGTCTGATATTGCGCCTTGCGTTAGTTAACCAATGAAAGATGTTTTTGAATTTTTAAAGCATTTTAGAACGCTTATTTCTTCATTTTAAGCATCTCAGAACACTCTATTTCGCATAGGCATACATAGTAAAATTTAGGGTCACGCTGTGTACCCCCTAAATGACCTATAATTATTTCCTGTGGTAGGGCACACTATTACCCAGTAATATAATACGTGGTCCAATTTAAAAATTATAGGTCATTATTAAGTTCCGATACCGTGCCATTAGTTAACATTGAAAAATGTCTTCGTATTTCCTTGTTTTAGTGCACTATTTAAAATATACATAGTGTACCCCCTAATTGACCTATAATTATTTCCTGTGGTAGGGTACACTATTACCCTGTATTACAATACCTGGTTCAATTTAAATATTATGGGTCAATATTAAGGTTTGATATTGCGCCTTGCGTTAGTTAACCATTGAAAGATGTCTTTGAATTTTTAAAGCATTTTAGAACGCTTATTTCTTCATTTTAAGCTTCTCAGAACACTTTATTTCCCATAGGCATACATAGTAAACTTTAGGGTCACGCTGTGTACCCCCTAATTGACCTATAATTATTTCCTGTGGTAGGGTACACTATTACCCTGTATAATAATACGTGGTCCAATTTAAAAATTATAGGTCAATATTAAGGTCCGATACCGTGCCGTTTGTTAACATAGAAAAATGTCTTTGAATTTTTAAAGCAGTTTAGAACGCTTATTTCCTCATTTTAAGCTTCTCAGAACACTTTATTACGCATAGGCATACATAGTAAACTTTAGGGTCACTCTGTGTACCCCCTAATTGACCTATAATTATTTCCTGTGGTAGGGTACACTATAACCCTGTAATATAATACGTGGTCCAATTTAAAAATTATAGGTCAATATTAAGGTCCGATACCGTGCCGTTAGTTAACATAGAAAAGTGTCTTCGTATTTTCTTGTTTTAATGCACTATTTAAAACATACATAGTGTACCCCCTAATTGACCTATAATTATTTCCTGTTGTAGGGTACACTATTACCCTGTAATATAATACCTGGTCCAATTGAAATATTATGGTTCCATATTAAGGTCCGATATCGCGCCTTGCGTTAGTTAACCATTGAAAGATGTCTTTGAATTTTTAAAGCATTTTAGAACGCTTATTTCTTCATTTTAAGCTTCTCAGAACACTCTATTTCGCATAGGCATACATAGTAAATTTTAGGGTCACGCTGTGTACCACTTAATTGACCTATAATTATTTCCTGTGGTAAGGTACACTATTACCCTGTAATATAATACGTGATACAATTTAAAAATTATAGGTCAATATTAAGGTCCGATACCGTGCCGTTAGTTAACATAGAAAAGTGTCTTCGTATTTCCTTGTTTTAATGCACTATTTAAAATATTCATAGTGTACCCCCTAAATGACCTATAATTATTTCCTGTGGTAGGGTACGCTATTACCCTGTAATATAATAGGTGGTCCAATTTAAAAATTATAGGTCAATATTAAGGTCCGATACCGTGCCGTTAGTTAACATAGAAAAATGTCTTTGAATTTTTAAAGCATTTTAGAACGCTTATTTCCTCATTTTAAGCTTCTCAGAACACTTTATTTCGCATAGGCATACATAGTAAACTTTAGGGTCACTCTGTGTACCCCCTAATTGACCTATAATTATTTCCTGTGGTAGGGTACACTATAATCCTGTAATATAATACGTGGTCCAGTTTAAAAATTATAGGTCAATATTAAGGTCCGATACCGTGCCGTTAGTTAACATAGAAAAGTGTCTTCGTATTTCCTTGTTTTAATGCACTATTTAAAATATACATAGTGTACCCCCTAATTGTCCTATAATTATTTCCTGTGGTAAGGTACACTATTACCCTGTAATATAATACCTGGTCCAATTTAAATATTATGGGTCAATATTAAGGTCTGATATTGCGCCTTGCGTTAGTTAACCAATGAAAGATGTTTTTGAATTTTTAAAGCATTTTAGAACGCTTATTTCTTCATTTTAAGCATCTCAGAACACTCTATTTCGCATAGGCATACATAGTAAAATTTAGGGTCACGCTGTGTACCCCCTAAATGACCTATAATTATTTCCTGTGGTAGGGCACACTATTACCCAGTAATATAATACGTGGTCCAATTTAAAAATTATAGGTCATTATTAAGTTCCGATACCGTGCCGTTAGTTAACATTGAAAAATGTCTTCGTATTTCCTTGTTTTAGTGCACTATTTAAAATATACATAGTGTACCCCCTAATTGACCTATAATTATTTCCTGTGGTAGGGTACACTATTACCCTGTAATATAATATCTGGTCCAATTTAAATATTATGGGTCAATATTAAGGTCTGATATTGCGCCTTGCGTTAGTTAACCATTGAAAGATGTCTTTGAATTTTTAAAGCATTTTAGAACGCTTATTTCTTCATTTTAAGCATCTCAGAACACTCTATTTCGCATAGGCATACATAGTAAAATTTAGGGTCACGCTGTGTACCCCCTAAATGACCTATAATTATTTCCTGTGGTAGGGTACACTATTACCCTGTAATATAATACGTGGTCCAATTTAAAAATTATAGGTCAATATTAAGGTCCGATACCGTGCCGTTAGTTAACATAGAAAAATGTCTTTGAATTTTTAAAGCATTTTAGAACGCTTATTTCCTCATTTTAAGCTTCTCAGAACACTTTATTACGCATAGGCATACATAGTAAACTTTAGGGTCACTCTGTGTACCCCCTAATTGACCTATAATTATTTCCTGTGGTAGGGTACATTATAACCCTGTAATATAATACGTGGTCCAATTTAAAAATTATAGATCAATATTAAGGTCCGATACCGTGCCGTTAGTTAACATAGAAAAGTGTCTTCGTATTTTCTTGTTTTAATGCACTATTTAAAACATACATAGTGTACCCCCTAATTGACCTATAATTATTTCCTGTTGTAGGGTACACTATTACCCTGTAATATAATACCTGGTCCAATTGAAATATTATGGTTCCATATTAAGGTCTGATATCGCGCCTTGCGTTAGTTAAACATTGAAAGATGTCTTTGAATTTTTAAAGCATTTTAGAACGCTTATTTCTTCATTTTAAGCTTCTCAGAACACTCTATTTCGCATAGGCATACATAGTAAATTTTAGGGTCACGCTGTGTACCACCTAATTGACCTATAATTATTTCCTGTGGTAAGGTACACTATTACCCTGTAATATAATACGTGATACAATTTAAAAATTATAGGTCAATATTAAGGTCCGATACCGTGCCGTTATTTAACGTAGAAAAGTGTCTTCGTATTTCCTTGTTTTAATGCACTATTTAAAATATACATAGTGTACCCCCTAAATGACCTATAATTATTTCCTGTGGTAGGGTACGCTATTACCCTGTAATATAATAGGTGGTCCAATTTAAAAATTATAGGTCAATATTAAGGTCCGATACCGTGCCGTTAGTTAACATAGAAAAATGTCTTTGAATTTTTAAAGCATTTTAGAACGCTTATTTCCTCATTTTAAGCTTCTCAGAACACTTTATTTCGCATAGGCATACATAGTAAACTTTAGGGTCACTCTGTGTACCCCCTAATTGACCTATAATTATTTCCTGTGGTAGGGTACACTATAATCCTGTAATATAATACGTGGTCCAGTTTAAAAATTATAGGTCAATATTAAGGTCCGATACCGTGCCGTTAGTTAACATAGAAAAGTGTCTTCGTATTTCCTTGTTTTAATGCACTATTTAAAATATACATAGTGTACCCCCTAATTGACCTATAATTATTTCCTGTGGTAGGGTACACTATTACCCTGTAATATAATACCTTCTCCAATTTAAATATTATGGGTCAATATTAAGGTCTGATATTGCGCCTTGCGTTAGTTAACCAATGAAAGATGTTTTTGAATTTTTAAAGCATTTTAGAACGCTTATTTCTTCATTTTAAGCATCTCAGAACACTCTATTTCGCATAGGCATACATAGTGAAATTTAGGGTCACGCTGTGTACCCCCTAAATGACCTATAATTATTTCCTGTGGTAGGGCACACTATTACCCAGTAATATAATACGTGGTCCAATTTAAAAATTATAGGTCATTATTAAGTTCCGATACCGTGCCGTTAGTTAACATTGAAAAATGTCTTCGTATTTCCTTGTTTTAGTGCACTATTTAAAATATACATAGTGTACCCCCTAATTGACCTATAATTATTTCCTGTGGTAGGGTACACTATTACCCTGTAATATAATATCTGGTCCAATTTAAATATTATGGGTCAATATTAAGGTCTGATATTGCGCCTTGCGTTAGTTAACCATTGAAAGATGTCTTTGAATTTTTAAAGCATTTTAGAACGCTTATTTCTTCATTTTAAGCATCTCAGAACACTCTATTTCGCATAGGCATACATAGTAAAATTTAGGGTCACGCTGTGTACCCCCTAAATGACCTATAATTATTTCCTGTGGTAGGGTACACTATTACCCTGTCATATAATACGTGGTCCAATTTAAAAATTATAGGTCAATATTAAGGTCCGATACCGTGCCGTTAGTTAACATAGAAAAATGTCTTTGAATTTTTAAAGCATTTTAGAACGCTTATTTCCTCATTTTAAGCTTCTCAGAACACTTTATTACGCATAGGCATACATAGTAAACTTTAGGGTCACTCTGTGTACCCCCTAATTGACCTATAATTATTTCCTGTGGTAGGGTACACTATAACCCTGTAATATAATACGTGGTCCAATTTAAAAATTATAGATCAATATTAAGGTCCGATACCGTGCCGTTAGTTAACATAGAAAAGTGTCTTCGTATTTTCTTGTTTTAATGCACTATTTAAAACATACATAGTGTACCCCCTAATTGACCTATAATTATTTCCTGTTGTAGGGTACACTATTACCCTGTAATATAATACCTGGTCCAATTGAAATATTATGGTTCCATATTAAGGTCTGATATCGCGCCTTGCGTTAGTTAACCATTGAAAGATGTCTTTGAATTTTTAAAGCATTTTAGAACGCTTATTTCTTCATTTTAAGCTTCTCAGAACACTCTATTTCGCATAGGCATACATAGTAAATTTTAGGGTCACGCTGTGTACCACCTAATTGACCTATAATTATTTCCTGTGGTAAGGTACACTATTACCCTGTAATATAATACGTGATACAATTTAAAAATTATAGGTCAATATTAAGGTCCGATACCGTGCCGTTAGTTAACATAGAAAAGTGTCTTCGTATTTCCTTGTTTTAATGCACTATTTAAAATATACATAGTGTACCCCCTAAATGACCTATAATTATTTCCTGTGGTAGGGTACGCTATTACCCTGTAATATAATAGGTGGTCCAATTTAAAAATTATAGGTCAATATTAAGGTCCGATACCGTGCCGTTAGTTAACATAGAAAAATGTCTTTGAATTTTTAAAGCATTTTAGAACGCTTATTTCCTCATTTTAAGCTTCTCAGAACACTTTATTTCGCATAGGCATACATAGTAAACTTTAGGGTCACTCTGTGTACCCCCTAATTGACCTATAATTATTTCCTGTGGTAGGGTACACTATAATCCTGTAATATAATACGTGGTCCAGTTTAAAAATTATAGGTCAATATTAAGGTCCGATACCGTGCCGTTAGTTAACATAGAAAAATGTCTTTGAATTTTTAAAGCATTTTAGAACGCTTATTTCCTCATTTTAAGCTTCTCAGAACACTTTATTACGCATAGGCATACATAGTAAACTTTAGGGTCACTCTGTGTACCCCCTAATTGACCTATAATTATTTCCTGTGGTAGGGTACACTATAACCCTGTAATATAATACGTGGTCCAATTTAAAAATTATAGATCAATATTAAGGTCCGATACCGTGCCGTTAGTTAACATAGAAAAGTGTCTTCGTATTTTCTTGTTTTAATGCACTATTTAAAACATACATAGTGTACCCCCTAATTGACCTATAATTATTTCCTGTTGTAGGGTACACTATTACCCTGTAATATAATACCTGGTCCAATTGAAATATTATGGTTCCATATTAAGGTCTGATATCGCGCCTTGCGTTAGTTAACCATTGAAAGATGTCTTTGAATTTTTAAAGCATTTTAGAACGCTTATTTCTTCATTTTAAGCTTCTCAGAACACTCTATTTCGCATAGGCATACATAGTAAATTTTAGGGTCACGCTGTGTACCACCTAATTGACCTATAATTATTTCCTGTGGTAAGGTACACTATTACCCTGTAATATAATACGTGATACAATTTAAAAATTATAGGTCAATATTAAGGTCCGATACCGTGCCGTTAGTTAACATAGAAAAGTGTCTTCGTATTTCCTTGTTTTAATGCACTATTTAAAATATACATAGTGTACCCCCTAAATGACCTATAAATATTTCCTGTGGTAGGGTACGCTATTACCCTGTAATATAATAGGTGGTCCAATTTAAAAATTATAGGTCAATATTAAGGTCCGATACCGTGCCGTTAGTTAACATAGAAAAATGTCTTTGAATTTTTAAAGCATTTTAGAACGCTTATTTCCTCATTTTAAGCTTCTCAGAACACTTTATTTCGCATAGGCATACATAGTAAACTTTAGGGTCACTCTGTGTACCCCCTAATTGACCTATAATTATTTCCTGTGGTAGGGTACACTATAATCCTGTAATATAATACGTGGTCCAGTTTAAAAATTATAGGTCAATATTAAGGTCCGATACCGTGCCGTTAGTTAACATAGAAAAGTGTCTTCGTATTTCCTTGTTTTAATGCACTATTTAAAATATACATAGTGTACCCCCTAATTGACCTATAATTATTTCCTGTGGTAGGGTACACTATTACCCTGTAATATAATACCTGGTCCAATTTAAATATTATGGGTCAATATTAAGGTCTGATATTGCGCCTTGCGTTAGTTAACCAATGAAAGATGTTTTTGAATTTTTAAAGCATTTTAGAACGCTTATTTCTTCATTTTAAGCATCTCAGAACACTCTATTTCGCATAGGCATACATAGTAAAATTTAGGGTCACGCTGTGTACCCCCTAAATGACCAATAATTATTTCCTGTGGTAGGGCACACTATTACCCAGTAATATAATACGTGGTCCAATTTAAAAATTATAGGTCATTATTAAGTTCCGATACCGTGCCGTTAGTTAACATTGAAAAATGTCTTCGTATTTCCTTGTTTTAGTGCACTATTTAAAATATACATAGTGTACCCCCTAATTGACCTATAATTATTTCCTGTGGTAGGGTACACTATTACCCTGTAATATAATATCTGGTCCAATTTAAATATTATGGGTCAATATTAAGGTCTGATATTGCGCCTTGCGTTAGTTAACCATTGAAAGATGTCTTTGAATTTTTAAAGCATTTTAGAACGCTTATTTCTTCATTTTAAGCATCTCAGAACACTCTATTTCGCATAGGCATACATAGTAAAATTTAGGGTCACGCTGTGTACCCCCTAAATGACCTATAATTATTTCCTGTGGTAGGGTACACTATTACCCTGTAATATAATACGTGGTCCAATTTAAAAATTATAGGTCAATATTAAGGTCCGATACCGTGCCGTTAGTTAACATAGAAAAATGTCTTTGAATTTTTAAAGCATTTTAGAACGCTTATTTCCTCATTTTAAGCTTCTCAGAACACTTTATTTCGCATAGGCATACATAGTAAACTTTAGGGTCACTCTGTGTACCCCCTAATTGACCTATAATTATTTCCTGTGGTAGGGTACACTATAATCCTGTAATATAATACGTGGTCCAGTTTAAAAATTATAGGTCAATATTAAGGTCCGATACCGTGCCGTTAGTTAACATAGAAAAGTGTCTTCGTATTTCCTTGTTTTAATGCACTATTTAAAATATACATAGTGTACCCCCTAATTGACCTATAATTATTTCCTGTGGTAGGGTACACTATTACCCTGTAATATAATACCTGGTCCAATTTAAATATTATGGGTCAATATTAAGGTCTGATATTGCGCCTTGCGTTAGTTAACCAATGAAAGATGTTTTTGAATTTTTAAAGCATTTTAGAACGCTTATTTCTTCATTTTAAGCATCTCAGAACACTCTATTTCGCATAGGCATACATAGTAAAATTTAGGGTCACGCTGTGTACCCCCTAAATGACCTATAATTATTTCCTGTGGTAGGGCACACTATTACCCTGTAATATAATACATGGTCCAATTTAAAAATTATAGGTCATTATTAAGTTCCGATACCGTGCCGTTAGTTAACATTGAAAAATGTCTTCGTATTTCCTTGTTTTAGTGCACTATTTAAAATATACATAGTGTACCCCCTAATTGACCTATAATTATTTCCTGTGGTAGGGTACACTATTACCCTGTAATACAATACCTGGTTCAATTTAAATATTATGGGTCAATATTAAGGTTTGATATTGCGCCTTGCGTTAGTTAACCATTGAAAGATGTCTTTGAATTTTTAAAGCATTTTAGAACGCTTATTTCTTCATTTTAAGCTTCTCAGAACACTTTATTTCGCATAGGCATACATAGTAAACTTTAGGGTCACGCTGTGTACCCCCTAATTGACCTATAATTATTTCCTGTGGTAGGGTACACTATTACCCTGTAATATAATACGTGGTCCAATTTAAAAATTATAGGTCAATATTAAGGTCCGATACCGTGCCGTTTGTTAACATAGAAAAAAGTCTTTGAATTTTTAAAGCATTTTAGAACGCTT
The DNA here is from genome assembly GCF_982258835.1 of Parasteatoda tepidariorum. NCBI lineage: Eukaryota > Metazoa > Arthropoda > Arachnida > Araneae > Theridiidae > Parasteatoda > Parasteatoda tepidariorum. Next base: position 747,338 of record NW_028257374.1, on the reverse strand, counting down.
ATTTCCTTATTTTAAGCTTCTCAGAACACTTTATTTCGCATAGGCATACATAGTAAACTTTAGGGTCACTCTGTGTACCCCCTAATTGACCTATAATTATTTCCTGTGGTAGGGTACACTATAACCCTGTAATATAATACGTGGTCCAGTTTAAAAATTATAGGTCAATATTAAGGTCCGATACCGTGCCGTTAGTTAACATAGAAAAGTGTCTTCGTATTTCCTTGTTTTAATGCACTATTTAAAATATACATAGTGTACCCCCTAATTGACCTATAATTATTTCCTGTGGTAGGGTACACTATTACCCTGTAATATAATATCTGGTCCAATTTAAATATTATGGGTCAATATTAAGGTCTGATATTGCGCCTTGCGTTAGTTAACCAATGAAAGATGTTTTTGAATTTTTAAAGCATTTTAGAACGCTTATTTCTTCATTTTAAGCATCTCAGAACACTCTATTTCGCATAGGCATACATAGTAAAATTTAGGGTCACGCTGTGTACCCCCTAAATGACCTATAATTATTTCCTGTGGTAGGGCACACTATTACCCTGTAATATAATACGTGGTCCAATTTAAAAATTATAGGTCAATATTAAGTTCCGATACCGTGCCGTTAGTTAACATTGAAAAATGTCTTCGTATTTCCTTGTTTTAGTGCACTATTTAAAATATACATAGTGTACCCCCTAATTGACCTATAATTATTTCCTGTGGTAGGGTACACTATTACCCTGTAATACAATACCTGGTTCAATTTAAATATTATGGGTCAATATTAAGGTTTGATATTGCGCCTTGCGTTAGTTAACCATTGAAAGATGTCTTTGAATTTTTAAAGCATTTTAGAACGCTTATTTCTTCATTTTAAGCTTCTCAGAACACTCTATTTCGCATAGGCATACATAGTAAACTTTAGGGTCACGCTGTGTACCCCCTAAATGACCTATAATTATTTCCTGTGGTAGGGTACACTATTACCCTGTAATACAATACCTGGTTCAATTTAAATATTATGGGTCAATATTAAGGTTTGATATTGCGCCTTGCGTTAGTTAACCATTGAAAGATGTCTTTGAATTTTTAAAGCATTTTAGAACGCTTATTTCTTCATTTTAAGCTTCTCAGAACACTTTATTTCGCATAGGCATACATAGTAAAATTTAGGGTCACGCTGTGTACCCCCTAATTGACCTATAATTATTTCCTGTGGTAGGGTACACTATTACCTTGTAATATAATACGTGGTCCAATTTAAAAATTATAGGTCAATATTAAGGTCCGATACCGTGCCGTTTGTTAACATAGAAAAATGTCTTTGAATTTTTAAAGCAGTTTAGAACGCTTATTTCCTCATTTTAAGCTTCTCAGAACACTTTATTTCGCATAGGCATACATAGTAAACTTTAGGGTCACGCTGTGTACCCTCTAATTGACCTACAATTATTTCCTGTGGTAGGGTACACTATTACCCTATAATATAATACGTGGTCCAATTTAAAAATTATAGGTCAATATTAAGGTCCGATACCGTGCCGTTAGTTAACATAGAAAAGTGTCTTCGTATTTCCTTGTTTTAATGCACTATTTAAAATATACATAGTATACCCCCTAATTGACCTATAATTATTTCCTGTGGTAGGGTACACTATTACCCTGTAATATAATACCTGGTCCAATTTAAATATTATGGGTCAATATTAAGGTCTGATATTGCGCCTTGCGTTAGTTAACCATTGAAAGATGTCTTTGAATTTTTAAAGCATTTTAAAACGCTTATTTCTTCCTTTTAAGCATCTCAGAACACTCTATTTCGCATAGGCATACATAGTAAAATTTAGGGTCACGCTGTGTACCCCCTAAATGACCTATAATTATTTCCTTTGGTAGGGTACACTATTACCCTGTAATATAATACGTGGTCCAATTTAAAAATTATAGGTCAATATTAAGGTCCGATACCGTGCCGTTAGTTAACATAGAAAAATGTCTTTGAATTTTTAAAGCATTTTAGAACGCTTATTTCCTCATTTTAAGCTTCTCAGAACACTTTATTTCGCATAGGCATACATAGTAAACTTTAGGGTCACTCTGTGTACCCCCTAATTGACCTATAATTATTTCCTGTGGTAGGGTACACTATAACCCTGTAATATAATACGTGGTCCAATTTAAAAATTATAGGTCAATATTAAGGTCCGATACCGTGCCGTTAGTTAACATAGAAAAGTGTCTTCGTATTTTCTTGTTTTAATGCACTATTTAAAACATGCATAGTGTACCCCCTAATTGACCTATAATTATTTCCTGTTGTAGGGTACACTATTACCCTGTAATATAATACCTGGTCCAATTGAAATATTATGGTTCAATATTAAGGTCTGATATCGCGCCTTGCGTTAGTTAACCATTGAAAGATGTCTTTGAATTTTTAAAGCATTTTAGAACGCTTATTTCTTCATTTTAAGCTTCTCAGAACACTCTATTTCGCATAGGCATACATAGTAAATTTTAGGGTCACGCTGTGTACCACCTAATTCACCTATAATTATTTCCTGTGGTAAGGTACACTATTACCCTGTAATATAATACGTGGTACAATTTAAAAATTATAGGTCAATATTAAGGTCCGATACCGTGCCGTTAGTTAACATAGAAAAGTGTCTTCGTATTTCCTTGTTTTAATGCACTATTTAAAATATACATAGTGTACCCCCTAAATGACCTATAATTATTTCCTGTGGTAGGGTACGCTATTACCCTGTAATATAATAGGTGGTCCAATTTAAAAATTATAGGTCAATATTAAGGTCCGATACCGTGCCGTTAGTTAACATAGAAAAATGTCTTTGAATTTTTAAAGCATTTTAGAACGCTTATTTCCTCATTTTAAGCTTCTCAGAACACTTTATTTCGCATAGGCATACATAGTAAACTTTAGGGTCACTCTGTGTACCCCCTAATTGACCTATAATTATTTCCTGTGGTAGGGTACACTATAATCCTGTAATATAATACGTGGTCCAGTTTAAAAATTATAGGTCAATATTAAGGTCCGATACCGTGCCGTTAGTTAACATAGAAAAGTGTCTTCGTATTTCCTTGTTTTAATGCACTATTTAAAATATACATAGTGTACCCCCTAATTGACCTATAATTATTTCCTGTGGAAGGGTACACTATTACCCTGTAATATAATACCTGGTCCAATTTAAATATTATGGGTCAATATTAAGGTCTGATATTGCGCCTTGCGTTAGTTAACCAATGAAAGATGTTTTTGAATTTTTAAAGCATTTTAGAACGCTTATTTCTTCATTTTAAGCATCTCAGAACACTCTATTTCGCATAGGCATACATAGTAAAATTTAGGGTCACGCTGTGTACCCCCTAAATGACCTATAATTATTTCCTGTGGTAGGGCACACTATTACCCTGTAATATAATACGTGGTCCAATTTAAAATTATAGGTCAATATTAAGTTCCGATACCGTGCCGTTAGTTAACATTGAAAAATGTCTTCGTATTTCCTTGTTTTAGTGCACTATTTAAAATATACATAGTGTACCCCCTAATTGACCTATAATTATTTCCTGTGGTAGGGTACACTATTACCCTGTAATACAATACCTGGTTCAATTTAAATATTATGGGTCAATATTAAGGTTTGATATTGCGCCTTGCGTTAGTTAACCATTGAAAGATGTCTTTGAATTTTTAAAGCATTTTAGAACGCTTATTTCTTCATTTTAAGCTTCTCAGAACACTTTATTTCGCATAGGCATACATAGTAAACTTTAGGGTCACGCTGTGTACCCCCTAATTGACCTATAATTATTTCCTGTGGTAGGGTACACTATTACCCTGTAATATAATACGTGGTCCAATTTAAAAATTATAGGTCAATATTAAGGTCCGATACCGTGCCGTTTGTTAACATAGAAAAATGTCTTTGAATTTTTAAAGCATTTTAGAACGCTTATTTCCTCATTTTAAGCTTCTCAGAACACTTTATTTCGCATAGGCATACATAGTAAACTTTAGGGTCACTCTGTGTACCCCCTTATTGACCTATAATTATTTCCTGTGGTAGGGTACACTATAACCCTGTAATATAATACGTGGTCCAGTTTAAAAATTATAGGTCAATATTAAGGTCCGATACCGTGCCGTTAGTTAACATAGAAAAGTGTCTTCGTATTTCCTTGTTTTAATGCACTATTTAAAATATACATAGTGTACCCCCTAATTGACCTATAATTATTTCCTGTGGTAGGGTACACTATTACCCTGTAATATAATACCTGGTCCAATTTAAATATTATGGGTCAATATTAAGGTCTGATATTGCGCCTTGCGTTAGTTAACCATTGAAAGATGTCTTTGAATTTTTAAAGCATTTTAGAACGCTTATTTCTTCATTTTAAGCATCTCAGAACACTCTATTTCGCATAGGCATATATAGTAAACTTTAGGGTCACTCTGTGTACCACCTAATTGACCTATAATTATTTCCTGTGGTAGGGTACACTATAACCCTGTAATATAATACGTGGTCCAATTTAAAAATTATAGGTCAATATTAAGGTCCGATACCGTGCCGTTAGTTAACATAGAAAAGTGTCTTCGTATTTCCTTGTTTTAATGCACTATTTAAAATATACATAGTGTACCCCCTAATTGACCTATAATTATTTCCTGTGGTAGGGTACACTATTACCCTGTAATATAATACCTGGTCCAATTTAAATATTATGGGTCAATATTAAGGTCTGATATTGCGCCTTGCGTTAGTTAACCATTGAAAGATGTCTTTGAATTTTTAAAGCATTTTAGAACGCTTATTTCTTCATTTTAAGCATCTCAGAACACTCTATTTCGCATAGGCATATATAGTAAACTTTAGGGTCACTCTGTGTACCCCCTAATTGACCTATAATTATTTCCTGTGGTAGGGTACACTATTACCCTGTAATATAATACCTGGTCCAATTTAAATATTATGGGTCAATATTAAGGTCTGATATTGCACCTAGCGTTAGTTAACCATTGAAAGATGTCTTTGAATTTTTAAAGCATTTTAGAACGCTTATTTCTTCATTTTAAGCTTCTCAGAACACTTTATTTCACATAGGCATACATAGTAAACTTTAGGGTCACGCTGTTTACCCCCTAATTGACCTATAATTATTTCCTGTGGTAGGGTACACTATTACCCTGTAATATAATAGGTGGTCCAATTTAAAAATTATAGGTCAATATTAAGGTCCGATACCGTGCCGTTAGTTAGCATAGAAAAATGTCATTGAATTTTTAAAGCATTTTAGAACGCTTATTTCCTCATTTTAAGCTTCTCAGAACACTTTATTTCGCATAGGCATACATAGTAAACTTTAGGGTCACTCTGCGTACCCCCTAATTGACCTATAATTATTTCCTGTGGTAGGGTACACTATAACCCTGTAATATAATACGTGGTCCAATTTAAAAATTATAGGTCAATATTAAGGCCCGATACCGTGCCGTTAGTTAACATAGAAAAGTGTCTTCGTATTTCCTTGTTTTAATGCACTATTTAAAATATACATAGTGTACCCCCTAATTGACCTATAATTATTTCCTGTGGTAGGGTACACTATTACCCTGTAATATAATACCTGGTCCAATTTAAATATTATGGGTCAATATTAAGGTCTGATATTGCGCCTTGCGTTAGTTAACCATTGAAAGATGTCTTTGAATTTTTAAAGCATTTTAGAACGCTTATTTCTTCATTTTAAGCATCTCAGAACACTCTATTTCGCATAGGCATACATAGTAAAATTTAGGGTCACGCTGTGTACCCCCTAAATGCCCTATAATTATTTCCTGTGGTAGGGTACACTATTACCCTGTAATATAATACGTGGTCCAATTTAAAAATTATAGGTCAATATTAAGGTCCGATACCGTGCCGTTAGTTAACATAGAAAAATGTCTTTGAATTTTTAAAGCATTTTAGAACGCTTATTTCCTCATTTTAAGCTTCTCAGAACACTTTATTTCGCATAGGCATACATAGTAAACTTTAGGGTCACTCTGTGTACCCCCTAATTGACCTATAATTATTTCCTGTGGTAGGGTACACTATAACCCTGTAATATAATACGTGGTCCAATTTAAAAATTATAGGTCAATATTAAGGTCCGATACCGTGCCGTTAGTTAACATAGAAAAGTGTCTTCGTATTTTCTTTTTTTAATGCACTATTTAAAACATACATAGTGTACCCCCTAATTGACCTATAATTATTTCCTGTTGTAGGGTACACTATTACCCTGTAATATAATACCTGGTCCAATTGAAATATTATGGTTCCATATTAAGGTCTGATATCGCGCCTTGCGTTAGTTAACCATTGAAAGATGTCTTTGAATTTTTAAAGCATTTTAGAACGCTTATTTCTTCATTTTAAGCTTCTCAGAACACTCTATTTCGCATAGGCATACATAGTAAATTTTAGGGTCACGCTGTGTACCACCTAATTGACCTATAATTATTTCCTGTGGTAAGGTACACTATTACTCTGTAATATAATACGTGGTACAATTTAAAAATTATAGGTCAATATTAAGGTCCGATACCGTGCCGTTAGTTAACATAGAAAAGTGTCTTCGTATTTCCTTGTTTTAACGCACTATTTAAAATATACATAGTGTACCCCCTAAATGACCTATAATTATTTCCTGTGGTAGGGTACGCTATTACCCTGTAATATAATAGGTGGTCCAATTTAAAAATTATAGGTCAATATTAAGGTCCGATACCGTGCCGTTAGTTAACATAGAAAAATGTCTTTGAATTTTTAAAACATTTTAGAACGCTTATTTCCTCATTTTAAGCTTCTCAGAACACTTTATTTCGCATAGGCATACATAGTAAACTTTAGGGTCACTCTGTGTACCCCCTAATTGACCTATAATTATTTCCTGTGGTAGGGTACACTATAATCCTGTAATATAATACGTGGTCCAGTTTAAAAATTATAGGTCAATATTAAGGTCCGATACCGTGCCGTTAGTTAACATAGAAAAGTGTCTTCGTATTTCCTTGTTTTAATGCACTATTTAAAATATACATAGTGTACCCCCTAATTGACCTATAATTATTTCCTGTGGTAGGGTACACTATTACCCTGTAATATAATACCTGGTCCAATTTAAATATTATGGGTCAATATTAAGGTCTGATATTGCGCCTTGCGTTAGTTAACCATTGAAAGATGTTTTTGAATTTTTAAAGCATTTTAGAACGCTTGTTTCTTCATTTTAAGCATCTCAGAACACTCTATTTCGCATAGGCATATATAGTAAACTTTAGGGTCACTCTGTGTACCCCCTAATTGACCTATAATTATTTCCTGTGGTAGGGTACACTATAACCCTGTAATATAATACGTGGTCCAATTTAAAATTTATAGGTCAATATTAAGGTCCCATACCGTGGCGTTAGTTAACATAGAAAAGTGTCTTCGTATTTCCTTGTTTTAATGCACTATTTAAAATATACATAGTGTACCCCCTAATTGACCTATAATTATTTCCTGTGGTAGGGTACACTATTACCCTGTAATAAAATACCTGGTCTAATTTAAATATTATGGTTCCATATTAAGGTCTGATATCGCGCCTTGCGTTAGTTAACCATTGAAAGATGTCTTTGAATTTTTAAAGCATTTTAGAACGCTTATTTCTTCATTTTAAGCATCTCAGAACACTCTATTTCGCATAGGCATACATAGTAAAATTTAGGGTCACGCTGTGTACCCCCTAAATGCCCTATAATTATTTCCTGTGGTAGGGTACACTATTACCCTGTAATATAATACGTGGTCCAATTTAAAAATTATAGGTCAATATTAAGGTCCGATACCGTGCCGTTAGTTAACATAGAAAAATGTCTTTGAATTTTTAAAGCATTTTAGAACGCTTATTTCCTCATTTTAAGCTTCTCAGAACACTTTATTTCGCATAGGCATACATAGTAAACTTTAGGGTCACTCTGTGTACCCCCTAATTGACCTATAATTATTTCCTGTGGTAGGGTACACTATAACCCTGTAATATAATACGTGGTCCAATTTAAAAATTATAGGTCAATATTAAGGTCCGATACCGTGCCGTTAGTTAACATAGAAAAGTGTCTTCGTATTTTCTTTTTTAATGCACTATTTAAAACATACATAGTGTACCCCCTAATTGACCTATAATTATTTCCTGTTGTAGGGTACACTATTACCCTGTAATATAATACCTGGTCCAATTGAAATATTATGGTTCCATATTAAGGTCTGATATCGCGCCTTGCGTTAGTTAACCATTGAAAGATGTCTTTGAATTTTTAAAACATTTTAGAACGCTTATTTCCTCATTTTAAGCTTCTCAGAACACTCTATTTCGCATAGGCATACATAGTAAACTTTAGGGTCACTCTGTGTACCCCCTAATTGACCTATAATTATTTCCTGTGGTAGGGTACACTATAATCCTGTAATATAATACGTGGTCCAGTTTAAAAATTATAGGTCAATATTAAGGTCCGATACCGTTGCCGTTAGTTAACATAGAAAAGTGTCTTCGTATTTCCTTGTTTTAATGCACTATTTAAATATACATAGTGTACCCCCTAATTGACCTATAATTATTTCCTGTGGTAGGGTACACTATTACCCTGTAATATAATACCTGGTCCAATTTAAATATTATGGGTCAATATTAAGGTCTGATATTGCGCCTTGCGTTAGTTAACCATTGAAAGATGTTTTTGAATTTTTAAAGCATTTTAGAACGCTTGTTTCTTCATTTTAAGCATCTCAGAACACTCTATTTCGCATAGGCATATATAGTAAACTTTAGGGTCACTCTGTGTACCCCCTAATTGACCTATAATTATTTCCTGTGGTAGGGTACACTATAACCCTGTAATATAATACGTGGTCCAATTTAAAATTTATAGGTCAATATTAAGGTCCCATACCGTGGCGTTAGTTAACATAGAAAAGTGTCTTCGTATTTCCTTGTTTTAATGCACTATTTAAAATATACATAGTGTACCCCCTAATTGACCTATAATTATTTCCTGTGGTAGGGTACACTATTACCCTGTAATAAAATACCTGGTCTAATTTAAATATTATGGTTCCATATTAAGGTCTGATATCGCGCCTTGCGTTAGTTAACCATTGAAAGATGTCTTTGAATTTTTAAAGCATTTTAGAACGCTTATTTCTTCATTTTAAGCTTCTCAGAACACTCTATTTCGCATAGGCATACATAGTAAATTTAGGGTCACGCTGTGTACCACCTAAATTACCTATAATTATTTCCTGTGGTAAGGTACACTATTACCCTGTATTATAATACGTGGTACAATTAAAAATTTTTTGGTCACTATTAAGGTCCGATACCGTGCCGTTAGTTAACATAGAAAAGTGTCTTTGTATTTCCTTGTTTTAATGCACTATTTAAAATATACATAGTGTACCCCCTAATTGACCTATAACTATTTCCTGTGGTAGGGTACACTATTACCCTGTAATATAATACCTGGTTCAATTTAAATATTATGGGTCAATATTAAGGTCTGATATTGCGCCTTGCGCTAGTTAACCATTGAAAGATGTCTTTGAATTTTTAAAGCATTTTAGAACGCTTATTTCTTCATTTTAAGCTTCTCAGAACACTCTATTTCGCACAGGCATACATATTAAACTTTAGGGTCTCTCTGTGTACCCCCTAATTGACCTATAATTATTTCCTGTGGTAGGGTACACTATAACCCTGTAATATAATACGTGGTCCAATTTAAAAATTATAGGTCAATATTAAGGTCCGATACCATGCCGTTAGTTAACATAGAAAAGTGTCTTCGTATTTCCTTGTTTTAATGCACTATTTAAAATATACATAGTTTACCCCCTAATTGACCTATAATTATTTCCTGTGGTAGGGTACAATATTACCGTGTAATATAATACCTATTCCAATTTAAATATTATGGGTCAATATTAAGGTCTGATATTGCGCCTTGCGTTAGTTAACCATTGAAAGATGTCTTTGAATTTTTAAAGCATTTTAGAACGCTTATTTCTTCATTTTAAGCATCTCAGAACACTCTATTTCGCATAGGCATACATAGTAAAATTTAGGGTCACGCTGTGTACCCCCTAAATGACCTATAATTATATCCTGAGGTAGGGTACACTATTACCCTGTAATATAATACGTGGTCCAATTTAAAAATTATAGGTCAATATTAAGGTCCGATACCGTGCCGTTAGTTAACATAGAAAAATGTCTTTGAATTTTTAAAGCATTTTAGAACGCTTATTTCCTCATTTTAAGCTTCTCAGAACACTTTATTTCGCATAGGCATACATAGTAAACTTTAGGGTCACGCTGTGTACCCCCTAATTGACCTATAATTATTTCCTTTGGTGGGGTACACTATTACCCTGTAATATAATACCTGGTCCAATTTAAATATTATGGGTCAATATTAAGGTCTGATATTGCACCTTGCGTTAGTTAACCATTGAAAGATGTCTTTGAATTTTTAAAGCATTTTAGAACGCTTATTTCTTCATTTTAAGCTTCTCAGAACACTCTATTTCGCATAGGCATACATAGTAAAATTTAGGGTCACGCTGTGTACCCCCTAAATGACCTATAATTATTTCCTGTGGTAGGGCACACTATTACCCTGTAATATAATACGTGGTCCAATTTAAAAATTATAGGTCAATATTAAGTTCCGATACCGTGCCGTTAGTTAACATTGAAAAATGTCTTCGTATTTCCTTGTTTTAATGCACTATTTAAAATATACATAGTGTACCCCCTAATTGACCTGTAATTATTTCCTGTGGTAGGGTACACTATTACCCTGTAATATAATACCTGGTCCAATTTAAATATTATGGGTCAATATTAAGGTCTGATATTGCGCCTTGCGTTAGTTAACCATTGAAAGATGTTTTTGAATTTTTAAAGCATTTTAGAACGCTTGTTTCTTCATTTTAAGCATCTCAGAACACTCTATTTCGCATAGGCATATATAGTAAACTTTAGGGTCACTCTGTGTACCCCTTAATTGACCTATAATTATTTCCTGTGGTAGGGTACACTATAACCCTGTAATATAATACGTGGTCCAATTTAAAATTTATAGGTCAATATTAAGGTCCCATACCGTGGCGTTAGTTAACATAGAAAAGTGTCTTCGTATTTCCTTGTTTTAATGCACTATTTAAAATATACATAGTGTACCCCCTAATTGACCTATAATTATTTCCTGTGGTAGGGTACACTATTACCCTGTAATAAAATACCTGGTCTAATTTAAATATTATGGTTCCATATTAAGGTCTGATATCGCGCCTTGCGTTAGTTAACCATTGAAAGATGTCTTTGAATTTTTAAAGCATTTTAGAACGCTTATTTCTTCATTTTAAGCTTCTCAGAACACTCTATTTCGCATAGGCATACATAGTAAATTTTAGGGTCACGCTGTGTACCACCTAAATTACCTATAATTATTTCCTGTGGTAAGGTACACTATTACCCTGTATTATAATACGTGGTACAATTTAAAAATTATAGGTCACTATTAAGGTCCGATACCGTGCCGTTAGTTAACATAGAAAAGTGTCTTTGTATTTCCTTGTTTTAATGCACTATTTAAAATATACATAGTGTACCCCCTAATTGACCTATAACTATTTCCTGTGGTAGGGTACACTATTACCCTGTAATATAATACCTGGTTCAATTTAAATATTATGGGTCAATATTAAGGTCTGATATTGCGCCTTGCGCTAGTTAACCATTGAAAGATGTCTTTGAATTTTTAAAGCATTTTAGAACGCTTATTTCTTCATTTTAAGCTTCTCAGAACACTCTATTTCGCATAGGCATACATAGTAAACTTTAGGGTCTCTCTGTGTACCCCCTAATTGACCTATAATTATTTCCTGTGGTAGGGTACACTATAACCCTGTAATATAATACGTGGTCCAATTTAAAAATTATAGGTCAATATTAAGGTCCGATACCATGCCGTTAGTTAACATAGAAAAGTGTCTTCGTATTTCCTTGTTTTAATGCACTATTTAAAATATACATAGTGTACCCCCTAATTGACCTAAAATTATTTCCTGCGGTAGGGTACAATATTACCGTGTAATATAATACCTATTCCAATTTAAATATTATGGGTCAATATTAAGGTCTGATATTGCGCCTTGCGTTAGTTAACCATTGAAAGATGTCTTTGAATTTTTAAAGCATTTTAGAACGCTTATTTCTTCATTTTAAGCATCTCAGAACACTCTATTTCGCATAGGCATACATAGTAAAATTTAGGGTCACGCTGTGTACCCCCTAAATGACCTATAATTATATCCTGAGGAAGGGTACACTATTACCCTGTAATATAATACGTGGTCCAATTTAAAAATTATAGGTCAATATTAAGGTCCGATACCGTGCCGTTAGTTAACATAGAAAAATGTCTTTGAATTTTTAAAGCATTTTAGAACGCTTATTTCCTCATTTTAAGCTTCTCAGAACACTTTATTTCGCATAGGCATACATAGTAAACTTTAGGGTCACGCTGTGTACCCCCTAATTGACCTATAATTATTTCCTTTGGTGGGGTACACTATTACCCTGTAATATAATACCTGGTCCAATTTAAATATTATGGGTCAATATTAAGGTCTGATATTGCACCTTGCGTTAGTTAACCATTGAAAGATGTCTTTGAATTTTTAAAGCATTTTAGAACGCTTATTTCTTCATTTTAAGCTTCTCAGAACACTCTATTTCGCATAGGCATACATAGTAAAATTTAGGGTCACGCTGTGTACCCCCTAAATGACCTATAATTATTTCCTGTGGTAGGGCACACTATTACCCTGTAATATAATACGTGGTCCAATTTAAAAATTATAGGTCAATATTAAGTTCCGATACCGTGCCGTTAGTTAACATTGAAAAATGTCTTCGTATTTCCTTGTTTTAATGCACTATTTAAAATATACATAGTGTACCCCCTAATTGACCTATAATTATTTCCTGTGGTAGGGTACACTATTACCCTGTAATGTAATACCTGGTCCAATTTAAAAATTATAGGTGAATATTAAGGTCCGATACCGTGCCGTTAGTTAGCATAGAAAAATGTCATTGAATTTTTAAAGCATTTTAGAACGCTTATTTCCTCATTTTAAGCTTCTCAGAACACTTTATTTCGCATAGGCATACATAGTAAACTTTAGGGTCACTCTGCGTACCCCCTAATTGACCTATAATTATTTCCTGTGGTAGGGTACACTATAACCCTGTAATATAATACGTGGTCCAATTTAAAAATTATAGGTCAATTTTAAGGTCCGATACCGTGCCGTTAGTTAACATAGAAAAGTGTCTTCGTATTTCCTTGTTTTAATGCACTATTTAAAATATACATAGTGTACCCCCTAATTGACCTATAATTATTTCCTGTGGAAGGGTACACTATTACCCTGTAATATAATACCTGGTCCAATTTAAATATTATGGGTCAATATTAAGGTCTGATATTGCGCCTTGCGTTAGTTAACCATTGAAAGATGTCTTTGAATTTTTAAAGCATTTTAGAACGCTTATTTCTTCATTTTAAGCATCTCAGAACACTCTATTTCGCATAGGCATACATAGTAAAATTTAGGGTCACGCTGTGTACCCCCTAAATGACCTATAATTATTTCCTGAGGTAGGGTACACTATTACCCTGTAATATAATACGTGGTCCAATTTAAAAATTATAGGTCAATATTAAGGTCCGATACCGTGCCGTTAGTTAACATAGAAAAATGTCTTTGAATTTTTAAAGCATTTTAGAACGCTTATTTCCTCATTTTAAGCTTCTCAGAACACTTTATTTCGCATAGGCATACATAGTAAACTTTAGGGTCACTCTGTGTACCCCCTAATTGACCTATAATTATTTCCTGTGGTAGGGTACACTATAACCCTGTAATATAATACGTGGTCCAATTTAAAAATTATAGGTCAATATTAAGGTCCGATACCGTGCCGTTAGTTAACATAGAAAAGTGTCTTCGTATTTTCTTGTTTTAATGCACTATTTAAAACATACATAGTGTCCCCCTTAATTGACCTATAATTATTTCCTGTTGTAGGGTACACTATTACCCTGTAATATAATACCTGGTCCAATTGAAATATTATGGTTCCATATTAAGGTCTGATATCGCGCCTTGCGTTAGTTAACCATTGAAAGATGTCTTTGAATTTTTAAAGCATTTTAGAACGCTTATTTCTTCATTTTAAGCTTCTCAGAACACTCTATTTCGCATAGGCATACATAGTAAATTTTAGGGTCATGCTGTGTACCACCTAATTGACCTATAATTATTTCCTGTGGTAAGGTACACTATTACCCTGTAATTTAATACGTGGTACAATTTAAAAATTATAGGTCAATATTAAGGTCCGATACCGTGCCGTTAGTTAACATAGAAAAGTGTCTTCGTATTTCCTTGTTTTAATGCACTATTTAAAATATACATAGTGTACCCCCTAAATGACCTATAATTATTTCCTGTGGTAGGGTACGCTATTACCCTGTAATATAATAGGTGGTCCAATTTAAAAATTATAGGTCAATATTAAGGTCCGATACCGTGCCGTTAGTTAACATAGAAAAATGTCTTTGAATTTTTAAAGCATTTTAGAACGCTTATTTCCTCATTTTAAGCTTCTCAGAATACTTTATTTCGCATAGGCATACATAGTAAACTTTAGGGTCACTCTGTGTACCCCCTAATTGACCTATAATTATTTCCTGTGGTAGGGTACACTATAACCCTGTAATATATAACGTGGTCCAATTTAAAAATTATAGGTCAATATTAAGGTCCGATACCGTGCCGTTAGTTAACATAGAAAAGTGTCTTCGTATTTCCTTGTTTTAATGCACTATTTAAAATATACATAGTGTACCCCCTAATTGACCTATAATTATTTCCTGTGGTAGGGTACACTATTACCCTGTAATATAATACCTGGTCCAATTTAAATATTATGGTTCCATATTAAGGTCTGATATCGCGCCTTGCGTTAGTTAACCATTGAAAGATGTCTTTGAATTTTTAAAGCATTTTAGAACGCTTATTTCTTCATTTTAAGCTTCTCAGAACACTCTATTTCGCAGAGGCATACATAGTAAATTTTAGGGTCACGCTGTGTACCACCTAATTTACCTATAATTATTTCCTGTGGTAAGGTACACTATTACCCTGTAATATAATACGTGGTACAATTTAAAAATTATAGGTCACTATTAAGGTCCGATACCGTGCCGTTAGTTAACATAGAAAAGTGTCTTCGTATTTCCTTGTTTTAATGCACTATTTAAAATATACATAGTGTACCCCCTAATTGACCTATAATTATTTCCTGTGGTAGGGTACACTATTACCCTGTAATATAATACCTGGTTCAATTTAAATATTATGGGTCAATATTAAGGTCTGATATTGCGCCTTGCGTTAGTTAACCATTGAAAGATGTTTTTGAATTTTTAAAGCATTTTAGAACGCTTATTTCTTCATTTTAAGCATCTCTGAACACTCTATTTCGCATAGGCATATATAGTAAACTTTAGGGTCACTCTGTGTACCCCCTAATTGACCTATATTTATTTCCTGTGGTAGGGTACACTATAACCCTGTAATATATAACGTGGTCCAATTTAAAAATTATAGGTCAATATTAAGGTCCGATACCGTGCCGTTAGTTAACATAGAAAAGTGTCTTCGTATTTCCTTGTTTTAATGCACTATTTAAAATATACATAGTGTACCCCCTAATTGACCTATAATTATTTCCTGTGGTAGGGTACACTATTACCCTGTAATATAATACCTGGTCCAATTTAAATATTATGGTTGCATATTAAGGTCTGATATCGCGCCTTGCGTTAGTTAACCATTGAAAGATGTCTTTGAATTTTTAAAGCATTTTAAAACGCTTATTTCTTCATTTTAAGCTTCTCAGAACACTCTATTTCGCATAGGCATACATAGTAAATTTTAGGGTCACGCTGTGTACCACCTAATTTACCTATAATTATTTCCTGTGGTAAGGTACACTATTACCCTGTAATATAATACGTGGTACAATTTAAAAATTATAGGTCACTATTAAGGTCCGATACCGTGCCGTTAGTTAACATAGAAAAGTGTCTTCGTATTTCCTTGTTTTAATGCACTATTTAAAATATACATAGTGTACCCCCTAATTGACCTATAATTATTTCCTGTGGTAGGGTACACTATTACCCTGTAATATAATACCTGGTCCAATTTAAATATTATGGGTCAATATTAAGGTCTGATATTGCGCCTTGCGCTAGTTAACCATTGAAAGATGTCTTTGAATTTTTAAAGCATTTTAGAACGCTTATTTCTTCATTTTAAGCTTCTCAGAACACTCTATTTCGCATAAGCATACATAGTAAAATTTAGGGTCACGCTGTGTACCCCCTAAATGACCTATAATTATTTCCTGTGGTAGGGTACACTATTACCCTGTAATATAATACGTGGTCCAATTTAAAAATTATAGGTCAATATTAAGGTCCGATACCGTGCCGTTAGTTAACATTGAAAAATGTCTTTGAATTTTTAAAGCATTTTAGAACGCTTATTTCCTCATTTTAATCATGCCGTTAGTTAACATAGAAAAGTGTCTTCGTATTTCCTTGTTTTAATGCACTATTTAAAATATACATAGTGTACCCCCTAATTGACCTATAATTATTTCCTGTGGTAGGGTACACTATTACCCTGTAATACAATACCTGGTCCAATTTAAATATTATGGGTCAATATTAAGGTCTGATATTGCGCCTTTCATTAGTTAACCATTGAAAGATGTCTTTGAATTTTTAAAGCATTTTAGAACGCTTATTTCTTCATTTTAAGCTTCTCAGAACACTCTATTTCGCATAAGCATACATAGTAAAATTTAGGGTCACGCTGTGTACCCCCTAAATGACCTATAATTATTTCCTGTGGTAGGGTACACTATTACCCTGTAATATAATACGTGGTCCAATTTAAAAATTATAGGTCAATATTAAGGTCCGATACCGTGCCGTTAGTTAACATAGAAAAGTGTCTTCGTATTTCCTTGTTTTAATGCACTATTTAAAATATACATAGTGTACCCCCTAATTGACCTATAATTATTTCCTGTGGTAGGGTACACTATTACCCTGTAATATAATACCTGGTCCAATTTAAATATTATGGGTCAATATTAAGGTCTGATATTGCGCCTTGCGTTAGTTAACCATTGAAAGATGTTTTTGAATTTTTAAAGCATTTTAGAACGCTTATTTCTTCATTTTAAGCATCTCTGAACACTCTATTTCGCATAGGCATATATAGTAAACTTTAGGGTCACTCTGTGTACCCCCTAATGGACCTATATTTATTTCCTGTGGTAGGGTACACTATAACCCTGTAATATATAACGTGGTCCAATTTAAAAATTATAGGTCAATATTAAGGTCCGATACCGTGCCGTTAGTTAACATAGAAAAGTGTCTTCGTATTTCCTTGTTTTAATGCACTATTTAAAATATACATTGTGTACCCCCTAATTGACCTATAATTATTTCCTGTGGTAGGGTACACTATTACCCTGTAATATAATACCTGGTCCAATTTAAATATTATGGTTCCATATTAAGGTCTGATATCGCGCCTTGCGTTAGTTAACCATTGAAAGATGTCTTTGAATTTTTAAAGCATTTTAAAACGCTTATTTCTTCATTTTAAGCTTCTCAGAACACTCTATTTCGCATAGGCATACATAGTAAATTTTAGGGTCACGCTGTGTACCACCTAATTTACCTATAATTATTTCCTGTGGTAAGGTACACTATTACCCTGTAATATAATACGTGGTACAATTTTAAAATTATAGGTCACTATTAAGGTCCGATACCGTGCCGTTAGTTAGCATAGAAAAGTGTCTTCGTATTTCCTTGTTTTAATGCACTATTTAAAATATACATAGTGTACCCCCTAATTGACCTATAATTATTTCCTGTGGTAGGGTACACTATTACCCTGTAATATAATACCTGGTCCAATTTAAATATTATGGGTCAATATTAAGGTCTGATATTGCGCCTTGCGCTAGTTAACCATTGAAAGATGTCTTTGAATTTTTAAAGCATTTTAGAACGCTTATTTCTTAATTTTAAGCTTCTCAGAACACTCTATTTCGCATAAGCATACATAGTAAAATTTAGGGTCACGCTGTGTACCCCCTAAATGACCTATAATTATTTCCTGTGGTAGGGTACACTATTACCCTGTAATATAAGACGTGGTCCAATTTAAAAATTATAGGTCAATATTAAGGTCCGATACCGTGCCGTTAGTTAACATTGAAAAATGTCTTTGAATTTTTAAAGCATTTTAGAACGCTTATTTCCTCATTTTAAGCTTCTCAGAACACTTTATTTCGCTTAGGCATACATAGTAAACTTTAGGGTCTCTCTGTGTACCCCCTAATTGACCTATAATTATTTCCTGTGGTAGGGTACACTATTACCCTGTAATATAATACCTGGTCCAATTTAAATATTATGGTTCCATATTAAGGTCTGATATCGCGCCTTGCGTTAGTTAACCATTGAAAGATGTCTTTGAATTTTTAAAGCATTTTAAAACGCTTATTTCTTCATTTTAAGCTTCTCAGAACACTCTATTTCGCATAGGCATACATAGTAAATTTTAGGGTCACGCTGTGTACCACCTAATTTACCTATAATTATTTCCTGTGGTAAGGTACACTATTACCCTGTAATATAATACGTGGTACAATTTAAAAATTATAGGTCACTATTAAGGTCCGATACCGTGCCGTTAGTTAACATAGAAAAGTGTCTTCGTATTTCCTTGTTTTAATGCACTATTTAAAATATACATAGTGTACCCCCTAATTGACCTATAATTTTTTCCTGTGGTAGGGTACACTATTACCCTGTAATATAATACCTGGTCCAATTTAAATATTATGGGTCAATATTAAGGTCTGATATTGCGCCTTGCGCTAGTTAACCATTGAAAGATGTCTTTGAATTTTTAAAGCATTTTAGAACGCTTATTTCTTCATTTTAAGCTTCTCAGAACACTCTATTTCGCATAAGCATACATAGTAAAATTTAGGGTCCCGCTGTGTACCACCTAATTTACCTATAATTATTTCCTGTGGTAAGGTACACTATTACCCTGTAATATAATACGTGGTACAATTTAAAAATTATAGGTCACTATTAAGGTCCGATACCGTGCCGTTAGTTAACATAGAAAAGTGACTTCGTATTTCCTTGTTTTAATGCACTATTTAAAATATACATAGTGTACCCCCTAATTGACCTATAATTATTTCCTGTGGTAGGGTACACTATTACCCTGTAATATAATACCTGGTCCAATTTAAATATTATGGGTCAATATTAAGGTCTGATATTGCGCCTTGCGCTAGTTAACCATTGAAAGATGTCTTTGAATTTTTAAAGCATTTTAGAACGCTTATTTCTTCATTTTAAGCTTCTCAGAACACTCTATTTCGCATAAGCATACATAGTAAAATTTAGGGTCACGCTGTGTACCCCCTAAATGACCTATAATTATTTCCTGTGGTAGGGTACACTATTACCCTGTAATATAATACGTGGTCCAATTTAAAAATTATAGGTCAATATTAAGGTCCGATACCGTGCCGTTAGTTAACATTGAAAAATGTCTTTGAATTTTTAAAGCATTTTAGAACGCTTATTTCCTCATTTTAAGCTTCTCAGAACACTTTATTTCGCATAGGCATACATAGTAAACTTTAGGGTCTCTCTGTGTACCCCCTAATTGACCTATAATTATTTCCTGTGGTAGGGTACACTATAACCCTGTAATATAATACGTGGTCCAATTTAAAAATTATAGGTCAATATTAAGGTCCGATACCGTGCCGTTAGTTAACATAGAAAAGTGTCTTCGTATTTCCTTGTTTTAATGCACTATTTAAAATATACATAGTGTACCCCCTAATTGACCTATAATTATTTCCTGTGGTAGGGTACACTATTACCCTGTAATATAATACCTGGTCCAATTTAAATATTATGGGTCAATATTAAGGTCTGATATTGCGCCTTGCGTTATTTAACCATTGAAAGATGTCTTTGAATTTTTAAAGCATTTTAGAACGCTTATTTCTTCATTTTAAGCTTCTCAGAATACTCTATTTCGCATAAGCATACATAGTAAAATTTAGGGTCACGCTGTGTACCCCCTAAATGACCTATAATTATTTCCTGTGGTAGGGTACACTATTACCCTGTAATATAATACGTGGTCCAATTTAAAAATTATAGGTCAATATTAAGGTCCGATACCGTGCCGTTAGTTAACATTGAAAATTGTCTTTGAATTTTTAAAGCATTTTAGAACGCTTATTTCCTCATTTTAAGCTTCTCAGAACACTTTATTTCGCATAGGCATACATAGTAAACTTTAGGGTCTCTCTGTGTACCCCCTAATTGACCTATAATTATTTCCTGTGGTAGGGTACACTATAACCCTGTAATATAATACGTGGTCCAATTTAAAAATTATAGATCAATATTAAGGTCCGATACCGTGCCGTTAGTTAACATAGAAAAGTGTCTTCGTATTTCCTTGTTTTAATGCACTATTTAAAATATACATAGTGTACCCCCTAATTGACCTATAATTATTTCCTGTGGTAGGGTACACCCCTGTGGTAGGGTAATTACCCTGTAATATAATACCTATTCCAATTTAAATATTATGGGTCAATATTAATGTCTGATATTGCGCCTTGCGTTAGTTAACCATTGAAAGATGTCTTTGAATTTTTAAAGCATTTTAGAACGCTTATTTCTTCATTTTAAGCATCTCAGAACACTCTATTTCGCATAGGCATACATAGTAAAATTTAGGGTCACGCTGTGTACCCCCTAAATGACCTAAAATTATATCCTGTGGTAGGGTACACTATTACCCTGTAATATAATACGTGGTCCAATTTAAAAATTATAGGTCAATATTAAGGTCCGATACCGTGCCGTTAGTTAACATAGAAAAATGTCTTTGAATTTTTAAAGCATTTTAGAACGCTTATTTCCTCATTTTAAGCTTCTCAGAACACTTTATTTCGCATAGGCATACATAGTAAACTTTAGGGTCACGCTGTGTACCCCCTAATTGACCTATAATTATTTCCTTTGGTGGGGTACACTATTACCCTGTAATATAATACCTGGTCCAATTTAAATATTATGGGTCAATATTAAGGTCTGATATTGCACCTTGCGTTAGTTAACCATTGAAAGATGTCTTTGAATTTTTAAAGCATTTTAGAACGCTTATTTCGTCATTTTAAGCTTCTCAGAACACTCTATTTCGCATAGGCATACATAGTAAAATTTAGGGTCACGCTGTGTACCCCCTAAATGACCTATAATTATTTCCTGTGGTAGGGCACACTATTACCCTGTAATATAATACGTGGTCCAATTTAAAAATTATAGGTCAATATTAAGTTCCGATACCGTGCCGTTAGTTAACATTGAAAAATGTCTTTGTATTTCCTTGTTTTAATGCACTATTTAAAATATACATAGTGTACCCCCTAATTGACCTATAATTATTTCCTGTGGTAGGGTACACTATTACCCAGTAATACAATACCTGGTTCAATTTAAATATTATGGGTCAATATTAAGGTTTGATATTGCGCCTTGCGTTAGTTAACCATTGAATGATGTCTTTGAATTTTTAAAGCATTTTAGAACGCTTATTTCTTCATTTTAAGCTTCTCAGAACACTCTATTTCGCATAAGCATACATAGTAAAATTTAGGGTCACGCTGTGTACCCCCTAAATGACCTATAATTATTTCCTGTGGTAGGGTACACTATTACCCTGTAATATAATACGTGGTCCAATTTAAAAATCATAGTTCAATATTAAGGTCCGATACCGTGCCGTTAGTTAACATAGAAAAGTGTCTTCGTATTTCCTTGTTTTAATGCACTATTTAAAATATACATAGTGTACCCCCTAATTGACCTATAATTATTTCCTGTGGTAGGGTACACCCCTGTGGTAGGGTAATTACCCTGTAATATAATACCTATTCCAATTTAAATATTATGGGTCAATATTAATGTCTGATATTGCGCCTTGCGTTAGTTAACCATTGAAAGATGTCTTTGAATTTTTAAAGCATTTTAGAACGCTTATTTCTTCATTTTAAGCATCTCAGAACACTCTATTTCGCATAGGCATACATAGTAAAATTTAGGGTCACGCTGTGTACCCCCTAAATGACCTATAATTATATCCTGTGGTAGGGTACACTATTACCCTGTAATATAATACGTGGTCCAATTTAAATATTATGGGTCAATATTAAGGTCTGATATTGCACCTTGCGTTAGTTAACCATTGAAAGATGTCTTTGAATTTTTAAAGCATTTTAGAACGCTTATTTCTTCATTTTAAGCTTCTCAGAACACTTTATTTCGCATAGGCATACATAGTAAACTTTAGGGTCACGCTGTTTACCCCCTACTTGACCTATAATTATTTCCTGTGGTAAGGTACACTATTACCCTGTAATATAATAGTTGGTTCAATTTAAAAATTATAGGTCAATATTAAGGTCCGATACCGTGCCGTTAGTTAGCATAGAAAAATGTCATTGAATTTTTAAAGCATTTTAGAACGCTTATTTCCTCATTTTAAGCTTCTCAGAACACTTTATTTCGCATAGGCATACATAGTAAACTTTAGGGTCACTCTGCGTACCCCCTAATTGACCTATAATTATTTCCTGTGGTAGGGTACACTATAACCCTGTAATATAATACGTGGTCCAATTTAAAAATTATAGGTCAATATTAAGGTCCGATACCGTGCCGTTAGTTAACATAGAAAAGTGACTTCGTATTTCCTTGTTTTAATGCACTATTTAAAATATACATAGTGTACCCCCTAATTGACCTATAATTATTTCCTGTGGTAGGGTACACTATTACCCTGTAATATAATACCTGGTCCAATTTAAATATTATGGGTCAATAATAAGGTCTGATATTGCGCCTTGCGCTAGTTAACCATTGAAAGATGTCTTTGAATTTTTAAAGCATTTTAGAACGCTTATTTCTTCATTTTAAGCTTCTCAGAACACTCTATTTCGCATAGGCATACATAGTAAACTTTAGGGTCACGCTGTGTACCCCCTAATTGACATATAATTATTTCCTGTCGTAGGGTACACTATAACCCTGTAATATAATAAGTGGTCCAATTTAAAAATTATAGGTCAATATTAAGGTCCGATACCGTGCCGTTAGTTAACATAGAAAAGTGTCTTCGAATTTTTAAAGCATTTTAGAACGCTTATTTCCTCATTTTAAGCTTCTCAGAACACTTTATTTCGCATAGGCATACATAGTAAACTTTAGGGTCCCTCTGTGTACCCCCTAATTGACCTATAATTATTTCCTGTGGTAGGGTACACTATAACCCTGTAATATAATACGTGGTCCAATTTAAAAATTATAGGTCAATGTTAAGGTCCGATACCGTGCCGTTAGTTAACATAGAAAAGTGTCTTCGTATTTCCTTGTTTTAATGCACTATTTAAAATATACATAGTGTACCCCCTAATTGACCTATAATTATTTCCTGTGGTAGGGTACACTATTACCCTGTAATACAATACCTGGTCCAATTTAAATATTATGGGTCAATATTAAGGTCTGATATTGCGCCTTTCATTAGTTAACCATTGAAAGATGTCTTTGAATTTTTAAAGCATTTTAGAACGCTTATTTCTTCATTTTAAGCTTCTCAGAACACTCTATTTCGCATAAGCATACATAGTAAAATTTAGGGTCACGCTGTGTACCCCCTAAATGACCTATAATTATTTCCTGTGGTAGGGTACACTATTACCCTGTAATATAATACGTGGTCCAATTTAAAAATTATAGGTCAATATTAAGGTCCGATACCGTGCCGTTAGTTAACATAGAAAAGTGTCTTCGTATTTCCTTGTTTTAATGCACTATTTAAAATATACATAGTGTACCCCCTAATTGACCTATAATTATTTCCTGTGGTAGGGTACACTATTACCCTGTAATATAATACCTGGTCCAATTTAAATATTATGGGTCAATATTAAGGTCTGATATTGCGCCTTGCGTTAGTTAACCATTGAAAGATGTTTTTGAATTTTTAAAGCATTTTAGAACGCTTATTTCTTCATTTTAAGCATCTCTGAACACTCTATTTCGCATAGGCATATATAGTAAACTTTAGGGTCACTCTGTGTACCCCCTAATGGACCTATATTTATTTCCTGTGGTAGGGTACACTATAACCCTGTAATATATAACGTGGTCCAATTTAAAAATTATAGGTCAATATTAAGGTCCGATACCGTGCCGTTAGTTAACATAGAAAAGTGTCTACGTATTTCCTTGTTTTAATGCACTATTTAAAATATACATTGTGTACCCCCTAATTGACCTATAATTATTTCCTGTGGTAGGGTACACTATTACCCTGTAATATAATACCTGGTCCAATTTAAATATTATGGTTCCATATTAAGGTCTGATATCGCGCCTTGCGTTAGTTAACCATTGAAAGATGTCTTTGAATTTTTAAAGCATTTTAAAACGCTTATTTCTTCATTTTAAGCTTCTCAGAACACTCTATTTCGCATAGGCATACATAGTAAATTTTAGGGTCACGCTGTGTACCACCTAATTTACCTATAATTATTTCCTGTGGTAAGGTACACTATTACCCTGTAATATAATACGTGGTACAATTTTAAAATTATAGGTCACTATTAAGGTCCGATACCGTGCCGTTAGTTAGCATAGAAAAGTGTCTTCGTATTTCCTTGTTTTAATGCACTATTTAAAATATACATAGTGTACCCCCTAATTGACCTATAATTATTTCCTGTGGTAGGGTACACTATTACCCTGTAATATAATACCTGGTCCAATTTAAATATTATGGGTCAATATTAAGGTCTGATATTGCGCCTTGCGCTAGTTAACCATTGAAAGATGTCTTTGAATTTTTAAAGCATTTTAGAACGCTTATTTCTTAATTTTAAGCTTCTCAGAACACTCTATTTCGCATAAGCATACATAGTAAAATTTAGGGTCACGCTGTGTACCCCCTAAATGACCTATAATTATTTCCTGTGGTAGGGTACACTATTACCCTGTAATATAAGACGTGGTCCAATTTAAAAATTATAGGTCAATATTAAGGTCCGATACCGTGCCGTTAGTTAACATTGAAAAATGTCTTTGAATTTTTAAAGCATTTTAGAACGCTTATTTCCTCATTTTAAGCTTCTCAGAACACTTTATTTCGCTTAGGCATACATAGTAAACTTTAGGGTCTCTCTGTGTACCCCCTAATTGACCTATAATTATTTCCTGTGGTAGGGTACACTATTACCCTGTAATATAATACCTGGTCCAATTTAAATATTATGGTTCCATATTAAGGTCTGATATCGCGCCTTGCGTTAGTTAACCATTGAAAGATGTCTTTGAATTTTTAAAGCATTTTAAAACGCTTATTTCTTCATTTTAAGCTTCTCAGAACACTCTATTTCGCATAGGCATACATAGTAAATTTTAGGGTCACGCTGTGTACCACCTAATTTACCTATAATTATTTCCTGTGGTAAGGTACACTATTACCCTGTAATATAATACGTGGTACAATTTAAAAATTATAGGTCACTATTAAGGTCCGATACCGTGCCGTTAGTTAACATAGAAAAGTGTCTTCGTATTTCCTTGTTTTAATGCACTATTTAAAATATACATAGTGTACCCCCTAATTGACCTATAATTATTTCCTGTGGTAGGGTACACTATTACCCTGTAATATAATACCTGGTCCAATTTAAATATTATGGGTCAATATTAAGGTCTGATATTGCGCCTTGCGCTAGTTAACCATTGAAAGATGTCTTTGAATTTTTAAAGCATTTTAGAACGCTTATTTCTTCATTTTAAGCTTCTCAGAACACTCTATTTCGCATAAGCATACATAGTAAAATTTAGGGTCCCGCTGTGTACCACCTAATTTACCTATAATTATTTCCTGTGGTAAGGTACACTATTACCCTGTAATATAATACGTGGTACAATTTAAAAATTATAGGTCACTATTAAGGTCCGATACCGTGCCGTTAGTTAACATAGAAAAGTGACTTCGTATTTCCTTGTTTTAATGCACTATTTAAAATATACATAGTGTACCCCCTAATTGACCTATAATTATTTCCTGTGGTAGGGTACACTATTACCCTGTAATATAATACCTGGTCCAATTTAAATATTATGGGTCAATATTAAGGTCTGATATTGCGCCTTGCGCTAGTTAACCATTGAAAGATGTCTTTGAATTTTTAAAGCATTTTAGAACGCTTATTTCTTCATTTTAAGCTTCTCAGAACACTCTATTTCGCATAAGCATACATAGTAAAATTTAGGGTCACGCTGTGTACCCCCTAAATGACCTATAATTATTTCCTGTGGTAGGGTACACTATTACCCTGTAATATAATACGTGGTCCAATTTAAAAATTATAGGTCAATATTAAGGTCCGATACCGTGCCGTTAGTTAACATTGAAAAATGTCTTTGAATTTTTAAAGCATTTTAGAACGCTTATTTCCTCATTTTAAGCTTCTCAGAACACTTTATTTCGCATAGGCATACATAGTAAACTTTAGGGTCTCTCTGTGTACCCCCTAATTGACCTATAATTATTTCCTGTGGTAGGGTACACTATAACCCTGTAATATAATACGTGGTCCAATTTAAAAATTATAGGTCAATATTAAGGTCCGATACCGTGCCGTTAGTTAACATAGAAAAGTGTCTTCGTATTTCCTTGTTTTAATGCACTATTTAAAATATACATAGTGTACCCCCTAATTGACCTATAATTATTTCCTGTGGTAGGGTACACTATTACCCTGTAATATAATACCTGGTCCAATTTAAATATTATGGGTCAATATTAAGGTCTGATATTGCGCCTTGCGTTATTTAACCATTGAAAGATGTCTTTGAATTTTTAAAGCATTTTAGAACGCTTATTTCTTCATTTTAAGCTTCTCAGAACACTCTATTTCGCATAAGCATACATAGTAAAATTTAGGGTCACGCTGTGTACCCCCTAAATGACCTATAATTATTTCCTGTGGTAGGGTACACTATTACCCTGTAATATAATACGTGGTCCAATTTAAAAATTATAGGTCAATATTAAGGTCCGATACCGTGCCGTTAGTTAACATTGAAAAATGTCTTTGAATTTTTAAAGCATTTTAGAACGCTTATTTCCTCATTTTAAGCTTCTCAGAACACTTTATTTCGCATAGGCATACATAGTAAACTTTAGGGTCTCTCTGTGTACCCCCTAATTGACCTATAATTATTTCCTGTGGTAGGGTACACTATAACCCTGTAATATAATACGTGGTCCAATTTAAAAATTATAGATCAATATTAAGGTCCGATACCGTGCCGTTAGTTAACATAGAAAAGTGTCTTCGTATTTCCTTGTTTTAATGCACTATTTAAAATATACATAGTGTACCCCCTAATTGACCTATAATTATTTCCTGTGGTAGGGTACACCCCTGTGGTAGGGTAATTACCCTGTAATATAATACCTATTCCAATTTAAATATTATGGGTCAATATTAATGTCTGATATTGCGCCTTGCGTTAGTTAACCATTGAAAGATGTCTTTGAATTTTTAAAGCATTTTAGAACGCTTATTTCGTCATTTTAAGCTTCTCAGAACACTCTATTTCGCATAGGCATACATAGTAAAATTTAGGGTCACGCTGTGTACCCCCTAAATGACCTATAATTATTTCCTGTGGTAGGGCACACTATTACCCTGTAATATAATACGTGGTCCAATTTAAAAATTATAGGTCAATATTAAGTTCCGATACCGTGCCGTTAGTTAACATTGAAAAATGTCTTTGTATTTCCTTGTTTTAATGCACTATTTAAAATATACATAGTGTACCCCCTAATTGACCTATAATTATTTCCTGTGGTAGGGTACACTATTACCCAGTAATACAATACCTGGTTCAATTTAAATATTATGGGTCAATATTAAGGTTTGATATTGCGCCTTGCGTTAGTTAACCATTGAATGATGTCTTTGAATTTTTAAAGCATTTTAGAACGCTTATTTCTTCATTTTAAGCTTCTCAGAACACTCTATTTCGCATAAGCATACATAGTAAAATTTAGGGTCACGCTGTGTACCCCCTAAATGACCTATAATTATTTCCTGTGGTAGGGTACACTATTACCCTGTAATATAATACGTGGTCCAATTTAAAAATTATAGGTCAATATTAAGGTCCGATACCGTGCCGTTAGTTAACATAGAAAAGTGTCTTCGTATTTCCTTGTTTTAATGCACTATTTAAAATATACATAGTGTACCCCCTAATTGACCTATAATTATTTCCTGTGGTAGGGTACACCCCTGTGGTAGGGTAATTACCCTGTAATATAATACCTATTCCAATTTAAATATTATGGGTCAATATTAATGTCTGATATTGCGCCTTGCGTTAGTTAACCATTGAAAGATGTCTTTGAATTTTTAAAGCATTTTAGAACGCTTATTTCTTCATTTTAAGCATCTCAGAACACTCTATTTCGCATAGGCATACATAGTAAAATTTAGGGTCACGCTGTGTACCCCCTAAATGACCTATAATTATATCCTGTGGTAGGGTACACTATTACCCTGTAATATAATACGTGGTCCAATTTAAATATTATGGGTCAATATTAAGGTCTGATATTGCACCTTGCGTTAGTTAACCATTGAAAGATGTCTTTGAATTTTTAAAGCATTTTAGAACGCTTATTTCTTCATTTTAAGCTTCTCAGAACACTTTATTTCGCATAGGCATACATAGTAAACTTTAGGGTCACGCTGTTTACCCCCTACTTGACCTATAATTATTTCCTGTGGTAAGGTACACTATTACCCTGTAATATAATAGTTGGTTCAATTTAAAAATTATAGGTCAATATTAAGGTCCGATACCGTGCCGTTAGTTAGCATAGAAAAATGTCATTGAATTTTTAAAGCATTTTAGAACGCTTATTTCCTCATTTTAAGCTTCTCAGAACACTTTATTTCGCATAGGCATACATAGTAAACTTTAGGGTCACTCTGCGTACCCCCTAATTGACCTATAATTATTTCCTGTGGTAGGGTACACTATAACCCTGTAATATAATACGTGGTCCAATTTAAAAATTATAGGTCAATATTAAGGTCCGATACCGTGCCGTTAGTTAACATAGAAAAGTGACTTCGTATTTCCTTGTTTTAATGCACTATTTAAAATATACATAGTGTACCCCCTAATTGACCTATAATTATTTCCTGTGGTAGGGTACACTATTACCCTGTAATATAATACCTGGTCCAATTTAAATATTATGGGTCAATAATAAGGTCTGATATTGCGCCTTGCGCTAGTTAACCATTGAAAGATGTCTTTGAATTTTTAAAGCATTTTAGAACGCTTATTTCTTCATTTTAAGCTTCTCAGAACACTCTATTTCGCATAGGCATACATAGTAAACTTTAGGGTCACGCTGTGTACCCCCTAATTGACATATAATTATTTCCTGTCGTAGGGTACACTATAACCCTGTAATATAATAAGTGGTCCAATTTAAAAATTATAGGTCAATATTAAGGTCCGATACCGTGCCGTTAGTTAACATAGAAAAGTGTCTTCGAATTTTTAAAGCATTTTAGAACGCTTATTTCCTCATTTTAAGCTTCTCAGAACACTTTATTTCGCATAGGCATACATAGTAAACTTTAGGGTCTCTCTGTGTAGCCCCTTATTGACCTATAATTATTTCCTGTGGTAGGGTACACTATAACCCTGTAATATAATACGTGGTCCAATTTAAAAATTATAGGTCAATATTAAGGTCCGATACCGTGCCGTTAGTTAACATAGAAAAGTGTCTTCGTATTTCCTTGTTTTAATGCACTATTTAAAATATACATAGTGTACCCCCTAATTGACCTATAATTATTTCCTGTGGTAGGGTACACTATTACCCTGTAATATAATACGTGGTCCAATTTAAAAATTATAGGTCAATATTAAGGTCCGATACCGTGCCGTTAGTTAACATAGAAAAGTGTCTTCGTATTTCCTTGTTTTAATGCACTATTTAAAATATACATAGTGTACCCCCTAATTGACCTATAATTATTTCCTGTGGTAGGGTACACTTTTACCCTGTAATATAATACCTGGTCCAATTTAAATATTATGGGTCAATATTAAGGTCTGATATTGCGCCATGCGTTAGTTAACCATTGAAAGATGTCTTTGAATTTTTAAAGCATTTTAGAACGCTTATTTCTTCATTTTAAGCATCTCAGAACACTCTATTTCGCATAGGCATACATAGTAAAATTTAGGGTCACGCTGTGTACCCCCTAAATGACCTATAATTATTTCCTGTGGTAGGGTACACTATTACCCTGTAATATAATACGTGGTTCAATTTAAAAATTATAGGTCAATATTAAGGTCCGATACCGTGCCGTTAGTTAACATAGAAAAATGTCTTTGAATTTTTAAAGCATTTTAGAACGCTTATTTCCTCATTTTAAGCTTCTCAGAACACTTTATTTCACATAGGCATACATAGTAAACTTTAGGGTCACTCTGTGTACCCCCTAATTGACCTATAATTATTACCTGTGGTAGGGTACACTATAACCCTGTAATATAAAACGTGGTCCAATTTAAAAATTATAGGTCAATATTAAGGTCCGATACCGTGCCGTTAGTTAACATAGAAAAGTGTCTTCGTATTTTCTTGTTTTAATGCACTATTTAAAATATACATAGTGTACCCCCTAATTGACCTATAATTATTTCCTGTTGTAGGGTACACTATTACCCTGTAATATAATACCTGGTCCAATTGAAATATTATGGTTCCATATTAAGGTCCGATACCGTGCCGTTAGTTAACATAGAAAAGTGTTTTCGAATTTCCTTGTTTTAATGCACTATTTAAAATATACATAGTGTACCCCCTAATTGACCTATAATTATTTCCTGTGGTAGGGTACACTATTACCCTGTAATATAATACCTGGTCCAATTTAAATATTATGGGTCAATATTAAGGTCTGATATTGCGCCTTGCACTAGTTAACCATTGAAAGATGTCTTTGAATTTGAAAAGCATTTTAGAACGCATATTTCTTCATTTTAAGCTTCTCAGAACACTTTATTTCGCATAGACATACATAGTAAACTTCAGGGACACGCTGTGTACCCCCTAAGTGACCTATAATTATTTCCCGTGGTAGGTAACAATATTACCCTGTAATATAATACGTGGTCCAATTTAAAAATTATAGGTAAATATTAAGGTCCGATACCGTGCCGTTAGTTAACATAGAAAAATGTCTTTGAATTTTTAAAGCATTTTAGAACGCTTATTTCTTCATTTTAAGCTTCTCAGAACACTCTATTTCGCATAGGCATACATAGTAAACTTTAGGGTCACGCTGTGTACCACCTAATTGACCTATAATTATTTCCTGTGGTAGGGTACACTATAACCCTGTAATATAATACGTGGTCCAATTTAAAAATTATAGGTCAATATTAAGGTCCGATACCGTGCCGTTAGTTAACATAGAAAAGTGTCTTCGTATTTCCTTGTTTTAATGCACTATTTAAAATATACATAGTGTACCCCCTAAATGACCTATAATTATTTCCTGTTTTAGGGTACACTATTACACTGTAATATAATAGGTGGTCCAAGTTAAAAATTATAGGTCAATATTAAGGTCCGATACCGTGCCATTAGTTAACATAGAAAAATGTCTTTGAATTTTTAAAGCATTTTAGAACGCTTATTTCCTCATTTTAAGCTTCTCAGAACACTTTATTTCGCATAGGCATACATAGTAAACTTTAGGGTCACTCTGTGTACCCCCTAATTGACCTATAATTATTTCCTGTGGTAGGGTACACTATAACCCTGTAATATAATACGTGGTCCAATTTAAAAATTATAGGTCAATATTAAGGTCCGATACCGTGCCGTTAGTTAACATAGAAAAGTGTCTTCGTATTTCCTTGTTTTAATGCACTATTTAAAATATACATAGTGTACCCCCTAATTGACCTATAATTATTTCCTGTGGTAGGGTACACTATTACCCTGTAATATAATACCTGGTCCAATTTAAATATTATGGGTCAATATTAAGGTCTGATATTGCGCCTTGCGTTAGTTAACCATTGAAAGATGTCTTTGAATTTTTAAAGCATTTTAGAACGCTTATTTCTTCATTTTAAGCATCTCAGAACACTCTATTTCGCATAGGCATACATAGTAAAATTTAGGGTCACGCTGTGTACCCCCTAAATAACCTATAATTATTTCCTGTGGTAGGGTACACTATTACCCTGTAATATAATACGTGGTCCAATTTAAAAGTTATAGGTCAATATTAAGGTCCGATACCGTGCCGTTAGTTAACATAGAAAAGTGTCTTCGTATTTCCTTGTTTTAATGCACTATTTAAAATATACATAGTGTACCCCCTAAATGACCTATAATTATTTCCTGTTTTAGGGTACACTATTACACTGTAATATAATAGGTGGTCCAAGTTAAAAATTATAGGTCAATATTAAGGTCCGATACCGTGCCGTTAGTTAACATAGAAAAATGTCTTTGAATTTTTAAAGCATTTTAGAACGCTTATTTCCTCATTTTAAGCTTCTCAGAACACTTTATTTCGCATAGGCATACATAGTAAACTTTAGGGTCACTCTGTGTACCCCCTAATTGACCTATAATTATTTCCTGTGGTAGGGTACACTATAACCCTGTAATATAATACGTGGTCCAATTTAAAAATAATAGGTCAATATTAAGGTCCGATACCGTGCCGTTAGTTAACATAGAAAAGTGTTTTCGAATTTCCTTGTTTTAATGCACTATTTAAAATATACATAGTGTACCCCCTAATTGACCTATAATTATTTCCTGTGGTAGGGTACACTATTACCCTGTAATATAATAGCTGGTCCAATTTAAATATTATGGGTCAATATTAAGGTCTGATATTGCGCCTTGCGCTAGTTAACCATTGAAAGATGTCTTTGAATTTTAAAAGCATTTTAGAACGCATATTTCTTCATTTTAAGCTTCTCAGAACACTTTATTTCGCATAGACATACATACTAAACTTTAGGGTCACGCTGTGTACCCCCTAAGTGACCTATAATTATTTCCCGTGGTAGGTAACAATATTACCCTGTAATATAATACGTGGTCCAATTTAAAAATTATAGGTAAATATTAAGGTCCGATACCGTGCCGTTAGTTAACATAGAAAAATGTCTTTGAATTTTTAAAGCATTTTAGAACGCTTATTTCTTCATTTTAAGCTTCTCAGAACACTCTATTTCGCATAGGCATACATAGTAAACTTTAGGGTCACGCTGTGTACCACCTAATTGACCTATAATTATTTCCTGTGGTAAGGTACACTATTACCCTGTAATATAATACGTGGTACAATTTAAAAATTATAGGTCAATATTAAGGTCCGATACCGTGCCGTTAGTTAACATAGAAAAGTGTCTTCGTATTTCCTTGTTTTAATGCACTATTTAAAATATACATAGTGTACCCCCTAAATGACCTATAATTATTTCCTGTGGTAGGGTACACTATTACCCTGTAATATAATAGGTGGTCCAATTTAAAAATTATAGGTCAATATTAAGGTCCGATACCGTGCCGTTAGTTAAGATAGAAAAATGTCTTTGAATTTTTAAATCATTTTAGAACGCTTATTTCCTCATTTTAAGCTTCTCAGAACACTTTATTTCGCATAGGCATACATAGTAAACTTTAGGGTCACGCTGTGTACCACCTAATTGACCTATAATTATTTCCTGTGGTAAGGTACACTATTACCCTGTAATATAATACGTGGTACAATTTAAAAATTATAGGTCAATATTAAGGTCCGATACCGTGCCGTTAGTTAACATAGAAAAGTGTCTTCGTATTTCCTTGTTTTAATGCACTATTTAAAATATACATAGTGTACCCCCTAAATGACCTATAATTATTTCCTGTGGTAGGGTACACTATTACCCTGTAATATAATAGGTGGTCCAATTTAAAAATTATAGGTCAATATTAAGGTCCGATACCGTGCCGTTAGTTAAGATAGAAAAATGTCTTTGAATTTTTAAATCATTTTAGAACGCTTATTTCCTCATTTTAAGCTTCTCAGAACACTTTATTTCGCATAGGCATACATAGTAAACTTTAGGGTCACTCTGTGTACCCCCTAAGAGACCTATAATTATTTCCCGTGGTAGGGAACAATATTACCCTGTAATATAATACGTGGTCCAATTTAAAAATTATAGGTCAATATTAAGGTCCGATACCGTACCGTTAGTTAACATAGAAAAATGTCTTTGAATTTTTAAAGCATTTTAGAACGTTTATTTCCTCATTTTAAGCTTTTCTGAACACTTTATTTCCCATAGGCATACATAGTAAACTTTAGGGTCACGCTGTGTACCCCCTAATTGACCTATAATTATTTCCTGTGGTAGGGTACACTATTACCCTGTAATATAATACGTGGTCCAATTTAAAAGTTATAGGTCAATATTAAGGTCCGATACCGTGCCGTTAGTTAAGATAGAAAAATGTCTTTGAATTTTTAAATCATTTTAGAACGCTTATTTCCTCATTTTAAGCTTCTCAGAACACTTTATTTCGCATAGGCATACATAGTAAACTTTAGGGTCACTCTGTGTACCCCCTAAGAGACCTATAATTATTTCCCGTGGTAGGGAACAATATTACCCTGTAATATAATACGTGGTCCAATTTAAAAATTATAGGTCAATATTAAGGTCCGATACCGTACCGTTAGTTAACATAGAAAAATGTCTTTGAATTTTTAAATCATTTTAGAACGCTTATTTCCTCATTTTAAGCTTCTCAGAACACTTTATTTCGCATAGGCATACATAGTAAACTTTAGGGTCACGCTGTGTACCACCTAATTGACCTATAATTATTTAATGTGGTAGGGTACACTATTACCCTGTAATATAATACGTGGTCCAATTTAAAAGTTATAGGTCAATATTAAGGTCCGATACCGTGCCGTTAGTTAACATAGAAAAGTGTCTTCGTATTTCCTTGTTTTAATGCACTATTTAAAATATACATAGTGTACCCCCTAAATGACCTATAATTATTTCCTGTTTTAGGGTACACTATTACACTGTAATATAATAGGTGGTCCAAGTTAAAAATTATAGGTCAATATTAAGGTCCGATACCGTGCCGTTAGTTAACATAGAAAAATGTCTTTGAATTTTTAAAGCATTTTAGAACGCTTATTTCCTCATTTTAAGCTTCTCAGAACACTTTATTTCGCATAGGCATACATAGTAAACTTTAGGGTCACTCTGTGTACCCCCTAATTGACCTATAATTATTTCCTGTGGTAGGGTACACTATAACCCTGTAATATAATACGTGGTCCAATTTAAAAATAATAGGTCAATATTAAGGTCCGATACCGTGCCGTTAGTTAACATAGAAAAGTATTTTCGAATTTCCTTGTTTTAATGCACTATTTAAAATATACATAGTGTACCCCCTAATTGACC
This sequence comes from Parasteatoda tepidariorum, assembly GCF_982258835.1. Classification (NCBI taxonomy): domain Eukaryota; kingdom Metazoa; phylum Arthropoda; class Arachnida; order Araneae; family Theridiidae; genus Parasteatoda; species Parasteatoda tepidariorum. The sequence goes on along the minus strand of NW_028257374.1, from coordinate 711,343 downwards.
TAAAATTATTTCCTATGGTAGGGTACACTATTACCCTGTAATATAATAGCTGGTCCAATTTAAATATTATGGGTCAATATTAAGGTCTGATATTGCGCCTTGCGCTAGTTAACCATTGAAAGATGTCTTTGAATTTTAAAAGCATTTTAGAACGCATATTTCTTCATTTTAAGCTTCTCAGAACACTTTATTTCGCATAGACATACATACTAAACTTTAGGGTCACGCTGTGTACCCCCTAAGTGACCTATAATTATTTCCCGTGGTAGGTAACAATATTACCCTGTAATATAATACGTGGTCCAATTTAAAAATTATAGGTAAATATTAAGGTCCGATACCGTGCCGTTAGTTAACATAGAAAAATGTCTTTGAATTTTTAAAGCATTTTAGAACGCTTATTTCTTCATTTTAAGCTTCTCAGAACACTCTATTTCGCATAGGCATACATAGTAAACTTTAGGGTCACGCTGTGTACCACCTAATTGACCTATAATTATTTCCTGTGGTAAGGTACACTATTACCCTGTAATATAATACGTGGTACAATTTAAAAATTATAGGTCAATATTAAGGTCCGATACCGTGCCGTTAGTTAACATAGAAAAGTGTCTTCGTATTTCCTTGTTTTAATGCACTATTTAAAATATACATAGTGTACCCCCTAAATGACCTATAATTATTTCCTGTGGTAGGGTACACTATTACCCTGTAATATAATAGGTGGTCCAATTTAAAAATTATAGGTCAATATTAAGGTCCGATACCGTGCCGTTAGTTAAGATAGAAAAATGTCTTTGAATTTTTAAATCATTTTAGAACGCTTATTTCCTCATTTTAAGCTTCTCAGAACACTTTATTTCGCATAGGCATACATAGTAAACTTTAGGGTCACGCTGTGTACCACCTAATTGACCTATAATTATTTCCTGTGGTAAGGTACACTATTACCCTGTAATATAATACGTGGTACAATTTAAAAATTATAGGTCAATATTAAGGTCCGATACCGTGCCGTTAGTTAACATAGAAAAGTGTCTTCGTATTTCCTTGTTTTAATGCACTATTTAAAATATACATAGTGTACCCCCTAAATGACCTATAATTATTTCCTGTGGTAGGGTACACTATTACCCTGTAATATAATAGGTGGTCCAATTTAAAAATTATAGGTCAATATTAAGGTCCGATACCGTGCCGTTAGTTAAGATAGAAAAATGTCTTTGAATTTTTAAATCATTTTAGAACGCTTATTTCCTCATTTTAAGCTTCTCAGAACACTTTATTTCGCATAGGCATACATAGTAAACTTTAGGGTCACTCTGTGTACCCCTAAGAGACCTATAATTATTTCCCGTGGTAGGGAACAATATTACCCTGTAATATAATACGTGGTCCAATTTAAAAATTATAGGTCAATATTAAGGTCCGATACCGTACCGTTAGTTAACATAGAAAAATGTCTTTGAATTTTTAAAGCATTTTAGAACGCTTATTTCCTCATTTTAAGCTTTTCTGAACACTTTATTTCCCATAGGCATACATAGTAAACTTTAGGGTCACGCTGTGTACCCCCTAATTGACCTATAATTATTTCCTGTGGTAGGGTACACTATAACCCTGTAATATAATACGTGGTCCAATTTAAAAATTATAGGTCAATATTAAGGTCCGATACCGTACCGTTAGTTAACATAGAAAAATGTCTTTGAATTTTTAAAGCATTTTAGAACGCTTATTTCCTCATTTTAAGCTTCTCAGAACACTTTATTTTGCATATGAATACATAGTAAACTTTAGGGTCACGCTGTGTACCCCCTAATTGACCTATAATTATTTCCCGTGGTAAGGAACAATATTACCCTGTAATATATTACGTGGTCCAATTTAAAAATTATAGGTCAATATTAAGGTCCGATACCGTACCGTTAGTTAACATACAAAAATGTCTTTGAATTTTTAAAGCATTTTAGAACGTTTATTTCCTCATTTTAAGCTTCTCAGAACACTTTATTTCGCATAGGCATACATAGTAAACTTTAGGGTTACGCTGTGTACCCCCTAAGTGACCTATAATTATTTCCCGTGGTAGGGAACAATATTACCCAGTAATATAATACGTGGTCCAATTTAAAAATTATAGGTCAATATTAAGGTCCGATACCGTGCCGTTAGTTAACATAGAAAAGTGTCTTCGAATTTCCTTGTTTTAATGCACTATTTAAAATATACATAGTGTACCCCCTAATTGACCTATAATTATTTCCTGTTGTAGGGTACACTATTTCCCTGTAATATAATACCTGGTCCAATTTAAATATTATGGTTCCATATTAAGTTCTGATATCGCGCCTTGCGTTAGTTAACCATTGAAAGATGTCTTTGAATTTTTAAAGCATTTTAGAACCCTTATTTCTTCATTTTAAGCTTCTCAGAACACTCTATTTCGCATAGGCATACATAGTAAACTTTAGGGTCACGCTGTGTACCCCCTAATTGACATATAATTATTTCCTGTCGTAGGGTACACTATAACCCTGTAATATAATACGTGGTCCAATTTAAAAATTATAGGTCAATATTAAGGTCCGATACCATGCCGTTAGTTAACATAGAAAAGTGTCTTCGAATTTCCTCGTTTTAATGCACTATTTAAAATATACATAGTGTACCCCCTAATTGACCTATAATTATTTCCTGTTGTAGGGTACACTATTACCCTGTAATATAATACCTGGTCCAATTTAAATATTATGGTTCCATATTAAGGTCTGATATCGCGCCTTGCGTTAGTTAACCATTGAAAGATGTCTTTGAATTTTTAAAGCACTAGAGGGCTCCGCCCCCTGCTCGCTGACGCTCGCCAACCCCCGGAGAATTGCTTCGCAAAACCAAGAATGCTTTGATTTCATATATTTCAATATTAAACTGAATATTAACTGTTATCATCGAAAAGAATTAATTTTCTTAAATGCAGAATAAGCAGTGTGTCAATATCAATGTCACTTTTTTTCGTTGACTACAGTTCCTTCTATGTCCTATTTGTTCTTTAAATGAGCCAAAATTGTCAGAAATTAACATCAATGTGCAGATATAATCTTAATATGAAACTTGTTTAAAAAAATGATAATCACAATAATACAGACTTTGTCCCAAAGAAATGAATATATTTTTAACACATTCAATTCAATATATATATATATATATATATATATATATATATATATATATATATATATATCTATATATATATATATATATATATATATATATATATATGCAAACACTATAATATTTTTCAATAAGCAATATTGTTAAGAACAGGGTAATTTTTAAAAAAATATTTTAATAATATTCAGCAAAATAACTATAAATGAAAACATTAATTTTGCGGAATTAAAATAAACAATGCACCAATAGCATTTTCTTTACGCTAAATACATTTATAAATTTGACATTATATATATATGTTATAATATTTCTCTATATACAATATTGTTAATGACAGGATCATTTTTAATAAATATTTTAATGTTCTCCTTCGTTGTGCATCTTGACAATGCCACATATAATTGACCATGAGAAAAAATAGGCCGTTCAATATATAGCCCAACTTTATCGAAGGTTTGGCCCTGGGCCTTATTAATTGTTAAGGCATAAGCTAATCTAACAGGAAATTGTCGTCGATAAAGCACAAATGGTAAGGAAGAATTACTTGATAATGTATTTAATTCTATTCTTGGAAGATTGACAATACTACCATTTTTATTACCAGTAGCAATTTGGCAAGTCAATACTCTTTTCCCTATTTTAAGAACAGTCAATCGAGTTCCATTGCAAAGGCCATCAACAATAGATATGTTCCTGATCAGCATTACAATGCATCCAACTTTTAATTTGAGCTGATGAGGTGGCAGTCCCGGGAGATTTATGGAGTTTAAATATTCAATAGAATACCTTAAAGTAGCTTCTTCTTCTCTCCCGTCTGATTTATCTACTCCATATAGTGTGGCCTTATCAATGCTATAACTTATAACCTCTTCACCTGGCACACGTGATAAAATATTTTCATTAACTTTGTTAACTTCATCATTTTGCGGTGATAATATGATGTGATTAATGAAGTTAGTATTAAGACAATCGATTTTTTCAAAAAACCAAGAAATGATATCTTTACAATAAAGATCAGGAGTGCTTGCATCAAGATATTAAAGTTCTCCATTGCCAATTGTCAACAACCAATTGGCAAATTCTTGGTTACCAGCTTTAACCCTCATATTAATTGTCAAATGGAGGATTTCAAAAAATGGCCAAAGAAAAGAGTATTTTATAGTTTCATTAATAACCTGCATATGTGTAGCTTTTTTAACGACAGGTAACACTTGTCGAAAATCTCCACCTAAAATGATTATCTTACCACCAAATGGTATCTCATTAGCTAGAAGATCACGAAAAGTTCTATCGATCATTTCTATTGCTTTTCTGGGAATCATACTTGCTTCGTCCCATATAATAACGTCAACATTTTTAAAGCGAATCTTATCACATTTTTTTAAAATACAAATCCCATCGTCACTTAGATCAATAGAATGTAAGGTTCGCATAAGTCTAATTTTATTATAGCAGAGAATAGTTTAACTTTCATAAAAATAGGTGGCAACATTCAGAGATGTAAATAGAACGCTTCGCAAACGCATATATTTCGCTGTTATTATTTTTCTTTAAATACTTTTATAAAATATCTCTTCGCTTATTTACTGTATTGCATATTAATTAAATTCCTTGTCATTCAACTTTATCTTATATGCCGGAACCAGATTAAACTTACGAATTAACGTTTTAGAAAACAAATAATCAGATTAATCAATATATCAATACGAAATAAGTTGAGATGTTGTAAAACTGAAGAATGAAATTCTAACTATTTTGTGATTGGTTGCATCTCTGAAAAAGAAAATTCAGACTTGTAAATCGCTTTTTTAAGCTTGCTGTTTTCAGACATGTGATTGGCTGTGGTGAACGGCGGTTATTCTTCATTATTAACTGCAAAATCGTGCTTTAAAACTAAAATAAATAAAAATTTAAAATTATGTAAAAGATTTGAATGCCCTAAATGTCTTCCCTGAAAGATTCTGAATGAATTGATTCCTTAATCTTAGATTTTCATCACGTAATTAAAAAGTTTTTCAGGGGACAAAATTAACTGCAAAAACTTTTTTTTAGAATAGAGAGATTTTAGAACGCTTTTTTCCTCATTTTAAGCTTCTCAGAACACTTTATTTCGCATAGGCATACATAGTAAACTTTAGGGTCACGCTGTGTACCCCCTAAGAGACCTATAATTATTTCCCGTGGAAGGGAACAATATTACCCTGTAATATATTACGTGGTCCAATTTAAAAATTATAGGTCAATATTAAGGTCCGATACCGTACCGTTAGTTAACATAGAAAAATGTCTTTGAATTTTTAAAGCATTTTAGAACGCTTATTTCCTCATTTTAAGCTTCTCAGAACATTCTATTTCGCATAGGCATACATAGTAAACTTTAGGGACACGCTGTGTACCCCCTAATTGAAATATAATTATTTCCTGTGGTAGGGTACACTATAACACTGTAATATAATACGTGGTCCAATTTAAAAATTATAGGTCAATATTAAGGTCCGATACCGTGCCGTTAGTTAACATAGAAAAGAGTCTTCGAATTTCCTTGTTTTAATGCACTATTTAAAATATACATAGTGTACCCCCTAATTGACCTATAATTATTTCCTGTTGTAGGGTACACTATTACACTGTAATATAATAGGTGGTCCAAGTTAAAAATTATAGGTCAATATTAAGGTCCGATACCGTGCCGTTAGTTAACATAGAAAAATGTCTTTGAATTTTTAAAGCATTTTAGAACGCTTATTTCCTCATTTTAAGCTTCTCAGAACACTTTATTTCGCATAGGCATACATAGTAAACTTTAGGGTCACTCTGTGTACCCCCTAATTGACCTATAATTATTTCCTGTGGTAGGGTACACTATAACCCTGTAATATAATACGTGGTCCAATTTAAAAATAATAGGTCAATATTAAGGTCCGATACCGTGCCGTTAGTTAACATAGAAAAGTGTTTTCGAATTTCCTTGTTTTAATGCACTATTTAAAATATACATAGTGTACCCCCTAATTGACCTATAGTTATTTCCTGTGGTAGGGTACACTATTACCCTGTAATATAATAGCTGGTCCAATTTAAATATTATGGGTCAATATTAAGGTCTGATATTGCGCCTTGCGCTAGTTAACCATTGAAAGATGTCTTTGAATTTTAAAAGCATTTTAGAACGCATATTTCTTCATTTTAAGCTTCTCAGAACACTTTATTTCGCATAGACATACATAGTAAACTTTAGGGTCACGCTGTGTACCCCCTAAGTGACCTATAATTATTTCCCGTGGTAGGTAACAATATTACCCTGTAATATAATACGTGGTCCAATTTAAAAATTATAGGTAAATATTAAGGTCCGATACCGTGCCGTTAGTTAACATAGAAAAATGTCTTTGAATATTTAAAGCATTTTAGAACGCTTATTTCTTCATTTTAAGCTTCTCAGAACACTCTATTTCGCATAGGCATACATAGTAAACTTTAGGGTCACGCTGTGTACCACCTAATTGACCTATAATTATTTCCTGTGGTAAGGTACACTATTACCCTGTAATATAATACGTGGTACAATTTAAAAATTATAGGTCAATATTAAGGTCCGATACCGTGCCGTTAGTTAACATAGAAAAGTGTCTTCGTATTTCCTTGTTTTAATGCACTATTTAAAATATACATAGTGTACCCCCTAAATGACCTATAATTATTTCCTGTGGTAGGGTACACTATTACCCTGTAATATAATAGGTGGTCCAATTTAAAAATTATAGGTCAATATTAAGGTCCGATACCGTGCCGTTAGTTAACATAGAAAAATGTCTTTGAATTTTTAAATCATTTTAGAACGCTTATTTCCTCATTTTAAGCTTCTCAGAACACTTTATTTCGCATAGGCATACATAGTAAACTTTAGGGTCACTCTGTGTACCCCCTAATTGACCTATAATTATTTCCTGTGGTAGGGTACACTATAACCCTGTAATATAATACGTGGTCCAATTTAAAAATTATAGGTCAATATTAAGGTCCGATACCGTGCCGTTAGTTAACATAGAAAAGTGTCTTCGTATTTCCTTGTTTTAATGCACTATTTAAAATATACATAGTGTACCCCCTAATTGACCTATAATTATTTCCTGTGGTAGGGTACACTATTACCCTGTAATATAATACCTGGTACAATTTAAATATTATAGGTCAATATTAAGGTCCGATACCCTTCCGTTAGTTAACATAGAAAAATGTCTTTGAATTTTTAAAGCATTTTAGAACGCTTATTTCCTCATTTTAAGCTTCTCAGAACACTTTATTTCGCATAGGCATACATAGTAAACTTTAGGGTCACGCTGTGTACCCCCTTATTGACCTATAATTATTTTACGCGGTAGGGTACACTATAACCCTGTAATATAATAGGTGGTTCAATTTAAAAATTTTAGGTCCATATTAAGGTCCGATACCGTGCCGTTAGTTAACATAGAAAAGCGTCTTCGAATTTCCTTGTTTTAATGCACTATTTAAAATATACATAGTGTACCCCCTAATTGACCTATAATTATTTCCTGTGGTGGGGTACACTATTACCCTGTAATATAATACCTGGTCCAATTTAAATATTATGGGTCAATATTAAGGTCTGATATTGCGCCTTGCGCTAGTTAACCATTGAAAGATGTCTTTGAATTTTAAAAGCATTTTAGAACGCTTATTTCCTCATTTTAAGCTTCTCAGAACACTTTATTTCGCATAGGCATACATAGTAAACTTTAGGGTCACACTGTGTATCCCCTAATTGACCTATAATTATTTCCTGTGGTAGGGTACACTATAACCCTGTAATATAATACGTGGTCCAATTTAAAAATTATAAGTCAATATTAAGGTCCGATACCGTGCCGTTAGTTAACATAGAAAAATGTCTTCGAATTTCCTTGTTTTAATGCACTATTTAAAATATACATAGTGTACCCCCCAATTGATCTATAATTATTTCCTGTGGTAGGGTACACTATTACCCTGTAATATAATACCTGGTCCAATTTAAATATTATGGGTCAATATTAAGGTCTGATATCGCGCCTTGCGTTGGTTAACCATTGAAAGATGTCTTTGAATTTTTAAAGCATTTTAGAACGCTTATTTCTTCATTTCAAGCTTCTCAGAACATTCTATTTCGCATAGGCATACATAGTAAACTTTAGGGACACGCTGTGTACCCCCTGATTGAAATATAATTATTTCCTGCGGTAGGGTACACTATAACCCTGTAATATAATACGTGGTCCAATTTTAAAATTTTAGGTCAATATTAAGGTCCGATACCGTGCCGTTAGTTAACATAGAAAAGAGTCTTCGTATTTCCTTGTTTTAATGCACTATTTAAAATATACATAGTGTACCCCCTAATTGACCTATAATTATTTCCTGTTGTAGGGTACACTATTTCCCTGTAATATAATACCTGGTCCAACTTAAATATTATGGTTCCATATTAAGGTCTGATATCGCGCCTTGCGTTAGTTAACCATTGAAAGATGTCTTTGAATTTTTAAAGTATTTTAGAACGCTTATTTCCTCATTTTAAGCTTCTCAGAACACTTTATTTCGCATAGGCATACATAGTAAACTTTAGGGTCACTCTGTGTACCCCCTAAGAGACCTATAATTATTTCCCGTGGTAGGGAACAATATTACCCTGTAATATAATACGTGGTCCAATTTAAAAATTATAGGTCAATATTAAGGTCCGATACCGTACCGTTAGTTAACATAGAAAAATGTCTTTGAATTTTTTAAGCATTTTAGAACGCTTATTTCCTCATTTTAAGCTTTTCTGAACACTTTATTTCCCATAGGCATACATAGTAAACTTTAGGGTCACGCTGTGTACCCCCTAATTGACCTATAATTATTTCCTGTGGTAGGGTACACTATAACCCTGTAATATAATACGTGGTCCAATTTAAAAATTATAGGTCAATATTAAGGTCTGATATTGCGCCTTGCATTAGTTAACCATTGAAAGATGTCTTTGAATTTTTAAAGCATTTTAGAACGCTTATTTCTTCATTTTAAGCTTCTCAAAACACTTTATTTCGCATAGGCATACATAGTAAACTTTAGGGTCACTCTGTGTACCCCCTAAGTGACCTATAATTATTTCCCGTGGTAGGGAACAATATTACCCTGTAATATATTACGTGGTCCAATTTAAAAATTATAGGTCAATATTAAGGTCCGATACCGTACCGTTAGTTAACATAGAAAAATGTCTTTGAATTTTTAAAGCATTTTAGAACGCTTAATTCCTCATTTTAAGCTTCTCAGAACACTTTATTTTGCATAGGAATACATAGTAAACTTTAGGGTCACGCTGTGTACCCCCTATTTGACCTATAATTATTTCCTGCGGTAGGGTACACTATTACCCTGTAATATAATACCTGGTCCAATTTAAATATTATGGGTCAATATTAAGGTCTGATATCGCGCCTTGCGTTGGTTAACCATTGAAAGATGTCTTTGAATTTTTAAAGCATTTTAGAAAGCTTATTTCTTCATTTTAAGCTTCTCAAAACATTTTATTTCGCATAGGCATACATAGTAAAATTTAGGGTGACGCTGTGTACCCCCTAAATGACCTATAATTATTTCCTGTGGTAGGGTACACTATTACCCTGTAATATAATACGTGGTCCAATTTAAAAATTATAGGTCAATATTAAGGTCCGATACCGTGCCGATAGTTAACATAGAAAAATGTCTTCGAATTTCCTTGTTTTAATGCACTATTTAAAATATACATAGTGTACCCCCCAATTGACCTATAATTATTTCCTGTGGTAGGGTACACTATTACTCTGTAATATAATACCTGGTCCAATTTAAATATTATGGTTCCATATTAAGATCTGATATCGCGCCTTGCGTTAGTTAACCATTGAAAGATGTCTTTAATTTTTAAAGCATTTTAGAACGCTTATTTCTTCATTTTAATCTTCTCAGAACACTCTATTTCGCATAGGCATACATAGTAAACTTTAGGGTCACTCTGTGTACCCCCTAATTGACCTATAATTATTTCCTGTGGTAGGGTACACTATCACCCTGTAATATAATACGTGGTCCAATTTAAAACTTATAGGTCAATATTAAGGTCCGATACCGTGTCGTTAGTTAACATAGAAAAATGTCTTTGAATTTTTAAAGCATTTTAGAACGCTTATTTCCTCATTTTAAGCTTCTCAGAACACTTTATTTCGCATAGGCATACATAGTAAACTTTAGGGTCACTCTGTGTTCCCCCTAATTGACCTATAATTATTTCCTGTGGTAGGGTACACTATAACCCTGTAATATAATACGTATTCCAATTTAAAAATTATAGGTCAATATTAAGGTCCGATACCGTGCCGTTAGTTAACATAGAAAAGTGTTTTCGTTTTTCCTTGTTTTAATGCACTATTTAAAATATACATAGCGTACCCCCAAATTGACCTATAATTATTTCCTGTGGTAGGGTACACTATTACCCTGTAATATAATACCTGGTCCAATTTAAATATTATGGGTTAATATTAAGGTCTGATATTGCGCCTTGCGTTAGTTAACCATTGAAAGATGTCTTTGAATTTTTAAAGCATTTTAGAACGCTTATTTCTTCATTTTAAGCATCTCAGAACACTCTATTTCGCATAGGAATACATAGTAAAATTTAGTGTCACGCTGTGTACCCCCTAAATGACCTATAATTATTTCCTGTGCTAGGGTACACTATTACCCTGTAATATAATACGTGGTCCAATTTAAAAATTATAGGTCAATATTAAGGTCCGATACCGTGCCGTTAGTTAACATAGAAAAGTGTCTTCGTATTTCCTTGTTTTAATGCACTATTTAAAATATACATAGTGTACCCCCTCATTGACCTATAATTATTTCCTGTGGTAGGGTACACTATTACCCTGTAATATAATACCTTTTCCAATTTAAATATTATGGGTCAATATTAAGGTCTGATGTTGCGCCTTGCGTTAGTTAACCATTAAAAGATGTCTTTGAATTTTTAAAGCATTTTAGAACGCTTATTTCTTCATTTTAAGCATCTCAGAACACTCTATTTCGCATAGGCATACATAGTAAAATTTAGTGTCACGCTGTGTACCCCCTAAATGACCTATAATTATTTCCTGTGCTAGGGTACACTATTACCCTGTAATATAATACGTGGTCCAATTTAAAAATTATAGGTCAATATTAAGGTCCGATACCGTGCCGTTAGTTAACATAGAAAAGTGTCTTCGAATTTCCTTGCTTTAATGCACTATTTAAAATATACATAGTGTACCCCCTAATTGAAATATAATTATTTCCTGTGGTAGGGTACACTATTACCCTGTAATATAATACCTGGTCCAATTTAAATATTATGGGTCAATATTAAGGTCTGATATTGCGCCTTGCGTTAGTTAACCATTGAAAGATGTCTTTGAATTTTTAAAGCATTTTAGAACGCTTATTTCTTCATTTTAAGCTTCTCAGAACACTTTATTTCGCATACGCATACATAGTAAACTTTAGGGTCACGCTGTGTACCCCCCAATTGACCTATAATTATTTTACGTATTAGGGTACACTATAACTCTGTAATATAATACGTAGTTCAATTTAAAAATTTTAAGTCAATATTAAGGTCCGATACCGTGCCGTTAGTTAACATAGAAAAGAGTCTTCTAATTTCCATGTTTTAATGCACTATTTAAAATATACACAGTGTACCCCCTAATTGACCTATAATTATTTCCTGTTGTAGGGTACACTATTACCCTGTAATATAATACCTGGTCCAATTTAAATATTATGGTTCCATATTAAGGTCTGATATCGCTCCTTGCGTTAGTTAACCATTGAAAGATGTCTTTGAATTTTTAAAGCATTTTAGAACGCTTATTTCTTCCTTTTAAGCTTCTCAGAACACTCTATTTCGCATAGGCATACATAGTAAACTTTAGGGTCACGCTGTGTACCCCCTAATTGACCTATAATTATTTCCAGTGGTAGGGTACACTATTACCCTGTAATATAATACGTGGTCCAATTTAAAAATTATAGGTCAATATTAAGGTCCGATACCGTGTCGTTAGTTAACATAGAAAAGTGTCTTCGTATTTCCTTGTTTTAATGCACTATTTAAAATATACATAGTGTACCCCCTAATTGACCTATAATTATTTCCTGTGGTAGGGTACACTATTACCCTGTAATATAATACCTGGTCCAATTTAAATATTATGGGTCAATATTAAGGTCTGATATTGCGCCTTGCGTTAGTTAACCATTGAATGATGTCTTTGAATTTTTAAAGCATTTTAGAACGCTTATTTCTTCATTTTAAGCTTCTCAGAACACTCTATTTCGCATAGGCATACATAGTAAACTTTAGGGTCACGCTGTGTAAAGCACTGACGTGTAGTAGTAGGGCAGTGAAGAGTCCTACATTTTGTTCCACCGCAACGGGGTAAAAAAGCCACGCACGTGTCGCAGTAGGGCCGTGGAGTGTCCGCCATCTTTTGCCACTGATTAGAGCGGAAGCCGAACTGTGGAGTAAAGGCACTGGCGTGCAGTAGTAGGGCAGTGTAGTATCCTGTCATTTTGGCCACCACTACGCAGCACTACAGCCGCGGACGTGCCGCAGTAGGGCTATAGACTGTCCGCCATCTTTAGCCACTGATTTAAGCGGAAGCCCTACTGAGGAGTAAAGGAACAGGCGTGTCGTAGTAGGGCAGTGTAGAGTCCGAAATTTTAGGGCAACGCAACGCGACACTACAGCCGCGTGCTTGCCGCAGTAGGGCCATGGAGGGTCCGCCATATTTGGCCTCTGATTTAAGCGGAAGCGCAATTGAGAACTTAAGTCTTTGGTAGAGTCTAGTAGGGCAGTGTAGTGTCCACCATTTCGGGCCACCGCAACGCGGCACAACAGCCTATTACGTGCCGCAGTAGGGCCGTGGAGTGTCCGCCATTTTTGACCATTGATTCGAGCGGAAGCCGAACTGAGGAGTAAAGGCACTGGCGTGTCGTAGTCGGACAGTGTTGCGTCCGACATGTTGGGCCACTGCAACGCGGCACTTCAGCAGCGCACGTGTCGCAGTAGGGCCGTGGAGTGTCCGCCATCTTTGGCCACTGATTAGAGCGGAAGCCGAACTGTGGAGTAAAGGCACTGGCGTGTCGTAGTCGGGCAGTGTGGAGTACGCCATTTTGGGCCACTGCAACGTGGCACTTTAGCAGCGCACGTGCCGCTGAAGGGCCATGGAGTGTCCGACATCTTTTTCCATTAGTTAGAGTGGAAGCAGAACTGAGGAGAAAAGGCACTGGCGTGTAGTAGTATGGCAGTGTAGTATCCTGTCATTTTGGCCACCACTACGCAGCACTACAGCCGCGGACGTGCCGCAGCAGGGCTATAGACTGTCCGCCATCTTTAGCCACTGATTTAAGCGGAAGCCCTACTGAGGAGTAAAGGAACAGGCGTGTCGTAGTAGGGCAGTGTAGAGTCCGATATTTTCGGGCAACGCAACGCGACACTACAGCCGCGGACGTGACGCAGTAAGGCTATAGACTGTCCGCCATCTTTGGCCATTAATCAGAGCGGAAGCCGAACTGAGGAGAAAAGGCACTGGCGTGTAGTAGTAGGGCAGTGCAGTGTCCGCCCTTTTGGGCCATCGCAACACGGCACTACAGCCGTGCACGTGCCGAAGTAGGGCTATGGACTGTCCGCCATTTTTTGCCACTAATTAGAGTGGAAGCCGAACTGAAGAGTAAAGGCACAGGCGTGTAGTAGTAGGACAGTGTATAGTCCGATATTTTGGGCCACCGCAACGAGGCACTACAGCCGTGCACGTGCCGAAATAGGGCCGGGGAGTGTTCGCCATCTTTGGCCATGGATTAGAGCGGGAGCTCAACTGAGGAGAAAAAGCACAGGCGTTTCGTTGTAGGGCAGTGTAGAGTCCGTTATTTTGGGGCACCGCAACGCGACACTACAGTCGCGGACGAGCTGCTGTAGGGCTATGGAGTGTCCGCCATCTTTGGCCACTGATTAGAGCGGAAGCTCATCTGAGGAGTAAAGCCACAGACGTGTCGTTGTAGGGCAGTGTAGAGTCCGCCATTTAGGGCCACCGCAACGTTGCACTACAGCCACAGACGTGCCGCTGTTGGGCTATAGACTGTCCGCCATCTTTAGCCACTGATTTAAGCGGAAGCCCTACTGAGGAGTAAAGGAACAGGCGTGTCGTAGTAGGGCAGTGTAGAGTCCGATATTTTGGGGCAACGCAACGCGACACTACAGCCGCGCGCTTGCCGCAGTAGGGCCATGGAGGGTCCGCCATATTTGGCCTCTGATTTAAGCGGAAGCGCAACTGAGAACTTAAGTCTTTGGTAGAGTCTAGTAGGGCAGTGTAGTGTCCGCCATTTCGGGCCACCGCAACGCGGCACAACAGCCTATTACGTGCCGCAGTAGGGCCGTGGAGTGTCCTCCATTTTTGGCCACTGATTAGAGCGGAAGCCGAACTGAGGAGTAAAGGCACTGGCGTGTCGTAGTCGGACAGTGAAGAGTCCTATATTTTGTTCCACCGGAACGCGGCACTTCAGCCGTGCAAGTGCCGCATTAGGGCCGGGGAGTGTTCGCCATCTTTGGTCCCGGATAAGAGCGGAAGCCCTGATGAGGAGTAAAGGCACTGGCGTGTCGTAGTAGGGCAGTGTAGAGTCCTCCATTTTGGGGCAACGCAACGCGACACTACAGCCTCGGACGTGCCGCAGTAGGGCAATAGACTGTCCGCCATCTTTGGCCATTAATTAGAGCGGAAGCCGAACTGAGGAGTAAAGGCACTGACGTGTAGTAGTAGGGCAGTGAAGAGTCCTATATTTTGTTCCACCGGAACGGGGCAATAAAGCCACGCACGTGTCGCAGTAGGGCCGTGGAGTGTTCGCCATCTTTGGCCACTGATTAGAGCGTAAGCCGAACTGTGGAGCAAAGGCACTGGCGTGTCGTAGTCGGGCAGAGTGGAGTACGCCATTTTGGGCCACTACAACGCGGCACTTTAGCAGCGCACGTGCCGCTGAAGGGCCATGGAGTGTCCGACATCTTTTTCCATTAGTTAGAGTGGAAGCAGAACTGAGGAGAAAAGGCACTGACGTGTAGTAGTAGGGCAGTGTAGTATCCAGTCATTTTGGCCACCACTGCTCAGCACTGCAACCGCGGACGTGCCGCAGTAGGTCTATGGAGTGTCCACCATCTTTGGCCACTGATTAGAGCGGAAGCTCATCTGAGGAGTAAAGCCACTGGCGTGTCGTAGTAGGGCAGAGTAGAGTCCGCCATTTAGGGGCACCGCAACGCGGCACTACAGCCGCAGACGTGCCGCAGTAGGGCCACGGAGGATCCGCCATATTAGGCCACTGATTTACGCGGAAGCGCAACTGAGAACTTAAATCTTTTTTAGAGTCTAGTAAGGCAGTGTAGAGTCCGACATTTTGGGGCACCGCATCGCGGCAATACAGCCGCGGACGTGCTGCAGTAGGGCCATGGAGGGTCCGCCATATTCGGCCACTGATTTAAGCGAAAGCCCAACTGAGGAGTAAAGGAACAGGCGTGTCGTAGTAGGGCAGTGAAGTGTCCGCCATTTTGGGGCAACGCAACGCGGCACTACAGCCGCGGACGTGCCGCAGAAGGTCTATAGACTATTCGCCATCTTTGGCCACTGATTTGAGCGGAAGTCGATTTAAGGAGTAAAGGCACTGACGTGTCGTCTTAGGGCAGTGTAGAGTCCGATATTTTGGGGCAACACAACGTGGCACTTCAGCAGCGCACGTGCCGCTGAAGGACCATGGAGTGTCCGACATCTTTTTCCACTATTAAGCGCGGAAGCCGAACTGAGGAGAAAAGGCACTGGCGTGTAGTAGTAGGGCAGTGTTGCGTCCGACATGTTGGGCCGCAGCAACGCGGCACTACAGCCGTGCAAGTGCCGCATTAGGGCCGGGGAGTGTTCGCCATCTTTGGTCCCGGATATGAGCGGAAGCCCTGCTGAGGAGTAAGGACACTGGCGTGTCGTAGTAGGGCAGTGTAGAGTCCGCCATTTTGGGGCAACGCAACGGGGCAATAAAGCCACGCACGTGTCGCAGTAGGGCCGTGGAGTGTCCGCCATCTTTGGCCACTGATTAGAGCGGAAGCCGAACTGTGGAGTAAAGGCACTAGCGTGTCGTAGTCGGGCAGTGTAGAGTACGCCATTTTGGACCACTGCAATGCGACACTTTAGCAGCGCACGTGCCGCTGAAGGGCCACGGAGTGCCCGACATCTTTTTCCATTAGTTAGAGTGGAAGCAGAACTGAGGAGAAAATGCACTGGCGTGTAGTAGTAGGGCAGTGTAGTATCCTGTCATTTTGGCCACCGCTACGCAGCACTACAGCCGTGGACGTGCCGCAGTAGGGCTATAGACTGTCCGCCATCTTTAGCCACTGATTTAAGTGGAAGCCCTACTGAGGAGTAAAGGAACAGGCGTGTCGTAGTAGGGCAGTGTAGAGTCCGATATTTTGGGGCAACGCAACGCGACACTACAGCCGCGCGCTTGCCGCAGTAGGGCCATGGAGGGTCCGCCATATTTGGCCTCAGATTTAAGCGGAAGCGCAACTGAGAAATTAAGTCTTTGGTAGAGTCTAGTAGGGCAGTGTAGCGTCCGCCATTTCGGGCCACCGCAACGCGGCAGAACAGCCTATTACGTGCCGCAGTAGGGCCGTGGAGTGTCCGCCATTTTTGGCCACTGATTAGAGCGGAAGCCGAACTGAGGGGTAAAGGCACTGGCGTGTCGTAGTCGGACAGTGTTGCGTCCGACATGTTGGGCCACTGCAACGCGGAACTTCAGCAGCGCACGTCCGCCGAAGGGCCATGGAGTGTCCTACATCTTTTTCCACTATTTAGAGCGGAAGCAGATCTGAGGAGAAAAGGCACTGGCGTGTAGTAGTAGGGCAGTGTAGAGTCCGATATTTTGGGATATCGCAACACGGCACTACTGCCGTGCACGTGCCGCATTATGGCCGAGGAGTGTTCGCCATCTTTGGACGCGGATTAGAGCGGAAGCCCAACTGAGGAGTAAAGCCACAGGCGTGTCGTAGTCGGGCAGTGTTGCGTCCGACATGTTGGGCCGCGCTACGCGGCGCTACAGCTTACACGTGCCGCTGAAGGGCCATGGAGTGTCCGTCATCTTTTTCCATTAGTTAGATTGGAAGCCGAACTGAGGAGAAAAGGCACTAGCGTGTAGTAGTAGGGCAGTGTAGTATCCAGCCATTTTGGCCACCACTGCTCAGCACTACAGCTGCGGACGTGCCGCAGTGGGGCTATAGACTGTCCGCCATCTTTAGCCACTGATTTAAGCGGAAGCCCAACTGAGGAATAAAGGAACAGGTGTGTCGCAGTAGGGCAGTGTAGAGTCCGCTATTTTGGGGCACCGCAACACGGCACTTCAGCCGCGGACGTGCCGCAGTAGGGCTATGGAATGTCCGCCATCTTTGGTAATGGATAAGAGCGGAAGCTCAACTGAGGAGTAAAGGCACAGGCGTGTCGTAGTAGGGCAGTGTAGAGTCCGCCATTTTAGAGAACCGCAACGCGACACTACAGCCGCGGACGTGACGCAGTAGGGCTATAGACTGTCCGCCATCTTTGGCCATTAATTAGAGCGGAAGCCGAACTGAGGAGTAAAGGCACTGACGTGTAGTAGTAGGGCAGTGTAGAGTCCGATATTTTGGGACAACGCAACGCGGCAATAAGGCCGCGCACGTGCAGCATTAGGACCGTGGACTGTCCGCAATCTTTGGCCACTGATTAGAGCGGAAGCGCAACTGAGAACTTAAGTCTTTGGTAGGGTTTTGTAGGGCAGTGTAGAGTCCGACATTTTAGACACCGCAACGCGGCACTACAGCCGCGGACGTGCCGCACTAGGGCTATAGACTGTTCGCCATCTTTGGCCACTGATTAGAGCGGAAGCCCAAATGTGGAGTAAAGGCACTGGTGTGTAGAATTAGGGCAGTGTTATTTCCTGCCATTTTGGCCACCGCAACGCGGCACTACAGTCGTGCACGTGCAGCATTAGGGCCTTGGAGTGTTCGGCATTTGTTAGCCTGGGATTAGAGCGGCAGACCAACTGAGGAGTAAAGGCACTGGCGTGTCGTAGTAGGGCAGTGTAGAGTCCGACATTTTGGGCCACCGCAACGCGGCACTACTGCCGCAGAGGTGCCGCTCTAGGGCTATAGACTCTTCGCCAATTTTGGCCACTGATTAGAGCGGAAGCCCAACTGAGGAGCAAAGGCACTGGCGTGTCGTAGTAGGGCAGAGTAGAGTCTGACAATTTGGGCCACCGCAACGCGGCACTACAGCCGCGCGAGTGCCGCTGAAGGGCCATGGAGGGTCCGCTATATTTGGCCACTGATTAGAGCGGAAGCGCTACTGAGAACTTAAGTCTTTGGTAGGGTCTAGAAGGGCAGTGTTGTGTCCGCCATTTTGGGCAATCGCAACTTGGCACATTCAGCCGTGAACGTGCTGCAGAAGGGCTATAGACTGTCCGCCTTCTTTGTTCACTAATTTGAGCGGAAGTCGAACTGAGGAGTAAAGGCACTGCCGTGTAGAAATAGGGCAGTGTAGTTTCCTGCCATTTTGGCCCCCGCAACGCGGCGCGACAGCCGTACACGTGCCGCTGAAGGGCCATGGAGTGTCCGCCATCTTTTTCCACTATTTAGAGCGGAAGCCGAACTGAAGAATAAAGGCACTGGTGTGTAGTAGTTGGGCAGTGCAGTTTCCTGCCATTTTCGCCACTGCAACGCGGCACTACAGCCGTGCACGTGCGGCATTAGGGGGCGTTAGTGTTCGCCATCTTTGGCCACGGATTAGAGCGGAAGCCCAACTGAGGAGTAAAGGCACTGGCGTGTCGTAGTAGGGCAGTGTAATTTCCTGCCATTTTGGCCCCCGCAACGCGGCTATAAAGCCGCACACGTGCCGCAGTAGGGCCATGGAGGATCCGCCATATTTGGCCACTGTTTAGAGCGGAAGCGCTACTGAGAACTTAAGTCTTGGGTAGGATCTAGAAGGGCAGTGTAGTGTCCACCATTTTGGGCAATCGCAACTTGGCACATTCAGCCGTGGACGTGCCGCAGAAGGGCTATAGACTGTCCGCCATCTTTTTCCACTATTTAGAGCGGAAGCCGAACTGAAGAATAAAGGCACTGGTGTGTAGTAGTTGGGCAGTGCAGTTTCCTGCCATTTTCGCCACCGCAACGCGGCACTACAGTCGTGCACGTGCCGCAGAAGGGCCACGGAGAGTCCGCCATCTTTGGTCACTGATTAGGGCGGAAGCCGACCTGAGGAGTAAAGGCACTCGCGTGTCGTAGTAGGGCAGTGTAATTTCCTGCCATTTTGGCCCCCGCAACGCAGCTATAAAGCCGCACACGTGCCGCAGTAGGGCCATGGAGGGTCCGCAATCTTTGGCAATGGATAAGAGCGGAAGCCCAACTGAGGGGTTATGGGACTGGCGTTTAGTAGTAGGACAGCGATGAGTTCGACAATTTGGGCAACCGCAACGCGGCACTACAGCCGCGGACGTGCCGCATTAGAGCTATGGAGTGTCCGCTATCTTTGGCCAATGCTTAGTGTGGAAGCGCAATTGAGAACTTATGTCTTTGGTAGGGTCATGTAGGCGGTGTAGTGTCCGCTATTTTGGGCCACCACAACGCGGCACTACAGTTGCGCATGTGCCGCAGTTGGACCATGGAGTGTCCGAAATCTTTGGCCAGTGATTAGAGTGGAAGCCCAACTGAGGTGTAAAGGCACTGGCTTTTCGTTGTAGGGCAGTGTAGTTTCCTGCCATTTTGGCCACCACAACGCGGCGCTACAGCCGTGCACGTGCCGCTGAAGGGCCATGGAGTGTCCGCCATCTTTTTCCACTATTTAGAGCGGAAGCCGAACAGAGGAGTAAAGGCACTGGTGTGTCATAGTAGGGCAGTGTAGAGTCCGACAATTTAGGCCACCGCAACGCGACACTACAGCCGCGCATGTGCCGCAATAGGGCCATAGAGTGTCCGCCTTCTTTGTTCACTAATTTGAGCGGAAGTCGAACTGAGGAGTAAAGGCACTGGCGTGTAGAAATAGGGCAGTGTAGTTTCCTGCCATTTTGGCCACCGCAACGCGGTAATACAGCCGCGCACGTGCAGCATTAGGACCGTGGAGTGTCCGCAATACTTGGCTACGGATTAGAGCGGAAACCCAACAGAGGGGTAAAGGGACTGGCGTGTCGTAGTAGGGCAGTGTAGCGACTGAAAAGTTAGGCCACCGCAACGCGGTACTACAGTCGTGCACGTGCCGCAGAAGGGCTATGGAGCGTCCGCCATCTTTGGTCACTGATTAGGGCGGAAGCCGACCTGAGGAGTAAAGGCACTCGCGTGTCGTAGTAGGGCAGTGTAATGTCCTGCCATTTTGGCCCCCGCAACGCAGCTATAAAGCCGCACACGTGCCGCAGTAGGGCCATGGAGGGTCCGCAATCTTTGGCAACGGATAAGAGCGGAAGCCCAACTGAGGGGTTATGGGACTGGCGTTTAGTAGTAGGACAGCGATGAGTTCAATAATTTGGGCAACCGCAACGCGGCACTACAGCCGCGGACGTGCCGCATTAGAGCTATGGAGTGTCCGCCATCTTTGGCCAATGCTTAGTGTGGAAGCGCAATTGAGAACTTATGTCTTTGGTAGGGTCATGTAGGGCGGTGTAGTGTCCGCTATTTTGGGCCACCACAACGCGGCACTACAGTTGCGCATGTGCCGCAGTTGGACCATGGAGTGTCCGAAATCTTTGGCCAGTTATTAGAGAGGAAGCTCAACTGAGGTGTAAAGGCACTGGCTTTTCGTTGTAGGGCAGTGTAGTTTCCTGCCATTTTGGCCACCACAACGCGGCACTACAGCCGTGCACGTGCCGCATTAGGGCCTTGGAGTGTTCGCCATTTTTTGGCCACGGATTAGAGCGGAAGCCCAACTGAGGAATAAAGGCACTTTCGTGTCGTAGTAGGGCAGTGTAGTTTCCTGCCATTTTGGCCCCCGCAACGCGGCGCTACAGCCGTGCACGTGCCGCTGAAGGACCATGGAGTGTCCGCCATCTTTTTCCACTATTTACAGCGGAAGCCGAACAGAGGAGTAAAGGCACTGGTGTGTCGTAGTAGGGCAGTGTAGAGTCCGACAATTTAGGCCACCGCAACGCGGCACTACAGCCGCGCATGTGCCGCAATAGGGCCATAGAGTGTCCGCCTTCTTTGTTCACTAATTTGAGCGGAAGTCGAACTGAGGAGTACAGGCACTGGCGTGTAGAAATAGGGCAGTGTAGTTTCCTGCCATTTTGGCCACCGCAACGCGGTAATACAGCCGTGCAAGTGCAGCATTAGGACCGTGGAGTGTCCGCAATCTTTGGCTACGGATTAGAGCGGAAACCCAACAAAGGGGTAAATGGACTGGCGTGTCGTAGTAGGGCAGTGTACCGACTGAAAAGTTGGGCCACCGCAACGCGGCACTACAGTCGTGCACGTGCCGCAGAAGGGCCACGGAGAGTCCGCCATCTTTGGTCACTGATTAGGGCGGAAGCCGACCTGAGGAGTAAAGGCACTCGCGTGTCGTAGTAGGGCAGTGTAATTTCCTGCCATTTTGGCCCCCGCAACGCAGCTATAAAGCCGCACACGTGCCGCAGTAGGGCCTTGGAGGGTCCGCAATCTTTGGCAACGGATAAGAGCGGAAACCCAACTGAGGGGTTATGGGACTGGCGTTTAGTAGTAGGATAGCGATGAGTTCGACAATTTGGGCAACCTCAACGCGGCACTACAGCCCCGGACGTGCCGCATTAGAGCTATGGAGTGTCCGCCATCTTTGGCCAATGCTTAGTGTGGAAGCGCAATTGAGAACTTATGTCTTTGGTAGGGTCATGTAGGGCGGTGTAGTGTCCGTTATTTTGGGCCACCACAACGCGGCACTACAGTTGCGCATGTGCCGCAGTTGGACCATGGAGTGTCCGAAATCTTTGGCCAGTAATTAGAGTGGAAGCCCAACTGAGGTGTAAAGGCACTGGCTTTTTGTTGTAGGGCAGTGTAGATTCCTGCTATTTTGGCCCCCGCAACGCGGCTATAAAGCCGCACACGAACCGCAGTAGGGCCATGGAGGGTCCGCCATATTTGGCCACTGTTTAGAGCGGAAGCGCTACTGAGAACTTAAGTCTTTGGTAGGGTCTAGAAGGGCAGTGTAGTGTCCACCAATTTGGGCAATCGCAACTTGGCACATTCAGCCGTAGACGTGCCGCAGAAGGGCTATAGACTGTCCGCCATCTTTGGCTCCTGATTAGAGCGGAAGCAGAACTGTGGAGTAAAGGCACTGGCGTGTTGTAGTCAGGCAGTGTAGCGACTGAAAAGTTGGGCCACCGCAACGCGGCACTACAGTCGTGCACGTGCCGCAGAAGGGCCACGGAGAGTCCGCCATCTTTGGTCTCTGATTAGGGCGGAAACCGACCTGAGGAGTAAGGGCACTCGCGTTTCGTAGTAGAGCAGTGTAATTTCCTGCCATTTTGGTCCCCGCAACGCGGCTATAAAGCCGCACACGTGCCGCAGTAGGGCCATGAAGTGTCTGCCATATTTGGCCACTGATTAGAGCGGAAGCGCTACTGAGAACTTAAGTCTTTGGTAGGGTCTAGAAGGGCAGTGTAGTGTCCACCATTTTGGGCAATCGCAACTTGGCACATTCAGCCGTGGACGTGCCGCAGAAGGGCTATAGACTGTCCGCCATCTTTGGCTCCTGATTAGAGCGGAAGCAGAACTGTGGAGTAAAGGCACTGGCGTGTTGTAGTCAGGCAGTATAGCGACCGACAAGTTGGGCCACCGCAACGCGGCACTACAGTCGTGCACGTGCCGCAGAAAGGCCATGGAGAGTCCGCCATCTTTGGTCACTGATTAGGGCGGAAGCCGACCTGAGAAGTAAAGGCACTCGCGTGTCGTAGCAGGGCAGTGTAATTTCCTGACAATTTGACCACCGCAACGCGGCACTACAGCCGTGCACGTGCAGCATTAGGGTCTTGGAGAGTTCGCCATTTTTTAGCCTGGGATTAGAGCGGAAGCCCAACTGAGGAGTAAAGGCACTGGCGTGTCGTAGTAGGGCAGTGTAGAGTCTGACATTTTGGGCTACCGCAACGCGGCACTACAGCCGCGCACGTGCCGCAGTATTGCCATAGAGTGTCCGCCTTCTTTGGTCACAGATTAGAGCGGAAGCCGAACTGAGGAGCAAAGGCACTGGCGTGTAGAAATAGGGAAGCGTAGTTTCCTGCCATTTTGGCCACCGCAACGCGGCACTAATGCCGTGCACATGCCGCAGAAATGCCATAGAGTGTCCGCCATATTTTTTCACTATTTAGAGCGGAAGCCGAACTGAGGAGTAATGGCACTGGCGTGTAGTAGTTGGGAGTGTAGTTTCCTGCCATTTTCGCCACTGCAACGCGGCACTACAGCCGTGCACGTGCAGCATTAGGGCCTTGGAGTGTTCGCCAACTGCCACACTAGGGTTATAGACTGTTCGCCATCTTTGGCCACGGAGTGGAGCGGATGCCCAACTGAGGAGTAAAGGCACTGTCGTGTCGCAGTTGGGCAGTGCAGAATCCGACAAGTTGGGCAACCGCAACGCGGCACTACAGTCGTGCACGTGTCGCAGAAGGGAAAAGGAGGGTCCACCATCTTTGGTCACTGATTAGGGCGGAAGCCGACCTGAGGAGTAAAGGCTCTCACGTGTCGTAGTAGGGCAGAGTAGTTTCCGCCATTTTGGCCACTGCATCGCGGCACTACAGCTGTGCACAAGCCGCAATAGGACCGTGGAGTGTCCGCAATCTTTGGCAACGGATAAGAGCGTTATCCCAAATGAGGGGTTATGGGACTGGCCTGTCGTAGTAGGGCAGCGAAGAGTTAGACAATTTGGGCTACCGCAACACGGCACTACATCCGCGGACGTGCCGCATTAGAGCTGTGGAGTGTCCGCCTATTTTTGGCCAATGCTTAGTGTGGAAGCGCAATTGAGACCTTAAGTCTTTGGTAGGGTCATGTAGGGCAGTGTAGTGTCCGCTATTTTGGGCCACCACAACGCGGCACTACAGTTGCCCATGCGCCGCAGTTGGACTATGGAGTGTCCGCCTTCTTTGGACACAGATTAGAGCGGATGCCCTACTGAGGAGTAAAGGCACTGGTGTGTAGAAATAGGACAGTGAAGTTTCCTGCCATTTTGGCCACCGCAACGCGGCACTAAAGCCGTGCACGTGCCGCAGAAATGCCATAGAGTGTCCGCAATATTTTCCACTATTTAGAGCGGAAGCCGAACTGAGGAGTAAAGGCACTGGCGTGTGTTCGTAGGACTGGGAAGAGTCCGACATATTGGGCCACCGAAATGCGGCACTTCAGCCGCGCGAGTGCCGCTGAAGGGCCATGGAGTGTCCGCAATATTTTTCCACTATTTAGAGCGGAAGCCGAACTGAGGAGTAAAGGCACTGGCGTGTAGTATTTGGGCAGTGTAGTTTCCTGCCATTTTCTTCACTGCAACGCGGCACTACAGTTGCCCATGCGCCGCAGTTGGACCATGGAGTGTCCGCCATCTTTGGCCACGGATTAGAGCGGAAGCTCTACTGAGGAGTAACGGCACTGGCGTGTCGTAGTAGGGCAGTGTAATTTCCAGCCATTTTGGCCCCCGCAACGCGGCTATAAAGCCGCACACGTGCGGAAGTAGGGCCATGGAGGGTCCGCCATATTTGGCCACGGATTAGAGCGGAAGCGCTAGTGAGAACTTATGTCTTTGGTAGGGTCTCGAAGGGCAGTGTAGTGTCCACCATTTTGCGCAATCGCAACTTGGCACATTCAGCCGTGGACGTGCCGCAAAAGGGCTATAGACTGTCCGCCATCTTTGGCTCCTGATTAGAGCGGAAGCAGAACTGTGGAGTAAAAGCACTGGCGTGTTGTAGTCGGGCAGTGTAGCGACCGACAAGTTGGGCAACCGCAATGCGGCACTACAGCTGCGCACAAGCCGCAATAGCACCATAGAGAGTCCGCTTTCTTTGGTCACAAATTAGAGTGGAAGCCGAACTGAGGAGTAATGGAACTGGCGTGTAGAAAAAGGGATGGGTAGTTTCCTGCCATTTTGGCAACCACAACGCGGCACTACAGCCGTGCACGTGCAGCATTAGGGCCTTGGAGTGTTCGCCATTTTTTGGCCACGGATTAGAGGGGTAGCCCAACTGAGGAGTAAAGGCACTGGCGTGTCGTAGTAGGGCAGTGTAGAGTCTGACATTTTGGGCCACCGCAACGCGGCACTACAGCCGC
The DNA here is from genome assembly GCF_982258835.1 of Parasteatoda tepidariorum. Lineage (NCBI taxonomy): Eukaryota > Metazoa > Arthropoda > Arachnida > Araneae > Theridiidae > Parasteatoda > Parasteatoda tepidariorum. Next base: position 685,779 of record NW_028257374.1, on the reverse strand, counting down.
GGGCGTGCCGCTCTAGGGCTATAGACTGTTCGCCATCTTTGGCCACGGAGTGGAGCGGAAGCCCAACTGAGGAGTAAAGGCACTGGCGTGTCGTAGTAGGGCAGTGCAGAATCCGACATTTTGGGCTACCGCAACGCGGCACTACAGCCGCGCACGTGCCGCAGTATTGCCATAGAGTGTCTGCCTTCTTTGGTCACAGATTAGAGCGGAAGCCGAACTGAGGAGTAAAGGCACTGGTGTGTAGAAATAGGGCAATGTAGTTTCCTGCCATTTTGGCCACCGCAAAGCGGCACTAAAGCCGTGCATATGCCGCAGAAATGCCATAGAGTGTCCGCCATATTTTTCCACTATTTAGAGCGGAAGCCGAACTGAGGAGTAATGGCACTGGCGTGTAGTAGTTGGGCAGTGTAGTTTCCTGCCATTTTCGCCACTGCTACGCGGCACTACAGCCGTGCACGTGCAGCATTAGGGCCTTTGAGTGTTCGCCATTTTTTAGCCTGGGAAAAGAGCGGAAGACCAACTGAGGAGTAAAGTCACAGGTGTGCCGTAGTCGGGCAGTGTAGCGTCCGACATGTTGGGCCACCGCAACGCGTCACTGCAGCCGCGCACATGCCGCAGTACGACCATGAAGTGTCCGCCATATTTTTCCACTATTTAGAGCGGAAGCCGATCTGAGGAGTAAAGGCACTGGCGTGTAGCAGTTGGGCAGTGTAGTTTCCTGCCATTTTCGCCACTGCAACGCGGCACTACAGCCGTTCACGTGCCGCAGTAGGGCTATAGACAGTCCGCAATCTTTGGCCACTGATTAGAGCGGAAGCCGAACTGAGGAGTAAAGGCATAGGCGTGCCGTAGTCGGGCAGTGTAGCGTCCGACATGTTGGGCCACCGCAACGCGTCACTAAAGCCGCGAACGTGCCGCAGTAGGACCATGGAGTGCCCGCCATATTTTTCCACTATTTAGAGCGGAAGCCGACCTGAGGAGTGAAGGCACTGGCGTGTCGTAGACGGGCAGTGTAGTGTCCGCTATTTTGGGCCACCACAACGCGGCACTACAGTTGCCCATGCGCCGCAGTTGGACCATGGAGTGTCCGCCTTCTTTGGTCACAGATTAGAGCGGAAGCCGAACTGAGGAGTAAAGGCATTGTTGTGTAGAAATAGGGCAGTGTAGTTTCCTACCATTTTCGCCTCTGCAACGCGGCACTACAGCCGTGCACGTGCAGCATTAGGGCCTTGGAGTGTTCGCCATTTTTTAGCCTGGGATTAGAGCGGAAGACCAACTGAGGAGTAAAGGCACTGGCGTGTCGTAGTAGGGCAGTGTAGAGTCCGACATTTTAGGCCACTGCAACGCAGCACTACAGCCGCGGACATGCCACACTAGAGCTATAGACTGTTCGCCATCTTTGGCCACGGAGTGGAGCGGAAGCCCAACTGAGGAGAAAAGGCACAGTCGTGTCGTAGTTGGGCAGTGCAGAATCCGTCAATTTGAGCTACAGCAACGCGGCACTACAGCCGCGCACGTGCCGCAGAAATGCCATAGAGTGTCCGCCTTCTTTGGTCACAGATTAGAGCGGAAGCCGAACTGAGGAGTAAAGGCACAGGCGTGTGGTAGTAGGGCTGGGAAGAGTCCGACATGTTGGGCCACCGAAACGCGGCTCTACAGCCGCGCGAGTGCCGCTGATGGGCAATGGAGTGTCCGCCATATTTTTCCACTATGTAGAGCGGAAGCCGAACTGAGGAGTAAAGGCACTGGCGTGTAGTAGTTGGGCTGTGTAGTTTTCTGCCATTTTCGACACTGCAGCGCAGCACTACAGCCGTGCACGTGCGGCATTAGGGGGCGGTAGTGTTCGCCATCTTTGGCCACGGATTAGAGCGGAAGCCCAACTGAGGAGTAAAGGCACTGGCGTCGTAGTAGGGCAGTGTAATTTCCTGCCATTTTGGCCCCCGCAACGCGGCTATAAAGCCGCACACGTGCTGCAGTAGGGCCATGGAGGGTCTGCCATATTTGGCCACTGATTGGAGCGGAAGCGCTACTGAGAACTTAAGTCTTTGGTAGGGTCTATAAGGGCAGTGTAGTGTCCAGCTGTAGTTTAAGCTTCTCAGAACACTTTATTTCGCATAGGCATACATATTAAACTTTAGGGTCACGCTGTGTACCCCCTAATTGACCTATAATTATTTTCTGTGGTAGGTTACAATATTACCCTATAATATAGTACGTGGTCCAATTTAAAAATTCTAGTTCAATATTAAGGTCCGATACCGTGCCGTTAGTTAACATAGAAAAGTGTCTTCGAATTTCCTTGTTTCAATGCACTATTTAAAATATACATAGTGTACCCCCTAATTGACCTGTAATTATTTCCTGTGGTAGGGTACACTATTACCCTGTAATATAATACCTGGTCCAATTTAAATATTATGGGACAATATTAAGGTCTGATATTGCGCCTTGCGTTAGTTAACCATTGAAAGATGTCTTTGAATTTTTAAAGCATTTTAGAACGCTTATTTCTTCATTTTAAGCTTCTCAGAACACCTTATTTCGCATAGGCATACATAGTAAACTTTAGGGTCACGCTGCGTACCCCCTAATTGACCTATAATTATTTTCTGTGGTAGGGTACACTATCACCCTGTAATATAATACGTGGTCCAATTTAAAAATTTTGAGTCAATATTAAGGTCCGATACCCTACCGTTAGTTAACATAGAAAAGAGTCTTCGAATTTCCTTGTTTTAATGCACTATTTAAAATATACATAGTGCATCCCCTAATTGACCTATAATTATTTCCTGTTGTAGGGTACACTATTACCCTGTAATATAATACCTGGTCCAATTTAAATATTATGGTTCCATATTAAGGTCTGATATCGCGCCTTGCGTTAGTTAACCATTGAAAGATGTCTTTGAATTTTTAAAGCATTTTAGAACGCTTATTTCTTCATTTTAAGCTTCTCAGAACACTCTATTTCGCATAGGCATACATAGTAAACTTTAGGGTCACGCTGTGTACCCCCTAAATGACCTATTATTATTTCCTGTGGTAGGGTACACTATTACCCTGTAATATAATTCGTGGTCCAATTTAAAAAGTATAGGTCAATATTAAGGTCCGATACCGTGCCGTTAGTTAACATAGAAAAGTGTCTTCGTATTTCCTTGTTTTATTGCACGATTTAAAATATACATAGTGTACCCCCTAATTGACCTATAATTATTTCCTGTGGTACGGTACTTCATTACCCTGTAATATAATACCTGGTCCAATTTAAATATTATGGGTCAATATTAAGGTCTGATATTGCGCCTTGCGTTAGTTTACCATTGAAAGATGTCTTTGAATTTTTAAAGCATTTTAGAACGCTTATTTCTTCATTTTAAGCTTCTCAGAACCCCTTATTTCGCATAGGCATATATAGTAAACTTTAGGGTCACGCTGTGTATCCCCTAATTGACCTATAATTATTTTCTGTGGTAGGGTACACTATCACCCTGTGATATAATACGTGGTCCAATTTAAAAATTATAGGTCAATATTAAGGTCCGATACCGAGCCGTTAGTTAACATAGAAAAGTGTCTTCGTTTTTCCTTGTTTTAATGCACTATTTAAAATATACATAGTGAACCCCCTAATTGACCTATAATTATTTCCTGTGGTAGGGTACACTATTACCCTGTAATATAATACCTGGTCCAATTTAAATAATATGGGTCAATATTAAGGTCTGATATTGCGCCTTGCGTTAGTTAACCATTGAAAGATGTCTTTGAATTTTTAAAGCATTTTAGAACGCTTATTTCTTAATTTCAAGCTTCTCAGAACACTCTATTTCGCATAGGCATACATAGTAAACTTTGGGGTCACGCTGTGTACCCCCTAATTAACCTACAATTATTTCCTGTGGTAGGGTGCACTATTACCCTGTAATATAATACGTGGTCCAATTTAAAAATTTTAGGTCAATATTAAGGTCCGATACCCTACCGTTAGTTAACATAGAAAAGAGTCTTCGTATTTCCTTGTTTTAATGCACTATTTAAAATATACATAGTGTACCCCCTAATTGACCTATAATTATTTCCTGTTGTAGGGTACACTATTACCCTGTAATATAATACCTGGTCCAATTTAAATATTATGGTTCCATATTAAGGTCTGATATCGCGCCTTGCGTTAGTTAACCATTGAAAGATGTCTTTAAATTTTTAAAGCATTTTAGAACGCTTATTTCTTAATTTTAAGCTTCTCAGAACACTCTATTTCGCATAGGCATACATAGTAAATTTTAGGGTCACGCTGTGTACCCCCTAAATGACCTATTATTATTTCCTGTGGTCGGGTACTCTATTACCCTGTAATATAATTCGTGGTCCAATTTAAAAAGTATAGGTCAATATAAAGGTCCGATACCGTGCCGTTAGTTAACATAGAAAAGTGTCTTCGTTTTTCCTTGTTTTAATGCACTATTTAAAATATACATAGTGAACCCCCTAATTGACCTATAATTATTTCCTGTGGTAGGGTACACTATTACCCTGTAATATAATACCTGGTCCAATTTAAATAATATGGGTCAATATTAAGGTCTGATATTGCGCCTTGCGTTAGTTAACCATTGAAAGATGTCTTTGAATTTTTAAAGCATTTTAGAACGCTTATTTCTTAATTTCAAGCTTCTCAGAACACTCTATTTCGCATAGGCATACATAGTAAAATTTAGGGTCACGCTGTGTACCCCCTAAATGACCTATAATTATTTCCTGTGGTAGGATACACTATTACCCTGTAATATAATACGTGGTCCAATTTAAAAATTATAGGTCAATATTAAGGTCCGATACCGTGCCGTTAGTTAACATAGAAAAGTGTCTTCGTATTTCCTTGTTTTAATGCACTATTTAAATAATACATAGTGTACCCCCTAATTGACCTATAATTATTTCCTGTGGTAGGGTACACTATTACCCTGTAATATAATACCTGGTCCAATTTAAATAATATGGGTCAATATTAAGGTCCGATACCGTGCCGTTAGTTAGCATAGAAAAATGTCATTGAATTTTTAAAGCATTTTAGAACGCTTATTTCCTCATTTTAAGCTTCTCAGAACACTCTATTTCGCATAGGCATACATAGTAAAATTTAGGGTCATGCTGTGTACCCCCTAAATGACCTATAATTATTTCCTGTGGTAGGGTACACTATTACCCTGTAATATAATACGTGGTCCAATTTAAAAATTATAGGTCAATATTAAGGTCCGATACCGTGCCGTTAGTTAACATAGAAAAATGTCTTTGAATTTTTAAAGCATTTTAGAAAGCTTATTTCCTCATTTTAAGCTTCTCAGAACACTTTATTTCGCATAGGCATACATAGTAAACTTTAGGGTCACTCTGTGTACCCCCTAATTGACCTATAATTATTTCCTGTGGTAGGGTACCCTATAACCCTGTAATATAATACGTGGTCCAATTTAAAAATTATAGGTCAATATTAAGGTCCGATACCGTGCCGTTAGTTAACATAGAAAAGTGTCTTCGTATTTTCTTGTTTTAATGCACTATTTAAAACATACATAGTGTACCCCCTAATTGACCTATAATTATTTCCTGTTGTAGGGTACACTATTACCCTGTAATATAATACCTGGTCCAATTGAAATATTTTGGTTCCATATTAAGGTCTAATATCGCGCCTTGCGTTAGTTAACCATTGAAAGATGTCTTTGAATTTTTAAAGCATTTTAGAACGCTTATTTCTTCATTTTAAGCTTCTCAGAACACTCTATTTCGCATAGGCATACATAGTAAATTTTAGGGTCACGCTGTGTACCACCTAATTGACCTATAATTATTTCCTGTGGTAAGGTACACTATTTCCCTGTAATATAATACGTGGTACAATTTAAAAATTATAGGTCAATATTAAGGTCCGATACCGTGCCGTTAGTTAACATAGAAAAGTGTCTTCGTATTTCCTTGTTTTAATGCACTATTTAAAATATACATAGTGTACCCCCTAATTGACCTATAATTATTTCCTGTGGTAGGGTACACTATTACCCTGTAATATAATACCTTTTCCAATTTAAATATTATGGGTCAATATTAAGGTCTGATATTGCGCCATGCGTTAGTTAACCATTGGAAGATGTCTTTGAATTTTTAAAGCATTTTAGAACGCTTATTTCTTCATTTTAAGTATCTCAGAACACTCTATTTCGCATAGGCATACATAGTAAAATTTAGGGTCACACTGTGTACCCCCTAAATGACCTATAATTATTTCCTGTGGTAGGGTACACTATTACCCTGTAATATAATACGTGGTCCAATTTAAAAATTATAGGTCAATATTAAGGTCCGATACCGTGCCGTTAGTTAACATAGAAAAATGTCTTTGAATTTTTAAAGAATTTTAGAACGCTAATTTCCTCATTTTAAGCTTCTCAGAACACTTTATTTCGCATAGGCATACATAGTAAACTTTAGGGTCACGCTGTGTACCCCTAATTGACCTATAATTATTTCCTTTGGTAGGGTACACTATTACCCTGTAATATAATACCTGGTCCAATTTAAATTTTATGGGTCAATATTAAGGTCTGATATTGCGCCTTGCATTAGTTAACCATTGAAAGATGTCTTTGAATTTTTAAAGCATTTTAGAACGCTTATTTCTTCATTTTAAGCTTCTCAGAATACTCTATTTCGCATAGGCATACATAGTAAAATTTAGGGTCACGCTGTGTACCCCCTAAATGACCTATAATTATTTCCTGTGGTAGGGTACACTATTACCCTGTAATATAATACGTGGTCCAATTTAAAAATTATAGGTCAATATTAAGTTACGATACCGTGCCGTTAGTTAACATTGAAAAATGTCTTCGTATTTCCTTGTTTTAATGCACTATTTAAAATATACATAGTGTACCCCCTAATTGACCTATAAATATTTCCTGTGGTAGGGTACACTATTACCCTGTAATATAATACCTGGTCCAATTTAAATATTATGGGTCAATATTAAGGTCTGATATTGCGCCTTGCGTTAGTTAACCATTGAAAGATGTCTTTGAATTTTTAAAGCATTTTAGAACGCTTATTTCTTCATTTTAAGCATCTCAGAACACTCTATTTCGCATAGGCATATATAGTAAAATTTAGGGTCACGCTGTGTACCCCCTAAATGACCTATAATTATTTCCTGTGGGAGGGTACACTATTACCCTGTAATATAATACGTGGTCCAATTTAAAATTTATAGGTCAATATTAAGGTCCGATACCGTGCCGTTAGTTAACATAGAAAAATGTCTTTGAATTTTTAAAGCATTTTAGAACGCTTATTTCCTCATTTTAAGCTTCTCAGAACACTTTATTTCACATAGGCATACATAGTAAACTTTAGGGTCACTCTGTGTACCCCCTAATTGACCTATAATTATTTCCTGTGGTAGGGTACACTATAACCCTGTAATATAATACGTGGTCCAATTTAAAAATTATAGGTCAATATTAAGGTCCGATACCGTGCCGTTAGTTAACATAGAAAAGTGTCTTCGTATTTCCTTGTTTTAATGCACTATTTAAATAATACATAGTGTACCCCCTAATTGACCTATAATTATTTCCTGTGGTAGGGTACACTATTACCCTGTAATATAATACCTGGTCCAATTTAAATAATATGGGTCAATATTAAGGTCCGATACCGTGCCGTTAGTTAGCATAGAAAAATGTCATTGAATTTTTAAAGCATTTTAGAACGCTTATTTCCTCATTTTAAGCTTCTCAGAACACTCTATTTCGCATAGGCATACATAGTAAAATTTAGGGTCATGCTGTGTACCCCCTAAATGACCTATAATTATTTCCTGTGGTAGGGTACACTATTACCCTGTAATATAATACGTGGTCCAATTTAAAAATTATAGGTCAATATTAAGGTCCGATACCGTGCCGTTAGTTAACATAGAAAAATGTCTTTGAATTTTTAAAGCATTTTAGAAAGCTTATTTCCTCATTTTAAGCTTCTCAGAACACTTTATTTCGCATAGGCATACATAGTAAACTTTAGGGTCACTCTGTGTACCCCCTAATTGACCTATAATTATTTCCTGTGGTAGGGTACACTATAACCCTGTAATATAATACGTGGTCCAATTTAAAAATTATAGGTCAATATTAAGGTCCGATACCGTGCCGTTAGTTAACATAGAAAAGTGTCTTCGTATTTTCTTGTTTTAATGCACTATTTTAAACATACATAGTGTACCCCCTAATTGACCTATAATTATTTCCTGTTGTAGGGTACACTATTACCCTGTAATATAATACCTGGTCCAATTGAAATATTATGGTTCCATATTAAGGTCTGATATCGCGCCTTGCGTTAGTTAACCATTGAAAGATGTCTTTGAATTTTTAAAGCATTTTAGAACGCTTATTTCTTCATTTTAAGCTTCTCAGAACACTCTATTTCGCATAGGCATACATAGTAAATTTTAGGGTCACGCTGTGTACCACCTAATTGACCTATAATTATTTCCTGTGGTAAGGTACACTATTACCCTGTAATATAATACGTGGTACAATTTAAAAATTATAGGTCAATATTAAGGTCCGATACCGTGCCGTTAGTTAACATAGAAAAGTGTCTTCGTATTTCCTTGTTTTAATGCACTATTTAAAATATACATAGTGTACCCCCTAATTGACCTATAATTATTTCCTGTGGTAGGGTACACTATTACCCTGTAATATAATACCTTTTCCAATTTAAATATTATGGGTCAATATTAAGGTCTGATATTGCGCCATGCGTTAGTTAACCATTGGAAGATGTCTTTGAATTTTTAAAGCATTTTAGAACGCTTATTTCTTCATTTTAAGCATCTCAGAACACTCTATTTCGCATAGGCATACATAGTAAAATTTAGGGTCACACTGTGTACCCCCTAAATGACCTATAATTATTTCCTGTGGTAGGGTACACTATTACCCTGTAATATAATACGTGGTCCAATTTAAAAATTATAGGTCAATATTAAGGTCCGATACCGTGCCGTTAGTTAACATAGAAAAATGTCTTTGAATTTTTAAAGAATTTTAGAACGCTTATTTCCTCATTTTAAGCTTCTCAGAACACTTTATTTCGCATAGGCATACATAGTAAACTTTAGGGTCACGCTGTGTACCCCTAATTGACCTATAATTATTTCCTTTGGTAGGGTACACTATTACCCTGTAATATAATACCTGGTCCAATTTAAATTTTATGGGTCAATATTAAGGTCTGATATTGCGCCTTGCATTAGTTAACCATTGAAAGATGTCTTTGAATTTTTAAAGCATTTTAGAACGCTTATTTCTTCATTTTAAGCTTCTCAGAATACTCTATTTCGCATAGGCATACATAGTAAAATTTAGGGTCACGCTGTGTACCCCCTAAATGACCTATAATTATTTCCTGTGGTAGGGTACACTATTACCCTGTAATATAATACGTTGTCCAATTTAAAAATTATAGGTCAATATTAAGTTACGATACCGTGCCGTTAGTTAACATTGAAAAATGTCTTCGTATTTCCTTGTTTTAATGCACTATTTAAAATATACATAGTGTACCCCCTAATTGACCTATAAATATTTCCTGTGGTAGGGTACACTATTACCCTGTAATATAATACCTGGTCCAATTTAAATATTATGGGTCAATATTAAGGTCTGATATTGCGCCATGCGTTAGTTAACCATTGGAAGATGTCTTTGAATTTTTAAAGCATTTTAGAACGCTTATTTCTTCATTTTAAGCATCTCAGAACACTCTATTTCGCATAGGCATACATAGCAAAATTTAGGGTCACGCTGTGTACCCCCTAAATGACCTATAATTATTTCCTGTGGTAGGGTACACTATTACCCTGTAATATAATACGTGGTCCAATTTAAAAATTATAGGTCAATATTAAGGTCCGATACCGTGCCGTTAGTTAACATAGAAAAATGTCTTTGAATTTTTAAAGCATTTTAGAACGCTTATTTCCTCATTTTAAGCTTCTCAGAACACTTTATTTCGCATAGGCATACATAGTAAACTTTAGGGTCACGCTGTGTACCCCCTAATTGACCTATAATTATTTCCTTTGGTAGGGAAAACACTATTACCCTGTAATATAATACCTGGTCCAATTTAAATTTTATGGGTCAATATTAAGGTCTGATATTGCGCCTTGCATTAGTTAACCATTGAAAGATGTCTTTGAATTTTTAAAGCATTTTAGAACGCTTATTTCTTCATTTTAAGCTTCTCAGAATACTCTATTTCGCATAGGCATACATAGTAAAATTTAGGGTCACGCTGTGTACCCCCTAATTGACCTATAATTATTTCCTGTGGTAGGGTACACTATAACCCAGTAATATAATACGTGGTCCAATTTAAAAATTATAGGTCAATATTAAGGTCCGATACCGTGCCGTTAGTTAACATAGAAAAGTGTCTTCGTATTTCCTTGTTTTAATGCACTATTTAAAATATACATAGTGTACCCCCTAATTGACCTATAATTATTTCCTGTGGTAGGGTACACTATTACCCTGTAATATAATACCTGGTCCAATTTAATTATTATGGGTCAATATTAAGGTCTGATATTGCGCCTTGCGTTAGTTAACCATTGAAAGATGTCTTTGAATTTTTAAAGCATTTTAGAACGCTTATTTCTTCATTTTAAGCATCTCAGAACTCTCTATTTCGCATAGGCATACATAGTAAAATTTAGGGTCACGCTGTGTACCCCCTAAATGACGTATAATTATTTCCTGTGGTAGGGTACACTATTACCCTGTAATATAATACGTGGTCCAATTTAAATATTATGGGTCAATATTAAGGTCTGATATTGCGCCTTGCGTTAGTTAATAATTGAAAGATGACTTTGAATTTTTAAAGCATTTTAGAACGCTTATTTCTTAATTTTAAGCTTCTCAGAACACTCTATTTCGCATAGGCATACATAGTAAACTTTAGGGTCACGCTGTGTACCCCCTAAATGACCTATAATTATTTCCTGTGGTAGGGTACACTATTACCCTGTAATATAATACGTGGTCCAATTTAAAAATTATAGGTCAATATTAAGGTCCGATACCGTGCCGTTAGTTAACATAGAAAAATGTCTTTGAATTTTTAAAGCATTTTAGAACGCTTATTTCCTCATTTTAAGCTTCTCAGAACACTTTATTTCGCATAGGCATACATAGTAAACTTTAGGGTCACGCTGTGTACCCCCTAATTGACCTATAATTATTTCCTTTGGTAGGGTACACTATTACCCTGTAATATAATACCTGGTTCAATTTAAATTTTATGGGTCAATATTAAGGTCTGATATTGCGCCTTGCATTAGTTAACCATTGAAAGATGTCTTTGAATTTTTAAAGCATTTTAGAACGCTTATTTCTTCATTTTAAGCTTCTCAGAATACTCTATTTCGCATAGACATACATAGTAAAATTTAGGGTCACTCTGTGTACCCCCTAATTGACCTATAATTATTTCCTGTATTAGGGTACACTATAACCCTGTAATATAATACGTGGTCCAATTTAAAAATTATAGGTCAATATTAAGGTCCGATACCGTGCCGTTAGTTAACATAGAAAAGTGTCTTCGTATTTCCTTGTTTTAATGCACTATTTAAAATATACATAGTGTACCCCCTAATTGACCTATAATTATTTCCTGTGGTAGGGTACACTATTACCCTGTAATATAATACCTGGTACAATTGAAATATTATGGTTCCATATTAAGGTCTGATATCGCGCCTTGCGTTAGTTAACCATTGAAAGATGTCTTTGAATTTTTAAAGCATTTTAGAACGCTTCTTTCTTCATTTTAAGCTTCTCAGAACACTCTATTTCGCAAAGGCATACATAGTAAACTTTAGGGTCACGCTGTGTACCACCTAATTGACCTATAATTATTTCCTGTGGTAAGGTACACTATTACCCTGTAATATAATACGTGGTACAATTTAAAAATTATAGGTCAATATTAAGGTCCGATACCGTGCCGTTAGTTAACATAGAAAAGTGTCTTCGTATTTCTTTGTTTTAATGCACTATTTAAAATATACATAGTGTACCCCCTAAATGACCTATAATTATTTCATGTGGTAGGGTACACTATTACCCTGTAATATAATAGGTGGTCCAATTTAAAAATTATAGGTCAATATTAAGGTCCGATACCGTGCCGTTAGTTAACATAGAAAAATGTCTTTGAATTTTTAAAGCATTTTAGAACGCTTATTTCCTCATTTTAAGCTTCTCAGAACACTTTATTTCGCATAGGCATACATAGTAAACTTTAGGGTCACTCTGTGTACCCCCTAATTGACCTATAATTATTTCCTGTGGTAGGGTACACTATAACCCTGTAATATAATACGTGGTCCAATTTAAAAATTATAGGTCAATATTAAGGTCCGATACCGTGCCGTTAGTTAACATAGAAAAGTGTCTTCGTATTTCCTTGTTTTAATGTACTATTTAAAATATACATAGTGTACCCCCTAATTGACCTATAATTATTTCCTGTGGTAGGGTACACTATTACCCTGTAATATAATACCTTTTCCAATTTAAATATTATGGGTCAATATTAAGGTCTGATATTGCGCCATGCGTTAGTTAACCATTGGAAGATGTCTTTGAATTTTTAAAGCATTTTAGAACGCTTATTTCTTCATTTTAAGCATCTCAGAACACTCTATTTCGCATAGGCATACATAGTAAAATTTAGGGTCACACTGTGTACCCCCTAAATGACCTATAATTATTTCCTGTGGTAAGGTACACTATTACCCTGTAATATAATACGTGGTACAATTTAAAAATTATAGGTCAATATTAAGGTCCGATACCGTGCCGTTAGTTAACATAGAAAAGTGTCTTCGTATTTCCTTGTTTTAATGCACTATTTAAAATATACATAGTGTACCCCCTAATTGACCTATAATTATTTCCTGTGGTAGGGTACACTATTACCCTGTAATATAATACCTGGTACAATTGAAATATTATGGTTCCATATTAAGGTCTGATATCGCGCCTTGCGTTAGTTAACCATTGAAAGATGTCTTTGAATTTTTAAAGCATTTTAGAACGCTTCTTTCTTCATTTTAAGCTTCTCAGAACACTCTATTTCGCAAAGGCATACATAGTAAACTTTAGGGTCACGCTGTGTACCACCTAATTGACCTATAATTATTTCCTGTGGTAAGGTACACTATTACCCTGTAATATAATACGTGGTACAATTTAAAAATTATAGGTCAAAATTAAGGTCCGATACCGTGCCGTTAGTTAACATAGAAAAGTGTCTTCGTATTTCCTTGTTTTAATGCACTATTTAAAATATACATAGTGTACCCCCTAAATGACCTATAATTATTTCATGTGGTAGGGTACACTATTACCCTGTAATATAATAGGTGGTCCAATTTAAAAATTATAGGTCAATATTAAGGTCCGATACCGTGCCGTTAGTTAACATAGAAAAATGTCTTTGAATTTTTAAAGCATTTTAGAACGCTTATTTCCTCATTTTAAGCTTCTCAGAACACTTTATTTCGCATAGGCATACATAGTAAACTTTAGGGTCACTCTGTGTACCCCCTAATTGACCTATAATTATTTCCTGTGGTAGGGTACACTATAACCCTGTAATATAATACGTGGTCCAATTTAAAAATTATAGGTCAATATTAAGGTCCGATACCGTGCCGTTAGTTAATATAGAAAAGTGTCTTCGTATTTCCTTGTTTTAATGCACTATTTAAAATATACATAGTGTACCCCCTAATTGACCTATAATTATTTCCTGTGGTAGGGTACACTATTACCCTGTAATATAATACCTTTTCCAATTTAAATATTATGGGTCAATATTAAGGTCTGATATTGCGCCATGCGTTAGTTAACCATTGGAAGATGTCTTTGAATTTTTAAAGCATTTTAGAACGCTTATTTCTTCATTTTAAGCATCTCAGAACACTCTATTTCGCATAGGCATACATAGTAAAATTTAGGGTCACACTGTGTACCCCCTAAATGACCTATAATTATTTCCTTTGGTAGGGTACACTATTACCCTGTAATATAATACCTGGTCCAATTTAAATTTTATGGGTCAATATTAAGGTCTGATATTGCGCCTTGCATTAGTTAACCATTGAAAGATGTCTTTGAATTTTTAAAGCATTTTAGAACGCTTATTTCTTCATTTTAAGCTTCTCAGAATACTCTATTTCGCATAGGCATACATAGTAAAATTTAGGGTCACGCTGTGTACCCCCTAAATGACCTATAATTATTTCCTGTGGTAGGGTACACTATTACCCTGTAATATAATACGTGGTCCAATTTAAAAATTATAGGTCAATATTAAGTTACGATACCGTGCCGTTAGTTAACATTGAAAAATGTCTTCGTATTTCCTTGTTTTAATGCACTATTTAAAATATACATAGTGTACCCCCTAATTGACCTATAAATATTTCCTGTGGTAGGGTACACTATTACCCTGTAATATAATACCTGGTCCAATTTAAATATTATGGGTCAATATTAAGGTCTGATATTGCGCCATGCGTTAGTTAACCATTGGAAGATGTCTTTGAATTTTTAAAGCATTTTAGAACGCTTATTTCTTCATTTTAAGCATCTCAGAACACTCTATTTCGCATAGGCATACATAGCAAAATTTAGGGTCACGCTGTGTACCCCCTAAATGACCTATAATTATTTCCTGTGGTAGGGTACACTATTACCCTGTAATATAATACGTGGTCCAATTTAAAAATTATAGGTCAATATTAAGGTCCGATACCGTGCCGTTAGTTAACATAGAAAAATGTCTTTGAATTTTTAAAGCATTTTAGAACGCTTATTTCCTCATTTTAAGCTTCTCAGAACACTTTATTTCGCATAGGCATACATAGTAAACTTTAGGGTCACGCTGTGTACCCCCTAATTGACCTATAATTATTTCCTTTGGTAGGGTACACTATTACCCTGTAATATAATACCTGGTTCAATTTAAATTTTATGGGTCAATATTAAGGTCTGATATTGCGCCTTGTATTAGTTAACCATTGAAAGATGTCTTTGAATTTTTAAAGCATTTTAGAACGCTTATTTCTTCATTTTAAGCTTCTCAGAATACTCTATTTCGCATAGACATACATAGTAAAATTTAGGGTCAGGCTGTGTACCCCCTAAATGACCTATAATTATTTCCTGTGGTAGGGTACACTATAACCCTGTAATATAATACGTGGTCCAATTTAAAAATTATAGGTCAATATTAAGGTCCGATACCGTGCCGTTAGTTAACATAGAAAAGTGTCTTCGTATTTCCTTGTTTTAATGCACTATTTAAAATATACATAGTGTACCCCCTAATTGACCTATAATTATTTCCTGTGGTAGGGTACACTATTACCCTGTAATATAATACCTGGTCCAATTTAATTATTATGGGTCAATATTAAGGTCTGATATTGCGCCTTGCGTTAGTTAACCATTGAAAGATGTCTTTGAATTTTTAAAGCATTTTAGAACGCTTATTTCTTCATTTTAAGCATCTCAGAACTCTCTATTTCGCATAGGCATACATAGTAAAATTTAGGGTCACGCTGTGTACCCCCTAAATGACGTATAATTATTTCCTGTGGTAGGGTACACTATTACCCTGTAATATAATACGTGGTCCAATTTAAATATTATGGGTCAATATTAAGGTCTGATATTGCGCCTTGCGTTAGTTAATAATTGAAAGATGACTTTGAATTTTTAAAGCATTTTAGAACGCTTATTTCTTAATTTTAAGCTTCTCAGAACACTCTATTTCGCATAGGCATACATAGTAAACTTTAGGGTCACGCTGTGTACCCCCTAAATGACCTATAATTATTTCCTGTGGTAGGGTACACTATTACCCTGTAATATAATACGTGGTCCAATTTAAAAATTATAGGTCAATATTAAGGTCCGATACCGTGCCGTTAGTTAACATTGAAAAATGTCTTTGAATTTTTAAAGCATTTTAGAACGCTTATTTCCTCATTTTAAGCTTCTCAGAACACTTTATTTCGCATAGGCATACATAGTAAACTTTAGGGTCACTCTGTGTACCCCCTAATTGACCTATAATTATTTCCTGTATTAGGGTACACTATAACCCTGTAATATAATACGTGGTCCAATTTAAAAATTATAGGTCAATATTAAGGTCCGATACCGTGCCGTTAGTTAACATAGAAAAGTGTCTTCGTATTTCCTTGTTTTAATGCACTATTTAAAATATACATAGCGTACCCCCTAATTGACCTATAATTATTTCCTGTGGTAGGGTACACTATTACCCTGTAATATAATACCTGGTCCAATTTAAATATTATGTGTCAATATTAAGGTCTGATATTGCGCCTTGCGTTAGTTAACCATTGAAAGATGTCTTTGAATTTTTAAAGCATTTTAGAACGCTTATTTCTTCATTTTAAGCTTCTCAGAACACTTTATTTCGCATACGCATACATAGTAAACTTTAGGGTCACGCTTTGTACCCCCTAATTGACCTATAATTATTTTACGTTGTAGGGTACACTATAACCCTGTAATATAATAGGTGGTTCAATTTAAAAATTTTAGGTCAATATTAAGGTCCGAAACCGTGCCGTTAGTTAACATAGAAAAGTGTCTTCGAATTTCCTTGTTTTAATGCACTATTTAAAATATACATAGTGTACCCCCTAATTGACTTATAATTATTTCCTGTGGTAGGGTACACTATTACCCTGTAATATAATACCTGGTCCAATTTAAATATTATGGGTCAATATTAAGGTCTGATATTGCGCCTTGCGTTAGTTAACCATTGAAAGATGTCTTTGAATTTTTAAAGCATTTTAGAACGCTTATTTCTTCATTTTAAGCTTCTCAGAACACTCTATTTCGCAAAGGCATACATAGTAAACTTTAGGGTCACGCTGTGTACCACCTAATTGACCTATAATTATTTCCTGTGGTAAGGTACACTATTACCCTGTAATATAATACGTGGTACAATTTAAAAATTATAGGTCAAAATTAAGGTCCGATACCGTGCCGTTAGTTAACATAGAAAAGTGTCTTCGTATTTCCTTGTTTTAATGCACTATTTAAAATATACATAGTGTACCCCCTAAATGACCTATAATTATTTCATGTGGTAGGGTACACTATTACCCTGTAATATAATAGGTGGTCCAATTTAAAAATTATAGGTCAATATTAAGGTCCGATACCGTGCCGTTAGTTAACATAGAAAAATGTCTTTGAATTTTTAAAGCATTTTAGAACGCTTATTTCCTCATTTTAAGCTTCTCAGAACACTTTATTTCGCATAGGCATACATAGTAAACTTTAGGGTCACTCTGTGTACCCCCTAATTGACCTATAATTATTTCCTGTGGTAGGGTACACTATAACCCTGTAATATAATACGTGGTCCAATTTAAAAATTATAGGTCAATATTAAGGTCCGATACCGTGCCGTTAGTTAATATAGAAAAGTGTCTTCGTATTTCCTTGTTTTAATGCACTATTTAAAATATACATAGTGTACCCCCTAATTGACCTATAATTATTTCCTGTGGTAGGGTACACTATTACCCTGTAATATAATACCTTTTCCAATTTAAATATTATGGGTCAATATTAAGGTCTGATATTGCGCCATGCGTTAGTTAACCATTGGAAGATGTCTTTGAATTTTTAAAGCATTTTAGAACGCTTATTTCTTCATTTTAAGCATCTCAGAACACTCTATTTCGCATAGGCATACATAGTAAAATTTAGGGTCACACTGTGTACCCCCTAAATGACCTATAATTATTTCCTTTGGTAGGGTACACTATTACCCTGTAATATAATACCTGGTCCAATTTAAATTTTATGGGTCAATATTAAGGTCTGATATTGCGCCTTGCATTAGTTAACCATTGAAAGATGTCTTTGAATTTTTAAAGCATTTTAGAACGCTTATTTCTTCATTTTAAGCTTCTCAGAATACTCTATTTCGCATAGGCATACATAGTAAAATTTAGGGTCACGCTGTGTACCCCCTAAATGACCTATAATTATTTCCTGTGGTAGGGTACACTATTACCCTGTAATATAATACGTGGTCCAATTTAAAAATTATAGGTCAATATTAAGTTACGATACCGTGCCGTTAGTTAACATTGAAAAATGTCTTCGTATTTCCTTGTTTTAATGCACTATTTAAAATATACATAGTGTACCCCCTAATTGACCTATAAATATTTCCTGTGGTAGGGTACACTATTACCCTGTAATATAATACCTGGTCCAATTTAAATATTATGGGTCAATATTAAGGTCTGATATTGCGCCATGCGTTAGTTAACCATTGGAAGATGTCTTTGAATTTTTAAAGCATTTTAGAACGCTTATTTCTTCATTTTAAGCATCTCAGAACACTCTATTTCGCATAGGCATACATAGCAAAATTTAGGGTCACGCTGTGTACCCCCTAAATGACCTATAATTATTTCCTGTGGTAGGGTACACTATTACCCTGTAATATAATACGTGGTCCAATTTAAAAATTATAGGTCAATATTAAGGTCCGATACCGTGCCGTTAGTTAACATAGAAAAATGTCTTTGAATTTTTAAAGCATTTTAGAACGCTTATTTCCTCATTTTAAGCTTCTCAGAACACTTTATTTCGCATAGGCATACATAGTAAACTTTAGGGTCACGCTGTGTACCCCCTAATTGACCTATAATTATTTCCTTTGGTAGGGTACACTATTACCCTGTAATATAATACCTGGTTCAATTTAAATTTTATGGGTCAATATTAAGGTCTGATATTGCGCCTTGTATTAGTTAACCATTGAAAGATGTCTTTGAATTTTTAAAGCATTTTAGAACGCTTATTTCTTCATTTTAAGCTTCTCAGAATACTCTATTTCGCATAGACATACATAGTAAAATTTAGGGTCAGGCTGTGTACCCCCTAAATGACCTATAATTATTTCCTGTGGTAGGGTACACTATAACCCTGTAATATAATACGTGGTCCAATTTAAAAATTATAGGTCAATATTAAGGTCCGATACCGTGCCGTTAGTTAACATAGAAAAGTGTCTTCGTATTTCCTTGTTTTAATGCACTATTTAAAATATACATAGTGTACCCCCTAATTGACCTATAATTATTTCCTGTGGTAGGGTACACTATTACCCTGTAATATAATACCTGGTCCAATTTAATTATTATGGGTCAATATTAAGGTCTGATATTGCGCCTTGCGTTAGTTAACCATTGAAAGATGTCTTTGAATTTTTAAAGCATTTTAGAACGCTTATTTCTTCATTTTAAGCATCTCAGAACTCTCTATTTCGCATAGGCATACATAGTAAAATTTAGGGTCACGCTGTGTACCCCCTAAATGACGTATAATTATTTCCTGTGGTAGGGTACACTATTACCCTGTAATATAATACGTGGTCCAATTTAAATATTATGGGTCAATATTAAGGTCTGATATTGCGCCTTGCGTTAGTTAATAATTGAAAGATGACTTTGAATTTTTAAAGCATTTTAGAACGCTTATTTCTTAATTTTAAGCTTCTCAGAACACTCTATTTCGCATAGGCATACATAGTAAACTTTAGGGTCACGCTGTGTACCCCCTAAATGACCTATAATTATTTCCTGTGGTAGGGTACACTATTACCCTGTAATATAATACGTGGTCCAATTTAAAAATTATAGGTCAATATTAAGGTCCGATACCGTGCCGTTAGTTAACATTGAAAAATGTCTTTGAATTTTTAAAGCATTTTAGAACGCTTATTTCCTCATTTTAAGCTTCTCAGAACACTTTATTTCGCATAGGCATACATAGTAAACTTTAGGGTCACTCTGTGTACCCCCTAATTGACCTATAATT
Source organism: Parasteatoda tepidariorum (assembly GCF_982258835.1). Classification (NCBI taxonomy): domain Eukaryota; kingdom Metazoa; phylum Arthropoda; class Arachnida; order Araneae; family Theridiidae; genus Parasteatoda; species Parasteatoda tepidariorum. The sequence goes on along the minus strand of NW_028257374.1, from coordinate 665,731 downwards.
ATTTCCTGTATTAGGGTACACTATAACCCTGTAATATAATACGTGGTCCAATTTAAAAATTATAGGTCAATATTAAGGTCCGATACCGTGCCGTTAGTTAACATAGAAAAGTGTCTTCGTATTTCCTTGTTTTAATGCACTATTTAAAATATACATAGCGTACCCCCTAATTGACCTATAATTATTTCCTGTGGTAGGGTACACTATTACCCTGTAATATAATACCTGGTCCAATTTAAATATTATGTGTCAATATTAAGGTCTGATATTGCGCCTTGCGTTAGTTAACCATTGAAAGATGTCTTTGAATTTTTAAAGCATTTTAGAACGCTTATTTCTTCATTTTAAGCTTCTCAGAACACTTTATTTCGCATACGCATACATAGTAAACTTTAGGGTCACGCTTTGTACCCCCTAATTGACCTATAATTATTTTACGTTGTAGGGTACACTATAACCCTGTAATATAATAGGTGGTTCAATTTAAAAATTTTAGGTCAATATTAAGGTCCGAAACCGTGCCGTTAGTTAACATAGAAAAGTGTCTTCGAATTTCCTTGTTTTAATGCACTATTTAAAATATACATAGTGTACCCCCTAATTGACTTATAATTATTTCCTGTGGTAGGGTACACTATTACCCTGTAATATAATACCTGGTCCAATTTAAATATTATGGGTCAATATTAAGGTCTGATATTGCGCCTTGCGTTAGTTAACCATTGAAAGATGTCTTTGAATTTTTAAAGCATTTTAGAACGCTTATTTCTTCATTTTAAGCATCTCAGAACACTCTATTTCGCATAGGCATACATAGTAAAATTTAGGGTCACGCTGTGTACCCCCTAAATGACGTATAATTATTTCCTGTGGTAGGGTACACTATTACCCTGTAATATAATACGTCGTCCAATTTAAAAATTATAGGTCAATATTAAGGTCCGATACCGTGCCGTTAGTTAACATAGAAAAGTGTCTTCGTATTTCCTTGTTTTAATGCACTATTTAAAATTACATAGTGTAACCCCTAATTGACCTATAATTATTTCCTGTGGTAGGGTACACTATTACCCTGTAATATAATAGGTGGTCCAATTTAAAAATTATAGGTCAATATTAAGTTCCGATACCGTGCCGTTAGTTAGCATAGAAAAATGTCATTGAATTTTTAAAGCATTTTAGAACGCTTATTTCCTCATTTTAAGCTTCTCAGAACACTCTATTTCGCATAGGCATACATAGTAAAATTTAGGGTCACGCTGTGTACCCCCTAAATGACCTATAATTATTTCCTGTGGTAAGGTACACTATTACCCTGTAATATAATACGTGGTACAATTTAAAAATTATAGGTCAATATTAAGGTCCGATACCGTGCCGTTAGTTAACATAGAAAAGTGTCTTCGTATTTCCTTGTTTTAATGCACTATTTAAAATATACATAGTGTACCCCCTAATTGACCTATAATTATTTCCTGTGGTAGGGTACACTATTACCCTGTAATATAATACCTGGTCCAATTTAAATATTATGGGTCAATATTAAGGTCTGATATTGCGCCATGCGTTAGTTAACCATTGGAAGATGTCTTTGAATTTTTAAAGCATTTTAGAACGCTTATTTCTTCATTTTAAGCATCTCAGAACACTCTATTTCGCATAGGCATACATAGTAAAATTTAGGGTCACGCTGTGTACCCCCTAAATGACCTATAATTATTTCCTGTGGTAGGGTACACTATTACCCTGTAATATAATACGTGGTCCAATTTAAAAATTATAGGTCAATATTAAGGTCCGATACCGTGCCGTTAGTTAACATAGAAAAATGTCTTTGAATTTTTAAAGCATTTTAGAACGCTTATTTCCTCATTTTAAGCTTCTCTGAACACTTTATTTCGCATAGGCATACATAGTAAACTTTAGGGTCACGCTGTGTACCCCCTAATTGACCTATAATTATTTCCTTTGGTAGGGTACACTATTACCCTGTAATATAATACCTGGTCCAATTTAAATTTTATGGGTCAATATTAAGGTCTGATATTGCGCCTTGCATTAGTTAACCATTGAAAGATGTCTTTGAATTTTTAAAGCATTTTAGAACGCTTATTTCTTCATTTTAAGCTTCTCAGAATACTCTATTTCGCATAGACATACATAGTAAAATTTAGGGTCACGCTGTGTACCCCCTAAATGACCTATAATTATTTCCTGTGGTAGGGTACACTATTACCCTGTAATATAATACGTGGTCCAATTTAAAAATTATAGGTCAATATTAAGTTACGATACCGTGCCGTTAGTTAACATTGAAAAATGTCTTCGTATTTCCTTGTTTTAATGCACTATTTAAAATATACATAGTGTACCCGCTAATTGACCTATAAATATTTCCTGTGGTAGGGTACACTATTACCCTGTAATATAATACCTGGTCCAATTTAAATATTATGGGTCAATATTAAGGTCTGATATTGCGCCATGCGTTAGTTAACCATTGGAAGATGTCTTTGAATTTTTAAAGCATTTTAGAACGCTTATTTCTTCATTTTAAGCATCTCAGAACACTCTATTTCGCATAGGCATACATAGTAAAATTTAGGGTCACGCTGTGTATATCCTAAATGACCTATAATTATTTCCTGTGGTAGGGTACACTATTACCCTGTAATATAATACGTGGTCCAATTTAAAAATTATAGGTCAATATTAAGGTCCGATACCGTGCCGTTAGTTAACATAAAAAAATGTCTTTGAATTTTTAAAGCATTTTAGAACGCTTATTTCCTCATTTTAAGCGTCTCAGAACACTTTATTTCGCATAGGCATACATAGTAAACTTTAGGGTCACGCTGTGTACCCCCTAATTGACCTATAATTATTTCCTTTGGTAGGGAAAACACTATTACCCTGTAATATAATACCTGGTCCAATTTAAATATTATGGGTCAATATTAAGGTCTGATATTGCGCCTTGCGTTAGTTAACCATTGAAAGATGTCTTTGAATTTTTAAAGCATTTTAGAACGCTTATTTCTTCATTTTAAGCATCTCAGAACACTCTATTTCGCATAGGCATATATAGTAAACTTTAGGGTCACTCTGTGTACCCCCTAATTGACCTATAATTATTTCCTGTGTTAGGGTACACTATAACCCTGTAATATAATACGTGGTCCTCTTTAAAAATTATAGGTCAATATTAAGGTCCGATACCGTGCTGTTAGTTAACATAGAAAAGTGTCTTCGTATTTCCTTGTTTTAATGCACTATTTAAAATATACATAGTGTACCCCCTAATTGACCTATAATTATATCCTGTGGTAGGGTACACTTTTACCCTGTAATATAATACCTGGTCCAATTTAAATATTATGGGTCAATATTAAGGTCTGATATTGCGCCTTGCGTTAGTTAACCATTGGAAGATGTCTTTGAATTTTTAAAGCATTTTAGAACGCTTATTTCTTCATTTTAAGCATCTCAGAACACTCTATTTCGCATAGGCATACATAGTAAAATTTAGGGTCACGCTGTGTACCCCCTAAATGACCTATAATTATTTCCTGTGGTAGGGTACACTATTACCCTGTAATATAATACGTGGTCCAATTTAAAAATTATAGGTCAATATTAAGGTCCAATACCGTGCCGTTAGTTAACATAGAAAAATGTCTTTGAATTTTTAAAGCATTTTAGAACGCTTATTTCCTCATTTTAAGCTTCTCAGAACACTTTATTTCACATAGGCATACATAGTAAACTTTAGGGTCACTCTGTGTACCCCCTAAGTGACCTATAATTATTTCCTGTGGTAGGGTACACTATAACCCTGTAATATAATACGTGGTCCAATTTAAAAATTATAGGTCAATATTAAGGTCCGATACCGTGCCGTTAGTTAACATAAAAAAGTGTCTTCGTATTTTCTTGTTTTAATGCACTATTTAAAATATACATTGTGTACCCCCTAATTGACCTATAATTATTTCCTGTTGTAGGGTACACTATTACCCTGTAATATAATACCTGGTCCAATTTAAATATTATGGGTCAATATTAAGGTCTGATATTGCGCCTTGCGTTAGTTAACCATTGAAAGATGTCTTTGAATTTTTAAAGCATTTTAGAACGCTTATTTCTTCATTTTAAGCTTCTCAGAACACTTTATTTCACATAGGCATACATAGTAAACTTTAGGGTCACTCTGTGTACCCCCTAAGTGACCTATAATTATTTCCTGTGGTAGGGTACACTATAACCCTGTAATATAATACGTGGTCCAATTTAAAAATTATAGGTCAATATTAAGGTCCGATACCGTGCCGTTAGTTAACATAAAAAAGTGTCTTCGTATTTTCTTGTTTTAATGCACTATTTAAAATATACATTGTGTACCCCCTAATTGACCTATAATTATTTCCTGTTGTAGGGTACACTATTACCCTGTAATATAATACCTGGTACAATTGAAATATTATGGTTCCATATTAAGGTCTGATATCGCGCCTTGCGTTAGTTAACCATTGAAAGATGTCTTTGAATTTTTAAAGCATTTTAGAACGCTTATTTCTTCATTTTAAGCTTCTCAGAACACTCTATTTCGCATAGGCATACATAGTAAACTTTAGGGTCACGCTGTGTACCACCTAATTGACCTATAATTATTTCCTGTGGTAAGGTACACTATTACCCTGTAATATAATACGTGGTACAATTTAAAAATTATAGGTCAATATTAAGGTCCGATACCGTGCCGTTAGTTAACATAGAAAAGTGTCTTCGTATTTCCTTGTTTTAATGCACTATTTAAAATATACATAGTGTACCCCCTAAATGACCTATAATTATTTCATGTGGTAGGGTACACTATTACCCTGTAATATAATAGGTGGTCCAATTTAAAAATTATAGGTCAATATTAAGGTCCGATACCGTGCCGTTAGTTAACATAGAAAAATGTCTTGGAATTTTTAAAGCATTTTAGAACGCTTATTTCCTCATTTTAAGCTTCTCAGAACACTTTATTTCGCATAGGCATACATAGTAAACTTTAGGGTCACTCTGTGTACCCCCTAATTGACCTATAATTATTTCCTGTGTTAGGGTACACTATAACCCTGTAATATAATACGTGGTCCAATTTAAAAATTATAGGTCAATATTAAGGTCCGATACCGTGCCGTTAGTTAACATAGAAAAGTGTCTTCGTATTTCCTTGTTTTAATGCACTATTTAAAATATACATAGTGTACCCCCTAATTGACCTATAATTATTTCCTGTGGTAGGGTACACTATTACCCTGTAATATAATACCTGGTCCAATTTAAATATTATGGGTCAATATTAAGGTCTGATATTGCGCCTTGCGTTAGTTAACCATTGAAAGATGTCTTTGAATTTTTAAAGCATTTTAGAACGCTTATTTCTTCATTTTAAGCATCTCAGAACACTCTATTTCGCATAGGCATACATAGTAAAATTTAGGATCACGCTGTGTACCCCCTAAATGACGTATAATTATTTCATGTGGTAGGGTACACTATAACCCTGTAATATAATACGTGGTCCAATTTAAAAATTATAGGTCAATATTAAGGTCCGATACCGTGCCGTTAGTTAACATAGAAAAGTGTCTTCGAATTTCCTTGTTTTAATGCACTATTTAAAATATACATAGTGTACCCCCTAATTGACCTATAATTATTTCCTGTGGTAGGGTACACTATTACCCTGTAATATAATACCTGGTCCAATTTAAATATTATGGGTCAATATTAAGGTCTGATATTGCGCCTTGCGTTAGTTAACCATTGAAAGATGTCTTTGAATTTTTAAAGCATTTTAGAACGCTTATTTCTTCATTTTAAGCATCTCAGAACACTTTATTTCGCATACGCATACATAGTAAACTTTAGGGTCACGCTGTGTACCCCCTAATTGACCTATAATTATTTCCTGTGGTAGGGTACACTATAACCCTGTAATATAATACGTGGTCCAATTTAAAAATTATAGGTCAATATTAAGGTCCGATACCGTACCGTTAGTTAGCATAGAAAAATGTCTTTGAATTTTTAAAGCATTTTAGAACGCTTATTTCCTCATTTTAAGCTTCTCAGAACACTTTATTTCGCATAGGCATACATAGTAAACTTTAGGGTCACGCTGTGTACCCCCTAAATGACCTATAATTATTTCCCGTTTTAGGGAACAATATTACCTAGTAATATAATACCTGGTCCAATTTAAATATTATGGGTCAATATTAAGGTCTGATATCGCGCCTTGCGTTGGTTAACCATTGAAAGATGTCTTTGAATTTTTAAAGCATTTTAGAACGCTTATTTCTTCATTTTAAGCTTCTCAAAACACTCTATTTCGCATAGGCATACATAGTAAACTTTAGGGTCACGCTTTGTACCCCCTAATTGACCTATAATTATTTTACGTTGTAGGGTACACTATAACCCTGTAATATAATAGGTGGTTCAATTTAAAAATTTTAGGTCAATATTAAGGTCCGATACCGTGCCGTTAGTTAACATAGAAAAGTGTCTTCGAATTTCCTTGTTTTAATGCACTATTTAAAATATACATAGTGTACCCCCTAATTGACTTATAATTATTTCCTGTGGTAGGGTACACTATTACCCTGTAATATAATACCTGGTCCAATTTAAATATTATGGGTCAATATTAAGGTCCGATATTGCGCCTTGCGTTAGTTAACCATTGAAAGATGTCTTTGAATTTTTAAAGCATTTTAGAACGCTTATTTCTTCATTTTAAGCATCTCAGAACACTCTATTTCGCATAGGCATATATAGTAAACTTTAGGGTCACTCTGTGTACCCCCTAATTGACCTATAATTATTTCCTGTGTTAGGGTACACTATAACCCTGTAATATAATACGTGGTCCTCTTTAAAAATTATAGGTCAATATTAAGGTCCGATACCGTGCTGTTAGTTAACATAGAAAAGTGTCTTCGTATTTCCTTGTTTTAATGCACTATTTAAAATATACATAGTGTACCCCCTAATTGACCTATAATTATATCCTGTGGTAGGGTACACTTTTACCCTGTAATATAATACCTGGTCCAATTTAAATATTATGGGTCAATATTAAGGTCTGATATTGCGCCTTGCGTTAGTTAACCATTGGAAGATGTCATTGAATTTTTAAAGCATTTTAGAACGCTTATTTCTTCATTTTAAGCATCTCAGAACACTCTATTTCGCATAGGCATACATAGTAAAATTTAGGGTCACGCTGTGTACCCCCTAAATGACCTATAATTATTTCCTGTGGTAGGGTACACTATTACCCTGTAATATAATACGTGGTCCAATTTAAAAATTATAGGTCAATATTAAGGTCCAATACCGTGCCGTTAGTTAACATAGAAAAATGTCTTTGAATTTTTAAAGCATTTTAGAACGCTTATTTCCTCATTTTAAGCTTCTCAGAACACTTTATTTCACATAGGCATACATAGTAAACTTTAGGGTCACTCTGTGTACCCCCTAAGTGACCTATAATTATTTCCTGTGGTAGGGTACACTATAACCCTGTAATATAATACGTGGTCCAATTTAAAAATTATAGGTCAATATTAAGGTCCGATACCGTGCCGTTAGTTAACATAAAAAAGTGTCTTCGTATTTTCTTGTTTTAATGCACTATTTAAAATATACATTGTGTACCCCCTAATTGACCTATAATTATTTCCTGTTGTAGGGTACACTATTACCCTGTAATATAATACCTGGTACAATTGAAATATTATGGTTCCATATTAAGGTCTGATATCGCGCCTTGCGTTAGTTAACCATTGAAAGATGTCTTTGAATTTTTAAAGCATTTTAGAACGCTTATTTCTTCATTTTAAGCTTCTCAGAACACTCTATTTCGCATAGGCATACATAGTAAACTTTAGGGTCACGCTGTGTACCACCTAATTGACCTATAATTATTTCCTGTGGTAAGGTACACTACTACCCTGTAATATAATACGTGGTACAATTTAAAAATTATAGGTCAATATTAAGGTCCGATACCGTGCCGTTAGTTAACATAGAAAAGTGTCTTCGTATTTCCTTGTTTTAATGCACTATTTAAAATATACATAGTGTACCCCCTAAATGACCTATAATTATTTCATGTGGTAGGGTACACTATTACCCTGTAATATAATAGGTGGTCCAATTTAAAAATTATAGGTCAATATTAGGGTCCGATACCGTGCCGTTAGTTAACATAGAAAAATGTCTTTGAATTTTTAAAGCATTTTAGAACGCTTATTTCCTCATTTTAAGCTTCTCAGAACACTTTATTTCGCATAGGCATACATAGTAAACTTTAGGGTCACTCTGTGTACCCCCTAATTGACCTATAATTATTTCCTGTGTTAGGGTACACTATAACCCTGTAATATAATACGTGGTCCAATTTAAAAATTATAGGTCAATATTAAGGTCCGATACCGTGCCGTTAGTTAACATAGAAAAGTGTCTTCGTATTTCCTTGTTTTAATGCACTATTTAAAATATACATAGTGTACCCCCTAATTGACCTATAATTATTTCCTGTGGTAGGGTACACTATTACCCTGTAATATAATACCTGGTCCAATTTAAATATTATGGGTCAATATTAAGGTCTGATATTGCGCCTTGCGTTAGTTAACCATTGAAAGATGTCTTTGAATTTTTAAAGCATTTTAGAACGCTTATTTCTTCATTTTAAGCATCTCAGAACACTCTATTTCGCATAGGCATAAATAGTAAAATTTAGGATCACGCTGTGTACCCCCTAAATGACGTATAATTATTTCCTGTGGTAGGGTACACTATTACCCTGTAATATAATACGTGGTCCAATTTAAATATTATGGGTCAATATTAAGGTCTGATATTGCGCCTTGCGTTAGTTAATAATTCAAAGATGACTTTGAATTTTTAAAGCATTTTAGAACGATTATTTCCTCATTTTAAGCTTCTCAGAACACTTTATTTCGCATAGGTATACATAGTAAACTTTAGGGTCACTCTGTGTACCCCCTAATTGACCTATAATTATTTCCTGTGGTAGGGTACACTATAACCCTGTAATATAATACGTGGTCCAATTTAAAAATTATAGGTCAATATTAAGGTCCGATACCGTGCCGTTAGTTAACATAGAAAAGTGTCTTCGTATTTCCTTGTTTTAATGCACTATTTAAAATATACATAGTGTACCCCCTAATTGACCTATAATTATTTCCTGTGGTAGGGTACACTATTACCCTGTAATATAATACCTGGTCCAATTTAAATATTATGGGTCAATATTAAGGTCTGATATTGTGCCTTGCGTTAGTTAACCATTGAAAGATGTCTTTGAATTTTTAAAGCATTTTAGAACGCTTATTTCTTCATTTTAAGCTTCTCAGAACACTCGATTTCGCATAGGCATACATAGTAAACTTTAGGGTCACGCTGTGTACCCCCTAATTGACATATAATTATTTCCTGTGGTAGGGTACACTATAACCCTGTAATATAATACGTGGTCCAATTTAAAAATTATAGGTCAATATTAAGTTACGATACCGTGCCGTTAGTTAACATTGAAAAATGTCTTCGTATTTCCTTGTTTTAATGCACTATTTAAAATATACATAGTGTACCCCCTAATTGACCTATAAATATTTCCTGTGGTAGGGTACACTATTACCCTGTAATATAATACCTGGTCCAATTTAAATATTATGGGTCAATATTAAGGTCTGATATTGCGCCTTGCGTTAGTTAACCATTGAAAGATGTCTTTGAATTTTTAAAGCATTTTAGAACGCCTATTTCTTCATTTTAAGCATCTCAGAACACTCTATTTCGCATAGGCATACATAGTAAAATTTAGGGTCACGCTGTGTACCCCCTAAATGACGTATAATTATTTCCTGTGGTAGGGTACACTATTACCCTGTAATATAATACGTGGTCCAATTTAAAAATTATAGGTCAATATTAAGGTAAGATACCGTGCCGTTAGTTAACATAGAAAAATGTCTTTGAATTTTTAAAGCATTTTAGAACGCTTATTTCCTCATTTTAAGCTTCTCAGAACACTTTATTTCGCATAGGCATACATAGTAACCTTTAGGGTCACGCTGTGTACCCCCTAATTGACCTATATATATTTTCCGTGGTAGGGTACACTATCACCCTGTAATATAATACGTGGCCCAATTTGAAAATTTTAGTTTAATATTAAGGTCCGATACCGTGCCGTTAGTTAACATAGAAAAGAGTCTTCGAATTTCCTTGTTTTAATGCACTATTTAAAATATACATAGTGCACCCCCTAATTGACCTATAATTATTTCCTGTGGTAGGGTACACTATTACCCTGTAATATAATACCTGGTCCAATTTAAATATTATGGTTCCATATTAAGGTCTGATATCGCGCCTTGCGTTAGTTAACCATTGAAAGATGTCTTTGAATTTTTAAAGCATTTTAGAACGCCAATTTCTTCATTTTAAGCTTCTCAGAACACTCGATTTCGCATAGGCATACATAGTAAACTTTAGGGTCACGCTGTGTACCCCCTAATTGACATATAATTATTTCCTGTGGTAGGGTACACTATAACCCTGTAATATAATACGTGGTCCAATTTAAAAATTATAGGTCAATATTAAGGTCCGATACCGTGCCGGTAGTTAACATAGAAAAGTGTCTTCGAATTTCCTTGTTTTAATAAACTATTTAAAATATACATAGTGTACCCCCTAATTGACCTATAATTATTTCCTGTGGTAGGGTACACTATTACCCTGTAATATAATACCTGGTCCAATTTAAATATTATGGTTCCATATTAAGGTCTAATATCGCGCCTTGCGTTAGTTAACCATTGAAAGATGTCTTTGAATTTTTAAAGCATTTTAGAACGCTTATTTCCTCATTTTAAGCTTCTCAGAACACTTTATTTCGCATAGGCATACATAGTAAACTTTAGGGTCACGCTGTGTACCCCCTAAGAGACCTATAATTATTTCCCGTGGTAGGGAACAATATTACCCTGTAATATAATACGTGGTCCAATTTAAAAATTATAGGTCAATATTAAGGTCCGATACCGTACCGTTAGTTAACATAGAAAAATGTCTTTGAATTTTTAAAGCATTTTAGAACGCTTATTTCCTCATTTTAAGCTTCTCAGAACACTTTATTTCGCCTAGGCATACATAGTAAACTTTAGGGTCACGCTGTGTACCCCCTAATTGACCTATAATTATTTCCTGTGGTAGGGTACACTATAACCCTGTAATATAATACGTGGTCCAATTTAAAAATTATAGGTCAATATTAAGATCTGATATTGCGCCTTGCGTTAGTTAACCATTGAAAGATGTCTTTGAATTTTTAAAGCATTTTAGAACGCTTATTTCTTCATTTTAAGCTTCTCAAAACATTTTATTTCGCGTAGGCATACATAGTAAAATATAGGGTGACGCTGTGTACCCCCTAAATGACGTATAATTATTTCCTGTGGTAGGGTACACTATAACCCTGTAATATAATACGTGGTCCAATTTAAAAATTATAGGTCAATATTAAGGTCCGATACCGTGCCGTTAGTTAACATAGAAAAGTGTCTTCGTATTTCCTTGTTTTAATGCACTATTTAAAATATACATAGTGTACCCCCTAATTGACCTATAATTATTTCCTGTGGTAGGGTACACTATTACCCTGTAATATAATACCTGGTCCAATTTAAATATTATGGGTCAATATTAAGGTCTGATATTGCGCCTTGCGTTAGTTAACCATTGAAAGATGTCTTTGAATTTTTAAAGCATTTTAGAACGCTTATTTCTTCATTTTAAGCTTCTCAGAACACTTTATTTCGCATACACATACATAGTAAACTTTAGGGTCACGCTTTGTACCCCCTAATTGACCTATAATTATTTTACGTTGTAGGGTACACTATAACCCTGTAATATAATAGGTGGTTCAATTTAAAAATTTTAGGTCAATATTAAGGTCCGATACCGTGCCGTTAGTTAACATAGAAAAGTGTCTTCGAATTTCCTTGTTTTAATGCACTATTTAAAATATACATAGTGTACCCCCTAATTGACTTATAATTATTTCCTGTGGTAGGGTACACTATTACCCTGTAATATAATACCTGGTCCAATTTAAATATTATGGGTCAATATTAAGGTCTGATATTGCGCCTTGCGTTAGTTAACCATTGAAAGATGTCTTTGAATTTTTAAAGCATTTTAGAACGCTTATTTCTTCATTTTAAGCATCTCAGAACACTCTATTTCGCATAGGCATACATAGTAAAATTTAGGGTCACGCTGTGTACCCCCTAAATGACGTATAATTATTTCCTGTGGTAGGGTACACTATTACCCTGTAATATAATACGTGGTCCAATTTAAAAATTATAGGTCAATATTAAGGTAAGATACCGTGCCGTTAGTTAACATAGAAAAATGTCTTTGAATTTTTAAAGCATTTTAGAACGCTTATTTCCTCATTTTAAGCTTCTCAGAACACTTTATTTCGCATAGGCATACATAGTAACCTTTAGGGTCACGCTGTGTACCCCCTAATTGACCTATAATTATTTTCCGTGGTAGGGTACACTATCACCCTGTAATATAATACGTGGCCCAATTTGAAAATTTTAGTTTAATATTAAGGTCCGATACCGTGCCGTTAGTTAACATAGAAAAGAGTCTTCGAATTTCCTTGTTTTAATGCACTATTTAAAATATACATAGTGCACCCCCTAATTGACCTATAATTATTTCCTGTTGTAGGGTACACTATTACCCTGTAATATAATACCTGGTCCAATTTAAATATTATGGTTCCATATTAAGGTCTGATATCGCGCCTTGCGTTAGTTAACCATTGAAAGATGTCTTTGAATTTTTAAAGCATTTTAGAACGCTAATTTCTTCATTTTAAGCTTCTCAGAACACTCGATTTCGCATAGGCATACATAGTAAACTTTAGGGTCACGCTGTGTACCCCCTAATTGACATATAATTATTTCCTGTGGTAGGGTACACTATAACCCTGTAATATAATACGTGGTCCAATTTAAAAATTATAGGTCAATATTAAGTTACGATACCGTGCCGTTAGTTAACATTGAAAAATGTCTTCGTATTTCCGTGTTTTAATGCACTATTTAAAATATACATAGTGTACCCCCTAATTGACCTATAAATATTTCCTGTGGTAGGGTACACTATTACCCTGTAATATAATACCTGGTCCAATTTAAATATTATGGGTCAATATTAAGGTCTGATATTGCGCCTTGCGTTAGTTAACCATTGAAAGATGTCTTTGAATTTTTAAAGCATTTTAGAACGCTTATTTCTTCATTTTAAGCATCTCAGAACACTCTATTTCGCATAGGCATACATAGTAAACTTTAGGGTCACGCTGTGTACCACCTAATTGACCTATAATTATTTCCTGTGGTAAGGTACACTATTACCCTGTAATATAATACGTGGTACAATTTAAAAATTATAGGTCAATATTAAGGTCCGATACCGTGCCGTTAGTTAACATAGAAAAGTTTCTTCGTATTTCCTTGTTTTAATGCACTATTTAAAATATACATAGTGTACCCCTCAAATGACCTATAATTATTTCATGTGGTAGGGTACTCTATTACCCTGTAATTTAATAGGTGGTCCAATTTAAAAATTATAGGTCAATATTAAGGTCCGATACCGTGCCGTTAGTTAACATAGAAAAATGTCTTTGAATTTTTAAAGCATTTTAGAACGCTTATTTCCTCATTTTAAGCTTCTCAGAACACTTTATTTCGCATAGGCATACATAGTAAACTTTAGGGTCACTCTGTGTACCCCCTAATTGACCTATAATTATTTCCTGTGTTAGGGTACACTATAACCCTGTAATATAATACGTGGTCCAATTTAAAAATTATAGGTCAATATTAAGGTCCGATACCGTGCCGTTAGTTAACATAGAAAAGTGTCTTCGTATTTCCATGTTTTAATGCACTATTTAAAATATACATAGTGTACCCCCTAATTGACCTATAATTATTTCCTGTGGTAGGGTACACTATTACCCTGTAATATAATACCTGGTCCAATTTAAATATTATGGGTCAATATTAAGGTCTGATATTGCGCCTTGCGTTAGTTAACCATTGAAAGATGTCTTTGAATTTTTAAAGCATTTTAGAACGCTTATTTCTTCATTTTAAGCATCTCAGAACACTCTATTTCGCATAGGCATACATAGTAAAATTTAGGGTCACGCTGTGTACCCCCTAAATGACGTATAATTATTTCCTGTGGTAGGGTACACTATCACCCTGTAATATAATACGTGGCCCAATTTGAAAATTTTAGTTTAATATTAAGGTCCAATACCGTGCCGTTAGTTAACATAGAAAAGAGTCTTCGAATTTCCTTGTTTTAATGCACTATTTAAAATATACATAGTGCACCCCCTAATTGACCTATAATTATTTCCTGTTGTAGGGTACACTATTACCCTGTAATATAATACCTGGTTCAATTTAAATATTATGGTTCCATATTAAGGTCTGATATCGCGCCTTGCGTTAGTTAACCATTGAAAGATGTCTTTGAATTTTTAAAGCATTTTAGAACGCTAATTTCTTCATTTTAAGCTTCTCAGAACACTCGATTTCGCATAGGCATACATAGTAAACTTTAGGGTCACGCTGTGTACCCCCTAATTGACATATAATTATTTCCTGTGGTAGGGTACACTATAACCCTGTAATATAATACGTGGTCCAATTTAAAAATTATAGGTCAATATTAAGGTCCGATACCGTGCCGGTAGTTAACATAGAAAAGTGTCTTCGAATTTCCTTGTTTTAATAAACTATTTAAAATATACATAGTGTACCCCCTAATTGACCTATAATTATTTCCTGTGGTAGGGTACACTATTACCCTGTAATATAATACCTGGTCCAATTTAAATATTATGGGTCAATATTAAGGTCTGATATTGCGCCATGCGTTAGTTAACCATTGGAAGATGTCTTTGAATTTTTAAAGCATTTTAGAACGCTAATTTCTTCATTTTAAGCTTCTCAGATCACTCGATTTCGCATAGGCATACATAGTAAACTTTAGGGTCACGCTGTGTACCCCCTAATTGACATATAATTATTTCCTGTGGTAGGGTACACTATTACCCTGTAATATAATACGTGGTCCAATTTAAATATTATGGGTCAATATTAAGGTCTGATATTGCGCCTTGCGTTAGTTAATAATTCAAAGATGACTTTGAATTTTTAAAGCATTTTAGAACGCTTATTTCTTAATTTTAAGCTTCTCAGAACACTCTATTTCGCATAGGCATACATAGTAAACTTTAGGGTCACGCTGTGTACCCCCTAAATTACCTATAATTATTTCCTGTGGTAGGGTACACTATTACCCTGTAATATAATACGTGGTCCAATTTAAAAATTATAGGTCAATATTAAGGTCCGATACCGTGCCGTTAGTTAACATTGAAAAATGTCTTTGAATTTTTAAAGCATTTTAGAACGATTATTTCCTCATTTTAAGCTTCTCAGAACACTTTATTTCGCATAGGCATACATAGTAAACTTTAGGGTCACTCTGTGTACCCCCTAATTGACCTATAATTATTTCCTGTGTTAGGGTGCACTATAACCCTGTAATATAATACGTGGTCCAATTTAAAAATTATAGGTCAATATTAAGGTCCGATACCGTGCCGTTAGTTAACATAGAAAAGTGTCTTCGTATTTCCTTGTTTTAATGCACTATTTAAAATATACATAGTGTACCCCCTAATTGACCTATAATTATTTCCTGTGGTAGGGTACACTATTACCCTGTAATATAATACCTGGTCCAATTTAAATATTATGGGTCAATATTAAGGTCTGATATTGCGCCTTGCGTTAGTTAACCATTGAAAGATGTCTTTGAATTTTTAAAGCATTTTAGAACGCTTATTTCTTCATTTTAAGCTTCTCAGAACACTTTATTTCGCATACACATACATAGTAAACTTTAGGGTCACGCTTTGTACCCCCTAATTGACCTATAATTATTTTACGTTGTAGGGTACACTATAACCCTGTAATATAATAGGTGGTTCAATTTAAAAATTTTAGGTCAACATTAAGGTCCGATACCGTGCCGTTAGTTAACATAGAAAAGTGTCTTCGAATTTCCTTGTTTTAATGCACTATTTAAAATATACATAGTGTACCCCCTAATTGACTTATAATTATTTCCTGTGGTAAGGTACACTATTACCCTGTAATATAATACCTGGTCCAATTTAAATATTATGGGTCAATATTAAGGTCTGATATTGCGCCTTGCGTTAGTTAACCATTGAAAGATGTCTTTGAATTTTTAAAGCATTTTAGAACGCCTATTTCTTCATTTTAAGCATCTCAGAACACTCTATTTCGCATAGGCATACATAGTAAAATTTAGGGTCACGCTGTGTACCCCCTAAATGACGTATAATTATTTCCTGTGGTAGGGTACACTATTACCCTGTAATATAATACGTGGTCCAATTTAAAAATTATAGGTCAATATTAAGGTAAGATACCGTGCCGTTAGTTAACATAGAAAAATGTCTTTGAATTTTTAAAGCATTTTAGAACGCTTATTTCCTCATTTTAAGCTTCTCAGAACACTTTATTTCGCATAGGCATACATAGTAACCTTTAGGGTCACGCTGTGTACCCCCTAATTGACCTATAATTATTTTCCGCGGTAGGGTACACTATCACCCTGTAATATAATACGTGGCCCAATTTGAAAATTTTAGTTTAATATTAAGGTCCGATACCGTGCCGTTAGTTAACATAGAAAAGAGTCTTCGAATTTCCTTGTTTTAATGCACTATTTAAAATATACATAGTGCACCCCCTAATTGACCTATAATTATTTCCTGTGGTAGGGTACACTATTACCCTGTAATATAATACCTGGTCCAATTTAAATATTATGGTTCCATATTAAGGTCTGATATCGCGCCTTGCGTTAGTTAACCATTGAAAGATGTCTTTGAATTTTTAAAACATTTTAGAACGCTAATTTCTTCATTTTAAGCTTCTCAGAACACTCGATTTCGCATAGGCATACATAGTAAACTTTAGGGTCACGCTGTGTACCCCCTAATTGACATATAATTATTTCCTGTGGTAGGGTACACTATAACCCTGTAATATAATACGTGGTCCAATTTAAAAATTATAGGTCAATATTAAGGTCCGATACCGTGCCGGTAGTTAACATAGAAAAGTGTCTTCGAATTTCCTTGTTTTAATAAACTATTTAAAATATACATAGTGTACCCCCTAATTGACCTATAATTATTTCCTGTGGTAGGGTACACTATTACCCTGTAATATAATACCTGGTCCAATTTAAATATTATGGTTCCATATTAAGGTCTAATATCGCGCCTTGCGTTAGTTAACCATTGAAAGATGTCTTTGAATTTTTAAAGCATTTTAGAACGCTTATTTCCTCATTTTAAGCTTCTCAGAACACTTTATTTCGCATAGGCATACATAGTAAACTTTAGGGTCACGCTGTGTACCCCCTAAGAGACCTATAATTATTTCCCGTGGTAGGGAACAATATTACCCTGTAATATAATACGTGGTCCAATTTAAAGATTATAGGTCAATATTAAGGTCCGATACCGTACCGTTAGTTAACATAGAAAAATGTCTTTGAATTTTTAAAGCATTTTAGAACGCTTATTTCCTCATTTTAAGCTTCTCAGAACACTTTATTTCGCCTAGGCATACATAGTAAACTTTAGGGTCACGCTGTGTACCCCCTAATTGACCTATAATTATTTCCTGTGGTAGGGTACACTATAACCCTGTAATATAATACGTGGTCCAATTTAAAAATTATAGGTCAATATTAAGGTCTGATATTGCGCCTTGCGTTAGTTAGCCATTGAAAGATGTCTTTGAATTTTTAAAGCATTTTAGAACGCTTATTTCCTCATTTTAAGCTTCTCAGAACACTTTATTTCGCATAGGCATACATAGTAAACTTTAGGGTCACGCTGTGTACCCCCTAATTGACCTATAATTATTTCATGTGGTAGGGTACACTATAACCCTGTAATATAATACGTGGTCCAATTTAAAAATTATAGGTCAATATTAAGGTCCGATACCGTGCCGTTAGTTAACATAGAAAAGTGTCTTCGAATTTCCTTGTTTTAATGCACTATTTAAAATATACATAGTGTACCCCCTAATTGACCTATAATTATTTCCTGTGGTAGGGTACACTATTACCCTGTAATATAATACCTGGTCCAATTTAAATATTATGGGTCAATATTAAGGTCTGATATTGCGCCTTGCGTTAGTTAACCATTGAAAGATGTCTTTGAATTTTTAAAGCATTTTAGAACGATTATTTCCTCATTTTAAGCTTCTCAGAACACTTTATTTCGCATAGGCATACATAGTAAACTTTAGGGTCACTCTGTGTACCCCCTAATTGACCTATAATTATTTCCTGTGTTAGGGTGCACTATAACCCTGTAATATAATACGTGGTCCAATTTAAAAATTATAGGTCAATATTAAGGTCCGATACCGTGCCGTTAGTTAACATAGAAAAGTGTCTTCGTATTTCCTTGTTTTAATGCACTATTTAAAATATACATAGTGTACCCCCTAATTGACCTATAATTATTTCCTGTGGTAGGGTACACTATTACCCTGTAATATAATACCTGGTCCAATTTAAATATTATGGGTCAATATTAAGGTCTGATATTGCGCCTTGCGTTAGTTAACCATTGAAATATGTCTTTGAATTTTTAAAGCATTTTAGAACGCTTATTTCTTCATTTTAAGCTTCTCAGAACACTTTATTTCGCATACACATACATAGTAAACTTTAGGGTCACGCTTTGTACCCCCTAATTGACCTATAATTATTTTACGTTGTAGGGTACACTATAACCCTGTAATATAATAGGTGGTTCAATTTAAAAATTTTAGGTCAACATTAAGGTCCGATACCGTGCCGTTAGTTAACATAGAAAAGTGTCTTCGAAATTCCTTGTTTTAATGCACTATTTAAAATATACATAGTGTACCCCCTAATTGACTTATAATTATTTCCTGTGGTAAGGTACACTATTACCCTGTAATATAATACCTGGTCCAATTTAAATATTATGGGTCAATATTAAGGTCTGATATTGCGCCTTGCGTTAGTTAACCATTGAAAGATGTCTTTGAATTTTTAAAGCATTTTAGAACGCCTATTTCTTCATTTTAAGCATCTCAGAACACTCTATTTCGCATAGGCATACATAGTAAAATTTAGGGTCACGCTGTGTACCCCCTAAATGACGTATAATTATTTCCTGTGGTAGGGTACACTATTACCCTGTAATATAATACGTGGTCCAATTTAAAAATTATAGGTCAATATTAAGGTAAGATACCGTGCCGTTAGTTAACATAGAAAAATGTCTTTGAATTTTTAAAGCATTTTAGAACGCTTATTTCCTCATTTTAAGCTTCTCAGAACACTTTATTTCGCATAGGCATACATAGTAACCTTTAGGGTCACGCTGTGTACCCCCTAATTGACCTATAATTATTTTCCGTGGTAGGGTACACTATCACCCTGTAATATAATACGTGGCCCAATTTGAAAATTTTAGTTTAATATTAAGGTCCGATACCGTGCCGTTAGTTAACATAGAAAAGAGTCTTCGAATTTCCTTGTTTTAATGCACTATTTAAAATATACATAGTGCACCCCCTAATTGACCTATAATTATTTCCTGTGGTAGGGTACACTATTACCCTGTAATATAATACCTGGTCCAATTTAAATATTATGGTTCCATATTAAGGTCTGATATCGCGCCTTGCGTTAGTTAACCATTGAAAGATGTCTTTGAATTTTTAAAGCATTTTAGAACGCTAATTTCTTCATTTTAAGCTTCTCAGAACACTCGATTTCGCATAGGCATACATAGTAAACTTTAGGGTCACGCTGTGTACCCCCTAATTGACATATAATTATTTCCTGTGGTAGGGTACACTATAACCCTGTAATATAATACGTGGTCCAATTTAAAAATTATAGGTCAATATTAAGGTCCGATACCGTGCCGGTAGTTAACATAGAAAAGTGTCTTCGAATTTCCTTGTTTTAATAAACTATTTAAAATATACATAGTGTACCCACTAATTGACCTATAATTATTTCCTGTGGTAGGGTACACTATTACCCTGTAATATAATACCTGGTCCAATTTAAATATTATGGTTCCATATTAAGGTCTAATATCGCGCCTTGCGTTAGTTAACCATTGAAAGATGTCTTTGAATTTTTAAAGCATTTTAGAACGCTTATTTCCTCATTTTAAGCTTCTCAGAACACTTTATTTCGCATAGGCATACATAGTAAACTTTAGGGTCACGCTGTGTACCCCCTAAGAGACCTATAATTATTTCCCGTGGTAGGGAACAATATTACCCTGTAATATAATACGTGGTCCAATTTAAAAATTATAGGTCAATATTAAGGTCCGATACCGTACCGTTAGTTAACATAGAAAAATGTCTTTGAATTTTTAAAGCATTTTAGAACGCTTATTTCCTCATTTTAAGCTTCTCAGAACACTTTATTTCGCCTAGGCATACATAGTAAACTTTAGGGTCACGCTGTGTACCCCCTAATTGACCTATAATTATTTCCTGTGGTAGGGTACACTATAACCCTGTAATATAATACGTGGTCCAATTTAAAAATTATAGGTCAATATTAAGGTCTGATATTGCGCCTTGCGTTAGTTAGCCATTGAAAGATGTCTTTGAATTTTTAAAGCATTTTAGAACGCTTATTTCTTCATTTTAAGCTTCTCAAAACATTTTATTTCGCGTAGGCATACATAGTAAAATATAGGGTGACGCTGTGTACCCCCTAAATGACGTATAATTATTTCCTGTGGTAGGGTACACTATAACCCTGTAATAGAATACGTGGTCCAATTTAAAAATTATAGGTCAATATTAAGGTCCGATACCGTACCGTTAGTTAACATAGAAAAGTGTCTTCGTATTTCCTTGTTTTAATGCACTATTTAAAATATACATAGTGTACCCCCTAATTGACCTATAATTATTTCCTGTGGTAGGGTACACTATTACCCTGTAATATAATACCTGGTCCAATTTAAATATTATGGGTCAATATTAAGGTCTGATATTTCGCCTTGCGTTAGTTAACCATTGAAAGATGTCTTTGAATTTTTAAAGCATTTTAGAACGCTTATTTCCTCATTTTAAGCTTCTCAGAACACTTTATTTCGCATAGGCATACATAGTAAACTTTAGGGTCACGCTGTGTACCCCCTAATTGACCTATAATTATTTCATGTGGTAGGGTACACTATAACCCTGTAATATAATACGTGGTCCAATTTAAAAATTATAGGTCAATATTAAGGTCCGATACCGTGCCGTTAGTTAACATAGAAAAGTGTCTTCGAATTTCCTTGTTTTAATGCACTATTTAAAATATACATAGTGTACCCCCTAATTGACCTATAATTATTTCCTGTGGTAGGGTACACTATTACCCTGTAATATAATACCTGGTCCAATTTAAATATTATGGGTCAATATTAAGGTCTGATATTGCGCCTTGCGTTAGTTAACCATTGAAAGATGTCTTTGAATTTTTAAAGCATTTTAGAACGCTTATTTCTTCATTTTAAGCATCTCAGAACACTTTATTTCGCATACGCATACATAGTAAACTTTAGGGTCACGCTGTGTACCCCCTAATTGACCTATAATTATTTCCTGTGGTAGGGTACACTATAACCCTGTAATATAATACGTGGTCCAATTTAAAAATTATAGGTCAATATTAAGGTCCGATACCGTACCGTTAGTTAGCATAGAAAAATGTCTTTGAATTTTTAAAGCATTTTAGAACGCTTATTTCCTCATTTTAAGCTTCTCAGAACACTTTATTTCGCATAGGCATACATAGTAAACTTTAGGGTCACGCTGTGTACCCCCTAAATGACCTATAATTATTTCCCGTTTTAGGGAACAATATTACCTAGTAATATAATACCTGGTCCAATTTAAATATTATGGGTCAATATTAAGGTCTGATATCGCGCCTTGCGTTGGTTAACCATTGAAAGATGTCTTTGAATTTTTAAAGCATTTTAGAACGCTTATTTCTTCATTTTAAGCTTCTCAAAACACTCTATTTCGCATAGGCATACATAGTAAACTTTAGGGTCACGCTGTGTACCCCCTAAATGACCTATAATTATTTCCTGTGGTAGGGTACACTATAACCCTGTAATATAATACGTGGCCCAATTTAAAAATTATAGGTCAATATTAAGGTCCGATACCGTGCCGTTAGTTAACATAGAAAAATGTCTTTGAATTTTTAAAGCAATTTTTGAACGCTTATTTCCTCATTTTAAGCTTCTCAGAGCACTTTATTTCGCATAGGCATATATAGTAAACTTTGGGGTCACTCTGTGTACCCCCTAATTGACCTATAATTATTTCCTGTGGTATGGTACACTATAACCCTGTAATATAATACGTGGTCCAATTTAAAAATTATAGGTCAATATTAAGGTCCGATACCGTTCCGTTAGTTAACATAGAAAAGTGTCTTCGTATTTCCTTGTTTTAATGCACTATTTAAAATATACATAGTGTACCCCCTAATTGACCTATAATTATTTCCTGTGGTAGGGTACACTATTACCCTGTAATATAATACCTGGTCCAATTTAAATATTATGGTTCCATATTAAGGTCTGATATCGCGCCTTGCGTTAGTTAACCATTGAAAGATGTCTTTGAATTTTTAAAGCATTTTAGAACGCTTATTTCCTCATTTTAAGCTTCTCAGAACACTTTATTTCGCATAGGCATACATAGTAAACTTTAGGGTCACGCTGTGTACCCCCTAAGAGACCTATAATTATTTCCCGTGGTAGGGAACAATATTACCCTGTAATATAATACGTGGTCCAATTTAAAAATTATAGGTCAATATTAAGGTCCGATACCGTACCGTTAATTAACATAGAAAAATGTCTTTGAATTTTTAAAGCATTTTAGAACGCTTATTTCCTCATTTTAAGCTTCTCAGAACACTTTATTTCACATAGGCATACATAGTAAACTTTAGGGTCACGCTGTGTACCCCCTAAATGACCTATAATTATTTCCTGTGGTAGGGTACACTATAACCCTGTAATATAATAGGTGGTTAAATTTAAAAATTATAGGTCAATATTAAGGTCCGATTCCGTGCCGTTAGTTAACATAGAAAAGTGTCTTCGAATTTCCTTGTTTTAATGCACTATTTAAAATATACATAGTGTACCCCCTAATTGACCTATAATTATTTCCTGTGGGAGGGTACACTATTACCCTGTAATATAATACCTGGTCCAATATAAATATTATCGGTCAATATTAAGGTCTGATATTGCGCCTTGCGTTAGTTAACCATTGAAAGATGTCTTTGAATTTTTAAAGCATTTTAGAACGCTTATTTCTTCATTTCAAGCATCTCAGAACACTCTATTTCGCATAGGCATACATAGTAAAATTTAGGGTCACGCTGTGTACCCCCTAAATGACCTATAATTATTTCCTGTGGTAGGGTACACTATAACCCTGTAATATAATAGGTGGTTAAATTTAAAAATTATAGGTCAATATTAAGGTCCGATTCCGTGCCGTTAGTTAACATAGAAAAGTGTCTTCGAATTTCCTTGTTTTAATGCACTATTTAAAATATACATAGTGTACCCCCTAATTGACCTATAATTATTTCCTGTGGTAGGGTACACTATTACCCTGTAATATAATACCTGGTCCAATTTAAATATTATGGTTCCATATTAAGGTCTGATATCGCGCCTTGCGTTAGTTAACCATTGAAAGATGTCTTTGAATTTTTAAAGCATTTTAGAACGCTTATTTCCTCATTTTAAGCTTCTCAGAACACTTTATTTCGCATAGGCATACATAGTAAACTTTAGGGTCACGCTGTGTACCCCCTAAGAGACCTATAATTATTTCCCGTGGTAGGGAACAATATTACCCTGTAATATAATACGTGGTCCAATTTAAAAATTATAGGTCAATATTAAGGTCCGATACCGTACCGTTAATTAACATAGAAAAATGTCTTTGAATTTTTAAAGCATTTTAGAACGCTTATTTCCTCATTTTAAGCTTCTCAGAACACTTTATTTCACATAGGCATACATAGTAAACTTTAGGGTCACGCTGTGTACCCCCTAATTGACCTATAATTATTTCCTGTGGTAGGGTACACTATAACCCTGTAATATAATACGTGGTCCAATTTAAAAATTATAGGTCAATATTAAGGTCTGATATTGCGCCTTGCGTTAGTTAACCATTGAAAGATGTCTTTGAAATTTTAAAGCATTTTAGAACGCTTATTTCTTCATTTTAAGCTTCTCAAAACATTTTATTTCGCGTAGGCATACATAGTAAAATTTAGGGTGACGCTGTGTACCCCCTAAATGACCTATAATTATTTCCTGTGGTAGGGTACACTATTACCCTGTAATATAATACGTGGTCCAATTTAAAAATTATAGGTGAATATTAAGTTCCGATACCGTGCCGTTAGTTAACATAGAAAAATGTCTTTGAATTTTAAAAGCATTTTAGAACGCTTATTTCCTCATTTTAAGCTTCTCAGAACACTTTATTTCGCATAGGCATACATAGTAAACTTTAGGGTCACGCTGTGTACCCCCTAAATGACCTATAATTATTTCCTGTGGTAGGGTACACTATAACCCTGTAATATAATACGTGGTCCAATTTAAAAATTATAGGTCAATATTAAGGTCTGATATTGCGCCTTGCGTTAGTTAACCATTGAAAGATGTCTTTGAAATTTTAAAGCATTTTAGAACGCTTATTTCTTCATTTTAAGCTTCTCAAAACATTTTATTTCGCGTAGGCATACATAGTAAAATTTAGGGTGACGCTGTGTACCCCCTAAATGACCTATAATTATTTCCTGTGGTAGGGTACACTATTACCCTGTAATATAATACGTGGTCCAATTTAAAAATTATAGGTGAATATTAAGTTCCGATACCGTGCCGTTAGTTAACATAGAAAAATGTCTTTGAATTTTAAAAGCATTTTAGAACGCTTATTTCCTCATTTTAAGCTTCTCAGAACACTTTATTTCGCATAGGCATACATAGTAAACTTTAGGGTCACGCTGTGTACCCCCTAAATGACCTATAATTATTTCCTGTGGTAGGGTACACTATAACCCTGTAATATAATACGTGGTCCAATTTAAAAATTATAGGTCAATATTAAGGTCCGATACCGTGCCGTTAGTTAACATAGAAAAATGTCTTTGAATTTTTAAAGCAATTTTTGAACGCTTATTTCCTCATTTTAAGCTTCTCAGAGCACTTTATTTCGCATAGGCATATATAGTAAACTTTGGGGTCACTCTGTGTACCCCCTAATTGACCTATAATTATTTCCTGTGGTATGGTACACTATAACCCTGTAATATAATACGTGGTCCAATTTAAAAATTATAGGTCAATATTAAGGTCCGATACCGTTCCGTTAGTTAACATAGAAAAGTGTCTTCGTATTTCCTTGTTTTAATGCACTATTTAAAATATACATAGTGTACCCCCTAATTGACCTATAATTATTTCCTGTGGGAGGGTACACTATTACCCTGTAATATAATACCTGGTCCAATTTAAATATTATGGGTCAATATTAAGGTCTGATATTTCGCCTTGCGTTAGTTAACCATTGAAAGATGTCTTTGAATTTTTAAAGCATTTTAGAACGCTTATTTCCTCATTTTAAGCTTCTCAGAACACTTTATTTCGCATAGGCATACATAGTAAACTTTAGGGTCACGCTGTGTACCCCCTAATTGACCTATAATTATTTCATGTGGTAGGGTACACTATAACCCTGTAATATAATACGTGGTCCAATTTAAAAATTATAGGTCAATATTAAGGTCCGATACCGTGCCGTTAGTTAACATAGAAAAGTGTCTTCGAATTTCCTTGTTTTAATGCACTATTTAAAATATACATAGTGTACCCCCTAATTGACCTATAATTATTTCCTGTGGTAGGGTACACTATTACCCTGTAATATAATACCTGGTCCAATTTAAATATTATGGGTCAATATTAAGGTCTGATATTGCGCCTTGCGTTAGTTAACCATTGAAAGATGTCTTTGAATTTTTAAAGCATTTTAGAACGCTTATTTCTTCATTTTAAGCATCTCAGAACACTTTATTTCGCATACGCATACATAGTAAACTTTAGGGTCACGCTGTGTACCCCCTAATTGACCTATAATTATTTCCTGTGGTAGGGTACACTATAACCCTGTAATATAATACGTGGTCCAATTTAAAAATTATAGGTCAATATTAAGGTCCGATACCGTACCGTTAGTTAGCATAGAAAAATGTCTTTGAATTTTTAAAGCATTTTAGAACGCTTATTTCCTCATTTTAAGCTTCTCAGAACACTTTATTTCGCATAGGCATACATAGTAAACTTTAGGGTCACGCTGTGTACCCCCTAAATGACCTATAATTATTTCCCGTTTTAGGGAACAATATTACCTAGTAATATAATACCTGGTCCAATTTAAATATTATGGGTCAATATTAAGGTCTGATATCGCGCCTTGCGTTGGTTAACCATTGAAAGATGTCTTTGAATTTTTAAAGCATTTTAGAACGCTTATTTCTTCATTTTAAGCTTCTCAAAACACTCTATTTCGCATAGGCATACATAGTAAACTTTAGGGTCACGCTGTGTACCCCCTAAATGACCTATAATTATTTCCTGTGGTAGGGTACACTATAACCCTGTAATATAATACGTGGCCCAATTTAAAAATTATAGGTCAATATTAAGGTCCGATACCGTGCCGTTAGTTAACATAGAAAAATGTCTTTGAATTTTTAAAGCAATTTTTGAACGCTTATTTCCTCATTTTAAGCTTCTCAGAGCACTTTATTTCGCATAGGCATATATAGTAAACTTTGGGGTCACTCTGTGTACCCCCTAATTGACCTATAATTATTTCCTGTGGTATGGTACACTATAACCCTGTAATATAATACGTGGTCCAATTTAAAAATTATAGGTCAATATTAAGGTCCGATACCGTTCCGTTAGTTAACATAGAAAAGTGTCTTCGTATTTCCTTGTTTTAATGCACTATTTAAAATATACATAGTGTACCCCCTAATTGACCTATAATTATTTCCTGTGGTAGGGTACACTATTACCCTGTAATATAATACCTGGTCCAATTTAAATATTATGGTTCCATATTAAGGTCTGATATCGCGCCTTGCGTTAGTTAACCATTGAAAGATGTCTTTGAATTTTTAAAGCATTTTAGAACGCTTATTTCCTCATTTTAAGCTTCTCAGAACACTTTATTTCGCATAGGCATACATAGTAAACTTTAGGGTCACGCTGTGTACCCCCTAAGAGACCTATAATTATTTCCCGTGGTAGGGAACAATATTACCCTGTAATATAATACGTGGTCCAATTTAAAAATTATAGGTCAATATTAAGGTCCGATACCGTACCGTTAATTAACATAGAAAAATGTCTTTGAATTTTTAAAGCATTTTAGAACGCTTATTTCCTCATTTTAAGCTTCTCAGAACACTTTATTTCACATAGGCATACATAGTAAACTTTAGGGTCACGCTGTGTACCCCCTAAATGACCTATAATTATTTCCTGTGGTAGGGTACACTATAACCCTGTAATATAATAGGTGGTTAAATTTAAAAATTATAGGTCAATATTAAGGTCCGATTCCGTGCCGTTAGTTAACATAGAAAAGTGTCTTCGAATTTCCTTGTTTTAATGCACTATTTAAAATATACATAGTGTACCCCCTAATTGACCTATAATTATTTCCTGTGGGAGGGTACACTATTACCCTGTAATATAATACCTGGTCCAATATAAATATTATCGGTCAATATTAAGGTCTGATATTGCGCCTTGCGTTAGTTAACCATTGAAAGATGTCTTTGAATTTTTAAAGCATTTTAGAACGCTTATTTCTTCATTTCAAGCATCTCAGAACACTCTATTTCGCATAGGCATACATAGTAAAATTTAGGGTCACGCTGTGTACCCCCTAAATGACCTATAATTATTTCCTGTGGTAGGGTACACTATAACCCTGTAATATAATAGGTGGTTAAATTTAAAAATTATAGGTCAATATTAAGGTCCGATTCCGTGCCGTTAGTTAACATAGAAAAGTGTCTTCGAATTTCCTTGTTTTAATGCACTATTTAAAATATACATAGTGTACCCCCTAATTGACCTATAATTATTTCCTGTGGTAGGGTACACTATTACCCTGTAATATAATACCTGGTCCAATTTAAATATTATGGTTCCATATTAAGGTCTGATATCGCGCCTTGCGTTAGTTAACCATTGAAAGATGTCTTTGAATTTTTAAAGCATTTTAGAACGCTTATTTCCTCATTTTAAGCTTCTCAGAACACTTTATTTCGCATAGGCATACATAGTAAACTTTAGGGTCACGCTGTGTACCCCCTAAGAGACCTATAATTATTTCCCGTGGTAGGGAACAATATTACCCTGTAATATAATACGTGGTCCAATTTAAAAATTATAGGTCAATATTAAGGTCCGATACCGTACCGTTAATTAACATAGAAAAATGTCTTTGAATTTTTAAAGCATTTTAGAACGCTTATTTCCTCATTTTAAGCTTCTCAGAACACTTTATTTCACATAGGCATACATAGTAAACTTTAGGGTCACGCTGTGTACCCCCTAATTGACCTATAATTATTTCCTGTGGTAGGGTACACTATAACCCTGTAATATAATACGTGGTCCAATTTAAAAATTATAGGTCAATATTAAGGTCTGATATTGCGCCTTGCGTTAGTTAACCATTGAAAGATGTCTTTGAAATTTTAAAGCATTTTAGAACGCTTATTTCTTCATTTTAAGCTTCTCAAAACATTTTATTTCGCGTAGGCATACATAGTAAAATTTAGGGTGACGCTGTGTACCCCCTAAATGACCTATAATTATTTCCTGTGGTAGGGTACACTATTACCCTGTAATATAATACGTGGTCCAATTTAAAAATTATAGGTGAATATTAAGTTCCGATACCGTGCCGTTAGTTAACATAGAAAAATGTCTTTGAATTTTAAAAGCATTTTAGAACGCTTATTTCCTCATTTTAAGCTTCTCAGAACACTTTATTTCGCATAGGCATACATAGTAAACTTTAGGGTCACGCTGTGTACCCCCTAAATGACCTATAATTATTTCCTGTGGTAGGGTACACTATAACCCTGTAATATAATACGTGGTCCAATTTAAAAATTATAGGTCAATATTAAGGTCTGATATTGCGCCTTGCGTTAGTTAACCATTGAAAGATGTCTTTGAAATTTTAAAGCATTTTAGAACGCTTATTTCTTCATTTTAAGCTTCTCAAAACATTTTATTTCGCGTAGGCATACATAGTAAAATTTAGGGTGACGCTGTGTACCCCCTAAATGACCTATAATTATTTCCTGTGGTAGGGTACACTATTACCCTGTAATATAATACGTGGTCCAATTTAAAAATTATAGGTGAATATTAAGTTCCGATACCGTGCCGTTAGTTAACATAGAAAAATGTCTTTGAATTTTAAAAGCATTTTAGAACGCTTATTTCCTCATTTTAAGCTTCTCAGAACACTTTATTTCGCATAGGCATACATAGTAAACTTTAGGGTCACGCTGTGTACCCCCTAAATGACCTATAATTATTTCCTGTGGTAGGGTACACTATAACCCTGTAATATAATACGTGGTCCAATTTAAAAATTATAGGTCAATATTAAGGTCCGATACCGTGCCGTTAGTTAACATAGAAAAATGTCTTTGAATTTTTAAAGCAATTTTTGAACGCTTATTTCCTCATTTTAAGCTTCTCAGAGCACTTTATTTCGCATAGGCATATATAGTAAACTTTGGGGTCACTCTGTGTACCCCCTAATTGACCTATAATTATTTCCTGTGGTATGGTACACTATAACCCTGTAATATAATACGTGGTCCAATTTAAAAATTATAGGTCAATATTAAGGTCCGATACCGTTCCGTTAGTTAACATAGAAAAGTGTCTTCGTATTTCCTTGTTTTAATGCACTATTTAAAATATACATAGTGTACCCCCTAATTGACCTATAATTATTTCCTGTGGGAGGGTACACTATTACCCTGTAATATAATACCTGGTCCAATATAAATATTATCGGTCAATATTAAGGTCTGATATCGCGCCTTGCGTTAGTTAACCATTGAAAGATGTCTTTGAATTTTTAAAGCATTTTAGAACGCTTATTTCCTCATTTTAAGCTTCTCAGAACACTTTATTTCGCATAGGCATACATAGTAAACTTTAGGGTCACGCTGTGTACCCCCTAAGAGACCTATAATTATTTCCCGTGGTAGGGAACAATATTACCCTGTAATATAATACGTGGTCCAATTTAAAAATTATAGGTCAATATTAAGGTCCGATACCGTACCGTTAATTAACATAGAAAAATGTCTTTGAATTTTTAAAGCATTTTAGAACGCTTATTTCCTCATTTTAAGCTTCTCAGAACACTTTATTTCACATAGGCATACATAGTAAACTTTAGGGTCACGCTGTGTACCCCCTAATTGACCTATAATTATTTCCTGTGGTAGGGTACACTATAACCCTGTAATATAATACGTGGTCCAATTTAAAAATTATAGGTCAATATTAAGGTCTGATATTGCGCCTTGCGTTAGTTAACCATTGAAAGATGTCTTTGAAATTTTAAAGCATTTTAGAACGCTTATTTCTTCATTTTAAGCTTCTCAAAACATTTTATTTCGCGTAGGCATACATAGTAAAATTTAGGGTGACGCTGTGTACCCCCTAAATGACCTATAATTATTTCCTGTGGTAGGGTACACTATTACCCTGTAATATAATACGTGGTCCAATTTAAAAATTATAGGTGAATATTAAGTTCCGATACCGTGCCGTTAGTTAACATAGAAAAATGTCTTTGAATTTTAAAAGCATTTTAGAACGCTTATTTCCTCATTTTAAGCTTCTCAGAACACTTTATTTCGCATAGGCATACATAGTAAACTTTAGGGTCACGCTGTGTACCCCCTAAATGACCTATAATTATTTCCTGTGGTAGGGTACACTATAACCCTGTAATATAATACGTGGTCCAATTTAAAAATTATAGGTCAATATTAAGGTCCGATACCGTGCCGTTAGTTAACATAGGAAAATGTCTTTGAATTTTTAAAGCAATTTTTGAACGCTTATTTCCTCCTTTTAAGCTTCTCAGAGCACTTTATTTCGCATAGGCATATATAGTAAACTTTGGGGTCACTCTGTGTACCCCCTAATTGACCTATAATTATTTCCTGTGGTATGGTACACTATAACCCTGTAATATAATACGTGGTCCAATTTAAAAATTATAGGTCAATATTAAGGTCCGATACCGTTCCGTTAGTTAACATAGAAAAGTGTCTTCGTATTTCCTTGTTTTAATGCACTATTTAAAATATACATAGTGTACCCCCTAATTGACCTATAATTATTTCCTGTGGGAGGGTACACTATTACCCTGTAATATAATACCTGGTCCAATATAAATATTATCGGTCAATATTAAGGTCTGATATTGCGCCTTGCGTTAGTTAACCATTGAAAGATGTCTTTGAATTTTTAAAGCATTTTAGAACGCTTATTTCTTCATTTCAAGCATCTCAGAACACTCTATTTCTTATAGGCATACATAGTAAACTTTAGGGTCACGCTGTGTACCACCTAATTGACCTATAATTATTTCCTGTGGTAAGGTACACTATTACCCTGTAATATAATACGTGGTACAATTTAAAAATTATAGGTCAATATTAAGGTCCGATACCGTGCCGTTAGTTAACATAGAAAAGTGTCTATGTATTTCCTTGTTTTAATGCACTATTTAAAATATACATAGTGTACCCCCTAAATGACCTATAATTATTTCCTGTGGTAGGGTACACTATTACCCTGTAATATAATAGGTGGTCCAATTTAAAATTTATAGGTCAATATTAAGGTCCGATACCGTGCCGTTAGTTAACATAGAAAAATGTCTTTGAATTTTTAAAGCATTTTAGAACGCTTATTTCTTCATTTTAAGCTTCTCAGAACACTCTATTTCTTATAGGCATACATAGTAAACTTTAGGGTCACGCTGTGTACCACCTAATTGACCTATAATTATTTCCTGTGGTAAGGTACACTATTACCCTGTAATATAATACGTGGTACAATTTAAAAATTATAGGTCAATATTAAGGTCCTATACCGTGCCGTTAGTTAACATAGAAAAGTGTCTTTGTATTTCCTTGTTTTAATGCACTATTTAAAATATACATAGTGTACCCCCTAATTGACCTATAATTATTTCCTGTGGTAGGGTACACTATTACCCTGTAGTATAATACTTGATCCAATTTAAATATTATGGGTCAATATTAAGGTCTGATGTTGCGCTTTGCGTTAGTTAACCATTGAAAGATGTCTTTGAATTTTTAAAGCATTTTAGAACGCTTATTTCTTCATTTTAAGCATCTCAGAACACTCTATTTCGCATAGGCATACATAGTAAGATTTAGGGTCACGCTGTGTACCCCCTAAATGACCTATAATTATTTCCTGTGGTAGGGTACACTATTACCCTGTAATATAATACGTGGTCCAATTTAAAAATTATAGGTCAATATTAAGGTCCGATACCGTGCCGTTAGTTAACATAGAAAAATGTCTTTGAATTTTTAAAGCATTTTTGAACGCTTATTTCCTCATTTTAAGCTTCTCAGAACACTTTATTTCGCATAGGCATACATAGTAAATTTTAGGGTCACTCTGTGTACCCCCTAATTGACCTATAATTATTTCCTGTGGTAGGGTACACTATAACCCTGTAATATAATACGTGGTCCAATTTAAAAATTATAGGTCAATATTAAGGTCCGATACCGTGCCGTTAGTTAACATAGAAAAGTGTCTTCGTATTTTCTTGTTTTAATGCCTTATTTAAAACATACATAGTGTACCCCCTAATTGACCTTTAATTATTTCCTGTTGTAGGGTACACTATTACCCTGTAATATAATACCTGGTCCAATTGAAATATTATGGTTCCATATTAAGGTCTGATATCGCGCCTTGCGTTAGTTAACCATTGAAAGATGTCTTTGAATTTTTAAAGCATTTTAGAAAGCTTATTTCTTCATTTTAAGCTTCTCAGAACACTCTATTTCGCAAAGGCATACATAGTAAATTTTAGGGTCATGCTGTGTACCACCTAATTGACCTATAATTATTTCCTGTGGTAAGGTACACTATTACCCTGTAATATAATACGTGGTACAATTTAAAAATTATAGGTCAATATTAAGGTCCGATACCGTGCCGTTAGTTAACATAGAAAAGTGTCTTCGTATTTCCTTGTTTTAATGCACTATTTAAAATATACATAGTGTACCCCCTAATTGACCTATAATTATTTCCTGTGGTAGGGTACACTATTACCCTGTAACATAATACCTGGTCCAATTTAAATATTATGGGTCAATATTAAGGTCTGATATTGCGCCTTGCGCTAGTTAACCATTGAAAGATGTCTTTGAATTTTTTAAGCATTTTAGAACGCTTATTTCCTCATTTTAAGCTTCTCAGAACACTTTATTTCGCATAGGCATACATAGTAAACTTTAGGGTCACGCTGTGTACCCCCTAATTGACCTATAATTATTTCCTTTGGTAGGGTACACTATTACCCTGCAATATAATACATGGTCCAATTTAAATATTATGGGTCAATATTAAGGTCCGATACCGTGCCGTTAGTTAACATAGAAAAGTGTCTTCGTATTTCCTTGTTTTAATGCACTATTTAAAATATACATAGTGTACCCCCTAATTGACCTATAATTATTTCCTGTGGTAGGGTACACTATTACCCTGTAATATAATACCTGGTCCAATTTAAATATTATGGGTCAATATTAAGGTCTGATATTGCGCCTTGCGTTAGTTAACCATTGAAAGATGTCTTCGAATTTTTAAAGCATTTTAGAACGCTTATTTCTTCATTTTAAGCATCTCAGAACACTCTATTTCGCATAGGCATACATAGTAAAATTTAGGGTCACGCTGTGTACCCCCTAAATGACCTATAATTATTTCCTGTGGTAGGGTACACTATAACCCTGTAATATAATACGTGGTCCAATTTAAAAATTATAGGTCAATATTAAGGTCCGATACCGTGCCGTTAGTTAACATAGAAAAGTGTCTTCGAATTTCCTTGTTTTAATGCACTATTTAAAATATACATAGTGTACCCCCTAATTGACCTATAATTATTTCCTGTGGTAGGGTACACTATTACCCTGTAATATAATACCTGGTCCAATTTAAATATTATGGGTCAATATTAAGGTCTGATATTGCGCCTTGCGCTAGTTAACCATTGAAAGATGTCTTTGAATTTTAAAAGCATTTTAGAACGCATATTTCTTCATTTTAAGCTTCTCAGAACACTTTATTTCGCATAGGCATACATAGTAAACTTTAGGGTCACGCTGTGTACCCCCTAAGTGACCTATAATTATTTCCCGTGGTAGGTAACAATATTACCCTGTAATATAATACGTGGTCCAATTTAAAAATTATAGGTAAATATTAAAGTCCGATACCGTACCGTTAGTTAACATAGAACAATGTCTTTGAATTTTTAAAGCATTTTAGAACGCTTATTTCCTCATTTTAAGCTTCTCAGAACTTTTTATTCCGCATAGGCATACATAGTAAACTTTAGTGTCACGCTGTGTACCCCCTAATTGACCTATAATTATTTCCTGTGGTAGGGTACACTATAACCCTGTAATATAATACATGGTCCAATTTAAAAATTATAGGTCAATATTAAGGTCTGATATTGCGCCTTGCGTTAGTTAACCATTAAAAGATGTCTTTGAATTTTTAAAGCATTTTAGAACGCTTATTTCTTCATTTTAAGCATCTCAGAACACTCTGTTTCGCATAGGCATACATAGTAAATTTTAGGGTCACGCTGTGTACCCCCTAATTGACCTATAATTATTTCCTGTGGTAGGGTACACTATTACCCTGTAATATAATACGTGGTACAATTTAAAAATTATAGGTCAATATTAAGGTCCGATACCGTGCCGTTAGTTAACATAGAAAAATGTCTTAGAATTTTTAAAGCATTTTAGAACGCTTATTTCCTCATTTTAAGCTTCTCAGAACACTTTATTTCGCATAGGCATACATAGTAACCTTTAGGGTCACGCTGTGTACCCCCTAATTGACCTATAATTATTTTCCGTGGTAGGGTACACTATCACCCTGTAATATAATACGTGGCCCAATTTAAAAATTTTAGGTCAATATTAAGGTCCGATACCGTGCCGTTAGTTAACATAGAAAAGTGTCTTCGAATTTCCTTGTTTTAATGCACTATTTAAAATATACATAGTGTACCCCCTAATTGACCTATAATTATTTCCTGTTGTAGGATACACTATTACCCTGTAATATTATACCTGGTCCAATTTAAATATTATGGTTCCATATTAAGGTCTGATATCGCGCCTTGCGTTAGTTAACATAGAAAAATGTTTTTGAATTTTTAAAGCATTTTAGAACGCTTATTTCCTCATTTTAAGCTTCTCAGAACACTTTATTTCGCATAGGCATACATAGTAACCTTTAGGGTCACGCTGTGTACCCCCTAATTGACCTATAATTATTTTCCGTGGTAGGGAACACTATCACCCTGTAATATAATACGTGGCCCAATTTAAAAATTTTAGGTCAATATTAAGGTCCGATACCGTGCCGTTAGTTAACTTAGTTAACATAGAAAAGAGTCTTCGAATTTCCTTATTTTAATGCACTATTTAAAATATACATAGTGTACCCCCTAATTGACCTATAATTATTTCCTGTTGTAGGGTACACTATTACCCTGTAATATAATACCTGGTCCAATTTAAATATTATGGTTCCATATTAAGGTCTGATATCGCGCCTTGCGTAAGTTAACCATTGAAAGATGTCTTTGAATTTTTAAAGCATTTTAGAACGTTTATTTCCTCATTTTAAGCTTTTCAGAACACTTTATTTCGCATAGGCATACATAGTAAACTTTAGGGTCACTCTGTGTACCCCCTAATTGACCTATAATTATTTCCTGTGGTAGGGTACACTATAACCCTGTAATATAATAGGTGGTCCAATTTAAAAATTATAGGTCAATATTAAGGTCCGATACCGTGCCGTTAGTTAACATAGAAAAGTGTCTTCGTATTTCGTTGTTTTAATGCACTATTTAAAATATACATAGTGTACCCCCTAATTGACCTATAATTATTTCCTGTGGTAGGGTACACTATTACCCTGTAATATAATAGGTGGTCCAATTTAAAAATTATAGGTCAATATTAAGGTCCGATACCGTGCCGTTAGTTAACATAGAAAAATGTCTTTGAATTTTTAAAGCATTTTAGAACGCTTATTTCCTCATTTTAAGCTTCTCAGAGCACTTTATTTCGCATAGGCATACATAGTAAACTTTGGGGTCACTTTGTGTACCCCCTAATTGACCTATAATTATTTCCTGTGGTAGGGTACACTATTACCCTGTAATATAATACGTGGTCCAATTTAAAAATTATAGGTCAATATTAAGGTCCGGTACCGTGCCGTTAGTTAACATAGAAAAATGTCTTTGACTTTTTAAAGTATTTTAGTACGCTTATTTCCTCATTTTAAGCTTCTCAGAACACTTTATTTCGCATAGGCATACATAGTAAACTTTAGGGTCACGCTGTGTACCCCCTAATTGACCTATAATTATTTCCTGTGGTAGGGTACACTATAACCCTGTAATATAATACGTGGTCCAATTTAAAAATTATAGGTCAATATTAAGGTCCGATACCGTGCCGTTAGTTAACATAGAAAAGTGTCTTCGAATTTCCTTGTTTTAATGCACTATTTAAAATATACATAGTGTACCCCCTAATTGACCTATAATTATTTCCTGTGGTAGGGTACACTATTACCCTGTAATATAATACCTGGTCTTATTTAAATATTATGGGTCAATATTAAGGTCTGATATTGCGCCTTGCGTTAGTTAACCATTGAAAGATGTCTTTGAATTTTTAAAGCATTTTAGAACGCTTATTTCTTCATTTTAAGCTTCTCAGAACACTTTATTTCGCATACGCATACATAGTAAACTTTAGGGTCACGCTGTGTACCCCCTAATTGACCTATAATTATTTTACGTGGTAGGGTACACTATAACCCTGTAATATAATAGGTGGTTCAATTTAAAAATTTTAGGTCAATATTAAGGTCCGATACCGTGCCGTTAGTTAACATAGAAAAGTGTCTTCGAATTTCCTTGTTTTAATGCACTATTTAAAATATACATAGTGTAGCCCCTAATTGACCTATAATTATTTCCTGTGGTAGGGTACACTATTACCCTGTAATATAATACCTGGTCCAATTTAAATATTATGATTCAATATTAAGGTCTGATATTGCGCCTTGCGCTAGTTAACCATTGAAAGATGTCTTTGAATTTTAAAAGCATTTTAGAACGCATATTTCTTCATTTTAAGCTTCTCAGAACTCTTTATTTCGCATAGGCATACATAGTAAACTTAAGTGTCACGCTGTGTACCCCCTAATTGACCTATGATTATTTCCTGTGGAAGGGTACACTATAACCCTGTAATATAATACGTGGTCCAATTTAAAAATTATAGGTCAATATTAAGGTCTGATATTGCGCCTTGCGTTAGCTAACCATTGAAAGATGTCTTTGAATTTTTAAAGCATTTTAGAACGCTTATTTCTTCATTTTAAGCTTCTCAGAACACTCTATTTCGCATAGGCATACATAGTAACCTTTAGGGTCACGCTGTGTACCCCCTAATTGACCTATAATTATTTTCCGTGGTAGGGTACACTATCACCCTGTAATATAATACGTGGCCCAATTTAAAAATTTTAGGTCAATATTAAGGTCCGATACCGTGCCGTTAGTTAAAATAGAAAAGAGTCTTCGAATTTCCTTGTTTTAATGCACTATTTAAAATATACATAGTGTACCCCCTAATTGACCTATAATTATTTCCTGTTGTAGGGTACACTATTACCCTGTAATATAATACCTGGTCCAATTTAAATATTATGGTTCCATATTAAGGTCTGATATCGCGCCTTGCGTTAGTTAACATAGAAAAATGTTTTTGAATTTTTAAAGCATTTTAGAACGCTTATTTCCTCATTTTAAGCTTCTCAGAACACTTTATTTCGCATAGGCATACATAGTAACCTTTAGGGTCACGCTGTGTACCCCCTAATTGACCTATAATTATTTTCCGTGGTAGGGTACACTATTACCCTGTAATATAATACGTGGCCCAATTTAAAAATTTTAGGTCAATATTAAGGTCCGATACCGTGCCGTTAGTTAACATAGAAAAGATTCTTCGAATTTCCTTGTTTTAATGCACTATTTAAAATATACATAGTGTACCCCTTAATTGACCTTTAATTATTTCCTGTTGTAGGGTACACTATTACCCTGTAATATAATACCTGGTTCTATTTAAATATTATGGTTCCATATTAAGGTCTGATATCGCGCCTTGCGTTAGTTAACCA
Source organism: Parasteatoda tepidariorum (assembly GCF_982258835.1). Classification (NCBI taxonomy): domain Eukaryota; kingdom Metazoa; phylum Arthropoda; class Arachnida; order Araneae; family Theridiidae; genus Parasteatoda; species Parasteatoda tepidariorum. Next base: position 626,688 of record NW_028257374.1, on the reverse strand, counting down.
TTGAAAGATGTGTTTGAATTTTTAAAGCATTTTAGAACGCTTATTTCCTCATTTTAAGCTTTTCAGAACACTTTATTTCGCATAGGCATACATAGTAAACTTTAGGGTCACTCTGTGTACCCCCTAATTGACCTATAATTATTTCCTGTGGTAGGGTACACTATAACCCTGTAATATAATAGGTGGTCCAATTTAAAAATTATAGGTCAATATTAAGGTCCGATACCGTGCCGTTAGTTAACATAGAAAAGTGTCTTCGTATTTCCTTGTTTTAATGCACTATTTAAAATATACATAGTGTACCCCCTAATTGACCTACATATATTTCCTGTGGTAGGGTACACTATTACCCTGTAATATAATACCTGGTCCAATTTAAATATTATAGGTCAATATTAAGGTCCGATACCGTGCCGTTAGTTAACATAGAAAAAGGTCTTTGAATTTTTAAAGCATTTTAGAACGCTTATTTCCTCATTTTAAGCTTCTCAGAACACTTTATTTCGCATAGGCATACATAGTAAACTTTAGGGTCACTCTGTGTACCCCCTAATTGACCTATAATTATTTCCTGTGGTAGGGTACACTATAACCCTGTAATATAATACGTGGTCCAATTTAAAAATTATAGGTCAATATTAAGGTCCGATACCGTGCCGTTAGTTAACATAGAAAAGTGTCTTCGTATTTCCTTGTTTTAATGCACTATTTAAAATATACATAGTGTACCCCCTAATTGACCTATATATATTTCCTGTGGTAGGGTACACTATTACCCTGTAATATAATACCTGGTCCAATTTAAATATTATGGGTCAATATTAAGGTCTGATATCGCGCCTTGCGTTAGTTAACCATTGAAAGATGTCTTTGAATTTTTAAAGCATTTTAGAACGCTTATTTCTTCATTTTAAGCTTCTCAGAACACTCTATTTCGCATAGGCATACATAGTAAACTTTAGGGTCACGCTGTGTACCACCTAATTGACCTATAATTATTTCCTGTGGTAAGGTACACTATTACCCTGTAATATAATACGTGGTACAATTTAAAAATTATAGGTCAATATTAAGGTCCGATACCGTGCCGTTAGTTAACATAGAAAAATGTCTTTGAATTTTTAAAGCATTTTAGAACGCTTATTTCCTCATTTTAAGCTTCTCAGAGCACTTTATTTCGCATAGGCATACATAGTAAACTTTGGGGTCACTCTGTGTACCTCCTAATTGACCTATAATTATTTCCTGTGGTAGGGTACACTATAACCCTGTAATATAATACGTGGTCCAATTTAAAAATTATAGGTCAATATTAAGGTCCGATAACGTGCCGTTAGTTAACATAGAAAAGTGTCTTCATATTTCCTTGTTTTAATGCACTATTTAAAATATACATAGTGTACCCCCTAATTGACCTTTAATTATTTCTTGTGGTAGGGTACACTATTACCCTGTAATATAATACCTGGTCCAATATAAATATTATGGGTCAATATTAAGGTCTGATATTGCGCCTTGCGTTAGTTAACCATTGAAAGATGTCTTTGAATTTTTAAAGCATTTTAGAACGCTTATTTCTACATTTTAAGCATCTCAGAACACTCTATTTCGCATAGGCATACATAGTAAAATTTAGGGTCACGCTGTGTACCCCCTAAATGACCTATAATTATTTCCTGTGGTAGGGTACACTATTACATTGTAATATAATACGTGGTCCAATTTAAAAATTATAGGTCAATATTAAGGTCCGATACCGTGCCGTTAGTTAACATAGAAAAATGTCTTTGAATTTTTAAAGCATTTTAGAACGCTTATTTCCTCATTTTAAGCTTCTCAGAACACTTTATTTCGCATAGGCATACATAGTAAACTTTAGGGTCACGCTGTGTACCCCCTAATTGACCTATAATTATTTCCTGTGGTAGTGTACACTATAACCCTGTAATATAATACGTGGTCCAATTTAAAAATTATAGGTCAATATTAAGGTCCGATACCGTGCCGTTAGTTAACATAGAAAAGTGTCTTCGAATTTCCTTGTTTTAATGCACTATTTAAAATATACATAGTGTACCCCCTAATTGACCTATAATTATTTCCTGTGGTAGGGTACACTATTACCCTGTAATATAATACCTGGTCCAATTTAAATATTATGGGTCAATATTAAGGTCTGATATTGCACCTTGCGTTAGTTAACCATTGAAAGATGTCTTTGAATTTTTAAAGCATTTTAGAACGCTTATTTCTTCATTTTAAGCATCTCAGAACACTCTATTTCGCATAGGCATACATAGTAAAATTTAGGGTCACGCTGTGTACCCCCTAATTGACCTATAATTATTTCCTGTGGAAGGGTACACTATAACCCTGTAATATAATACGTGGTCTAATTTGAAAATTATAGGTCAATATTAAGGTCTGATATTGCGCCTTGCGTTAGCTAACCATTGAAAGATGTCTTTGAATTTTTAAAGCATTTTAGAACGCTTATTTCTTCATTTTAAGCTTCTCAGAACACTCTATTTCGCATAGGCATACATAGTAAACTTTAGGTTCACGCTGTGTACCCCCTAAATGACCTATAATTATTTCCTGTGGTAGGGTACACTATTACCCTGTAATATAATACGTGGTCCAATTTAAAAATTATAGGTCAATATTAAGGTCCGATACCGTGCCGTTAGTTAACATAGAAAAATGTCTTTGAATTTTTAAAGCATTTTAGAACGCTTATTTCCTCATTTTAAGCTTCTCAGAACACTTTATTTCGCATAGGCATTCATAGTAACCTTTAGGGTCACGCTGTGTACCCCCTAATTGACCTATAATTATTTTCCGTGGTAGGGTACACTATCACCCTGTAATATAATACGTGGAACAATTTAAAAATTTTAGGTCAATATTAAGGTCCGATACCGTGCCGTTTGTTAACATAGAAAAGAGTCTTCGAATTTTCTTGTTTTAATGCACTATTTAAAATATACATAGTGTACCCCCTAATTGACCTATAATTATTTCCTGTTGTAGGGTACACTATTACCCTGTAATATAATACCTGGTCCAATTTAATTATTATGGTTCTATATTAAGGTCTGATATCGCGCCTTGCGTTAGTAAACATAGAAAAATGTTTTTGAATTTTTAAAGCATTTTAGAACGCTTATTTCCTCATTTTAATCTTCTCAGAACACTTTATTTCGCATAGGCATACATAGTAACCTTTAGGGTCACGCTGTTTACCCCCTAATTGACCTATAATTATTTTCCGTGGTAGGGTACACTATCACCCTGTAATATAATACGTGGCCCAATTTAAAAATTTTAGGTCAATATTAAGGTCCGATACCGTGCCGTTAGTTAACATAGAAAAGAGTCTTCGAATTTCCTTGTTTTAATGCACTATTTAAAATATACATAGTGTACCCCCTAATTGACCTATAATTATTTCCTGTTGTAGGGTACACTATTACCCTGTAATATAATACCTGGACCTATTTAAATATTATGGTTCCATATTAAGGTCTGATATCGCGCCTTGCATTAGTTAACCATTGAAAGATGTCTTTGAATTTTTAAAGCATTTTAGAACGCTTATTTCCTCATTTTAAGCTTTTCAGAACACTTTATTTCGCATAGGCATACATAGTAAACTTTAGGGTCACTCTGTGTACCCCCTAATTGACCTGTAAGTATTTCCTGTGGTAGGGTACACTATAACCCTGTAATATAATAGGTGGTCCAATTTAAAAATTATAGGTCAATATTAAGGTCCGATACCGTGCCGTTAGTTAACATAGAAAAGTGTCTTCGTATATCCTTGTTTTAATGCACTATTTAAAATATACATAGTGTACCCCCTAATTGACCTATATATATTTCCGGTGGTAGGGTACACTATTACTCTGTAATATAATACCTGGTCTAATTCAAATATTTTAGGTCAATATTAAGGTCCGATACCGTGCCGTTAGTTAACATAGAAAAAGGTCTTTGAATTTTTAAAGCATTTTAGAACGCTTATTTCCTCATTTTAAGCTTCTCAGAACACTTTATTTCGCATAGGCATACATAGTAAACTTTAGGGTCACTCTGTGTACCCCCTAATTGACCTATAATTATTTCCTGTTGTAGGGTACACTATTACCCTGTAATATAATACCTGGTCCAATTTAAATATTATGGTTCCATATTAAGGTCTGATATCGCGCCTTGCGTTAGTTAACATAGAAAAATGTTTTTGAACTTTTAAAGCATTTTAGAACGCTTATTTCCTCATTTTAAGCTTCTCAGAACACTTTATTTCGCATAGGCATACATAGTAACCTTTAGGGTCACGCTGTGTACCCCCTAATTGACCTATAATTATTTTCCGTGGTAGGGAACACTATCACCCTGTAATATAATACGTGGCCCAATTTAAAAATTTTAGGTCAATATTAAGGTCCGATACCGTGCCGTTAGTTAACTTAGTTAACATAGAAAAGAGTCTTCGAATTTCCTTATTTTAATGCACTATTTAAAATATACATAGTGTACCCCCTAATTGACCTATAATTATTTCCTGTTGTAGGGTACACTATTACCCTGTAATATAATACCTGGTCCAATTTAAATATTATGGTTCCATATTAAGGTCTGATATCGCGCCTTGCGTTAGTTAACATAGAAAAATGTTTTTGAATTTTTAAAGCATTTTAGAACGCTTATTTCCTCATTTTAAGCTTCTCAGAACACTTTATTTCGCATAGGCATACATAGTAACCTTTAGGGTCACGCTGTGTACCCCCTAATTGACCTATAATTATTTTCCGTGGTAGGGAACACTATCACCCTGTAATATAATACGTGGCCCAATTTAAAAATTTTAGGTCAATATTAAGGTCCGATACCGTGCCGTTAGTTAACTTAGTTAACATAGAAAAGAGTCTTCGAATTTCCTTATTTTAATGCACTATTTAAAATATACATAGTGTACTCCCTAATTGACCTATAATTATTTCCTGTTGTAGGGTACACTATTACCCTGTAATATAATACCTGGTCCAATTTAAATATTATGGTTCCATATTAAGGTCTGATATCGCGCCTTGCGTAAGTTAACCATTGAAAGATGTCTTTGAATTTTTAAAGCATTTTAGAACGCTTATTTCCTCATTTTAAGCTTTTAAGAACACTTTATTTCGCATAGGCATAAATAGTAAACTTTAGGGTCACTCTGTGTACCCCCTAATTGACCTATAATTATTTCCTGTGGTAGGGTACACTATAACCCTGTAATATAATAGGTGGTCCAATTTAAAAATTATAGGTCAATATTAAGGTCCGATACCGTGCCGTTAGTTAACATAGAAAAGTGTCTTCGTATTTCCTTGTTTTAATGCACTATTTAAAATATACATAGTGTACCCCCTAATTGACCTATAATTATTTCCTGTGGTAGGGTACACTATTACCCTGTAATATAATAGGTGGTCCAATTTAAAAATTATAGGTCAATATTAAGGTCCGATACCGTGCCGTTAGTTAACATAGAAAAATGTCTTTGAATTTTTAAAGCATTTTAGAACGCTTATTTCCTCATTTTAAGCTTCTCAGAGCACTTTATTTCGCATAGGCATACATAGTAAACTTTGGGGTCACTTTATGTACCCCCTAATTGACCTATAATTATTTCCTGTGGTAGGGTACACTATTACCCTGTAATATAATACGTGGTCCAATTTAAAAATTATAGGTCAATATTAAGGTCCGGTACCGTGCCGTTAGTTAACATAGAAAAATGTCTTTGACTTTTTAAAGTATTTTAGAACGCTTATTTCCTCATTTTAAGCTTCTCAGAACACTTTATTTCGCATAGGCATACATAGTAAACTTTAGGGTCACGCTGTGTACCCCCTAATTGACCTATAATTATTTCCTGTGGTAGGGTACACTATAACCCTGTAATATAATACGTGGTCCAATTTAAAAATTATAGGTCAATATTAAGGTCCGATACCGTGCCGTTAGTTAACATAGAAAAGTGTCTTCGAATTTCCTTGTTTTAATGCACTATTTAAAATATACATAGTGTACCCCCTAATTGACCTATAATTATTTCCTGTGGTAGGGTACACTATTACCCTGTAATATAATACCTGGTCTAATTTAAATATTATGGGTCAATATTAAGGTCTGATATTGCGCCTTGCGTTAGTTAAACATTGAAAGATGTCTTTGAATTTTTAAAGCATTTTAGAACGCTTATTTCTTCATTTTAAGCTTCTCAGAACACTTTATTTCGCATACGCATACATAGTAAACTTTAGGGTCACGCTGTGTACCCCCTAATTGACCTATAATTATTTTACGTGGTAGGGTACACTATAACCCTGTAATATAATAGGTGGTTCAATTTAAAAATTTTAGGTCAATATTAAGGTCCGATACCGTGCCGTTAGTTAGCATAGAAAAGTGTCTTCGAATTTCCTTGTTTTAATGCACTATTTAAAATATACATAGTGTACCCCCTAATTGACCTATAATTATTTCCTGTGGTAGGGTACACTATTACCCTGTAATATAATACCTGGTCCAATTTAAATATTATGATTCAATATTAAGGTCTGATATTGCGCCTTGCGCTAGTTAACCATTGAAAGATGTCTTTGAATTTTAAAAGCATTTTAGAACGCATATTTCTTCATTTTAAGCTTCTCAGAACTCTTTATTTCGCATAGGCATACGTAGTAAACTTAAGTGTCACGCTGTGTACCCCCTAATTGACCTATAATTATTTCCTGTGGAAGGGTACACTATAACCCTGTAATATAATACGTGGTCCAATTTAAAAATTATAGGTCAATATTAAGGTCTGATATTGCGCCTTGCGTTAGCTAACCATTGAAAGATGTCTTTGAATTTTTAAAGCATTTTAGAACGCTTATTTCTTCATTTTAAGCTTCTCAGAACACTCTATTTCGCATAGGCATACATAGTAACCTTTAGGGTCACGCTGTGTACCCCCTAAATGACCTATAATTATTTTCCGTGGTAGGGTACACTATCACCCTGTAATATAATACGTGGCCCAATTTAAAAATTTTAGGTCAATATTAAGGTCCGATACCGTGCCGTTAGTTAACATAGAAAAGAGTCTTCGAATTTCCTTGTTTTAATGCACTATTTAAAATATACATAGTGTACCCCCTAATTGACCTACAATTATTTCCTGTTGTAGGGTACACTATTACCCTGTAATATAATATCTGGTCCAATTTAAATATTATGGTTCCATATTAAGGTCTGATATCGCGCCTTGCGTTAGTTAACATAGAAAAATGTTTTTGAATTTTTAAAGCATTTTAGAACGCTTATTTCCTCATTTTAAGCTTCTCAGAACACTTTATTTCGCATAGGCATACATAGTAACCTTTAGGGTCACTCTGTGTACCCACTAATTGACCTATAATTATTTCCTGTGGTAGGGTACACTATAACCCTGTAATATAATAGGTGGTCCAATTTAAAAATTATAGGTCAATATTAAGGTCCGATACCGTGCCGTTAGTTAACATAGAAAAGTGTCTTCGTATTTCCTTGTTTTAATGCACTATTTAAAATATACATAGTGTACCCCCTAATTGACCTATATATATTTCCTATGGTAGGGTACACTATTACCCTGTAATATAATACCTGGTCCAATTTAAATATTATAGGTCAATATTAAGGTCCGATACCGTGCCGTTAGTTAACATAGAAAAAGGTCTTTGAATTTTTAAAGCATTTTAGAACGCTTATTTCCTCATTTTAAGCTTCTCAGAACACTTTATTTCGCATAGGCATACATAGTAAACTTTAGGGTCACTCTGTGTACCCCCTAATTGACCTATAATTATTTCCTGTGGTAGGGTACACTATAACCCTGTAATATAATACGTGGTCCAATTTAAAAATTATAGGTCAATATTAAGGTCCGATACCGTGCCGTTAGTTAACATAGAAAAGTGTCTTCGTATTTCCTTGTTTTAATGCACTATTTAAAATATACATAGTGTACCCCCTAATTGACCTATATATATTTCCTGTGGTAGGGTACACTATTACCCTGTAATATAATACCTGGTCCAATTTAAATATTATGGGTCAATATTAAGGTCTGATATCGCGCCTTGCGTTAGTTAACCATTGAAAGATGTCTTTGAATTTTTAAAGCATTTTAGAACGCTTATTTCTTCATTTTAAGCTTCTCAGAACACTCTATTTCGCATAGGCATACATAGTAAACTTTAGGGTCACGCTGTGTACCACCTAATTGACCTATAATTATTTCCTGTGGTAAGGTACACTATTACCCTGTAATATAATACGTGGTACAATTTAAAAATTATAGGTCAATATTAAGGTCCGATACCGTGCCGTTAGTTAACATAGAAAAATGTCTTTGAATTTTTAAAGCATTTTAGAACGCTTATTTCCTCATTTTAAGCTTCTCAGAGCACTTTATTTCGCATAGGCATACATAGTAAACTTTGGGGTCACTCTGTGTACCTCCTAATTGACCTATAATTATTTCCTGTGGTAGGGTACACTATAACCCAGTAATATAATACGTGGTCCAATTTAAAAATTATAGGTCAATATTAAGGTCCGATACCGTGCCGTTAGTTAACATAGAAAAGTGTCTTCATATTTCCTTGTTTTAATGCACTATTTAAAATATACATAGTGTACCCCCTAATTGACCTATAATTATTTCTTGTGGTAGGGTACACTATTACCCTGTAATATAATACCTGGTCCAATATAAATATTATGGGTCAATATTAAGGTCTGATATTGCGCCTTGCGTTAGTTAACCATTGAAAGATGTCTTTGAATTTTTAAAGCATTTTAGAACGCTTATTTCTTCATTTTAAGCATCTCAGAACACTCTATTTCGCATAGGCATACATAGTAAAATTTAGGGTCACGCTGTGTACCCCCTAAATGACCTATAATTATTTCCTGTGGTAGGGTACACTATTACATTGTAATATAATACGTGGTCCAATTTAAAAATTATAGGTCAATATTAAGGTCCGATACCGTGCCGTTAGTTAACATAGAAAAATGTCTTTGAACTTTTAAAGCATTTTAGAACGCTTATTTCCTCATTTTAAGCTTCTCAGAACACTTTATTTCGCATAGGCATACATAGTAAACTTTAGGGTCACGCTGTGTACCCCCTAATTGACCTATAATTATTTCCTGTGGTAGTGTACACTATAACCCTGTAATATAATACGTGGTCCAATTTAAAAATTATAGGTCAATATTAAGGTCCGATACCGTGCCGTTAGTTAACATAGAAAAGTGTCTTCGAATTTCCTTGTTTTAATGCACTATTTAAAATATACATAGTGTACCCCCTAATTGACCTATAATTATTTCCTGTGGTAGGGTACACTATTACCCTGTAATATAATACCTGGTCCAATTTAAATATTATGGTTCTATATTAAGGTCTGATATCGCGCCTTGCGTTAGTAAACATAGAAAAATGTTTTTGAATTTTTAAAGCATTTTAGAACGCTTATTTCCTCATTTTAAGCTTCTCAGAACACTTTATTTCGCATAGGCATACATAGTAACCTTTAGGGTCACGCTGTGTACCCCCTAATTGACCTATAATTATTTTCCGTGGTAGGGTACACTATCACCCTGTAATATAATACGTGGCCCAATTTAAAAATTTTAGGTCAATATTAAGGTCCGATACCGTGCCGTTAGTTAACATAGAAAAGAGTCTTCGAATTTCCTTGTTTTAATGCACTATTTAAAATATACATAGTGTACCCCCTAATTGACCTATAATTATTTCCTGTTGTAGGGTACACTATTACCCTGTAATATAATACCTGGACCTATTTAAATATTATGGTTCCATATTAAGGTCTGATATCGCGCCTTGCGTTAGTTAACCATTGAAAGATGTCTTTGAATTTTTAAAGCATTTTAGAACGCTTATTTTCTCATTTTAAGCTTTTCAGAACACTTTATTTCGCATAGGCATACATAGTAAACTTTAGGGTCACTCTGTGTACCCCCTAATTGACCTATAATTATTTCCTGTGGTAGGGTACACTATAACCCTGTAATATAATAGGTGGTCCAATTTAAAAATTATAGGTCAATATTAAGGTCTGATATTGCGCCTTGCGCTAGTTAACCATTGAAAGATGTCTTTGAATTTTAAAAGCATTTTAGAACGCATATTTCTTCATTTTAAGCTTCTCAGAACTCTTTATTTCGCATAGGCATACATAGTAAACTTAAGTGTCACGCTGTGTACCCCCTAATTGACCTATAATTATTTCCTGTGGAAGGGTACACTATAACCCTGTAATATAATACGTGGTCCAATTTAAAAATTATAGGTCAATATTAAGGTCTGATATTGCGCCTTGCGTTAGCTAACCATTGAAAGATGTCTTTGAATTTTTAAAGCATTTTAGAACGCTTATTTCTTCATTTTAAGCTTCTCAGAACACTCTATTTCGCATAGGCATACATAGTAACCTTTAGGGTCACGCTGTGTACCCCCTAATTGACCTATAATTATTTTCCGTGGTAGGGTACACTATCACCCTGTAATATAATACGTGGCCCAATTTAAAAATTTTAGGTCAATATTAAGGTCCGATGCCGTGCCGTTAGTTAACATAGAAAAGAGTCTTCGAATTTCCTTGTTTTAATGCACTATTTAAAATATACATAGTGTACCCCCTAATTGACCTATAATTATTTCCTGTTGTAGGGTACACTATTACCCTGTAATATAATACCTGGTCCAATTTAAATATTATGGTTCCATATTAAGGTCTGATATCGCGCCTTGCGTTAGTTAACATAGAAAAATGTTTTTGTATTTTTAAAGCATTTTAGAACGCTTATTTCCTCATTTTAAGCTTCTCAGAACACTTTATTTCGCATAGGCATACATAGTAACCTTTAGGGTCACTCTGTGTACCCACTAATTGACCTATAATTATTTCCTGTGGTAGGGTACACTATAACCCTGTAATATAATAGGTGGTCCAATTTAAAAATTATAGGTCAATATTAAGGTCCGATACCGTGCCGTTAGTTAACATAGAAAAGTGTCTTCGTATATCCTTGTTTTAATGCACTATTTAAAATATACATAGTGTACCCCCTAATTGACCTATATATATTTCCGGTGGTAGGGTACACTATTACTCTGTAATATAATACCTGGTCTAATTCAAATATTTTAGGTCAATATTAAGGTCCGATACCGTGCCGTTAGTTAACATAGAAAAAGGTCTTTGAATTTTTAAAGCATTTTAGAACGCTTATTTCCTCATTTTAAGCTTCTCAGAACACTTTATTTCGCATAGGCATACATAGTAAACTTTAGGGTCACTCTGTGTACCCCCTAATTGACCTATAATTATTTCCTGTTGTAGGGTACACTATTACCCTGTAATATAATACCTGGTCCAATTTAAATATTATGGTTCCATATTAAGGTCTGATATCGCGCCTTGCGTTAGTTAACATAGAAAAATGTTTTTGAACTTTTAAAGCATTTTAGAACGCTTATTTCCTCATTTTAAGCTTCTCAGAACACTTTATTTCGCATAGGCATACATAGTAACCTTTAGGGTCACGCTGTGTACCCCCTAATTGACCTATAATTATTTTCCGTGGTAGGGAACACTATCACCCTGTAATATAATACGTGGCCCAATTTAAAAATTTTAGGTCAATATTAAGGTCCGATACCGTGCCGTTAGTTAACTTAGTTAACATAGAAAAGAGTCTTCGAATTTCCTTATTTTAATGCACTATTTAAAATATACATAGTGTACTCCCTAATTGACCTATAATTATTTCCTGTTGTAGGGTACACTATTACCCTGTAATATAATACCTGGTCCAATTTAAATATTATGGTTCCATATTAAGGTCTGATATCGCGCCTTGCGTAAGTTAACCATTGAAAGATGTCTTTGAATTTTTAAAGCATTTTAGAACGCTTATTTCCTCATTTTAAGCTTTTCAGAACACTTTATTTCGCATAGGCATAAATAGTAAACTTTAGGGTCACTCTGTGTACCCCCTAATTGACCTATAATTATTTTCTGTGGTAGGGTACACTATAACCCTGTAATATAATAGGTGGTCCAATTTAAAAATTATAGGTCAATATTAAGGTCCGATACCGTGCCGTTAGTTAACATAGAAAAGTGTCTTCGTATTTCCTTGTTTTAATGCACTATTTAAAATATACATAGTGTACCCCCTAATTGACCTATAATTATTTCCTGTGGTAGGGTACACTATTACCCTGTAATATAATAGGTGGTCCAATTTAAAAATTATAGGTCAATATTAAGGTCCGATACCGTGCCGTTAGTTAACATAGAAAAATGTCTTTGAATTTTTAAAGCATTTTAGAACGCTTATTTCCTCATTTTAAGCTTCTCAGAGCACTTTATTTCGCATAGGCATACATAGTAAACTTTGGGGTCACTTTATGTACCCCCTAATTGACCTATAATTATTTCCTGTGGTAGGGTACACTATTACCCTGTAATATAATACGTGGTCCAATTTAAAAATTATAGGTCAATATTAAGGTCCGGTACCGTGCCGTTAGTTAACATAGAAAAATGTCTTTGACTTTTTAAAGTATTTTAGAACGCTTATTTCCTCATTTTAAGCTTCTCAGAACACTTTATTTCGCATAGGCATACATAGTAAACTTTAGGGTCACGCTGTGTACCCCCTAATTGACCTATAATTATTTCCTGTGGTAGGGTACACTATAACCCTGTAATATAATACGTGGTCCAATTTAAAAATTATAGGTCAATATTAAGGTCCGATACCGTGCCGTTAGTTAACATAGAAAAGAGTCTTCGAATTTCCTTGTTTTAATGCACTATTTAAAATATACATAGTGTACCCCCTAATTGACCTACAATTATTTCCTGTTGTAGGGTACACTATTACCCTGTAATATAATATCTGGTCCAATTTAAATATTATGGTTCCATATTAAGGTCTGATATCGCGCCTTGCGTTAGTTAACATAGAAAAATGTTTTTGAATTTTTAAAGCATTTTAGAACGCTTATTTCCTCATTTTAAGCTTCTCAGAACACTTTATTTCGCATAGGCATACATAGTAACCTTTAGGGTCACTCTGTGTACCCACTAATTGACCTATAATTATTTCCTGTGGTAGGGTACACTATAACCCTGTAATATAATAGGTGGTCCAATTTAAAAATTATAGGTCAATATTAAGGTCCGATACCGTGCCGTTAGTTAACATAGAAAAGTGTCTTCGTATTTCCTTGTTTTAATGCACTATTTAAAATATACATAGTGTACCCCCTAATTGACCTATATATATTTCCTATGGTAGGGTACACTATTACCCTGTAATATAATACCTGGTCCAATTTAAATATTATAGGTCAATATTAAGGTCCGATACCGTGCCGTTAGTTAACATAGAAAAAGGTCTTTGAATTTTTAAAGCATTTTAGAACGCTTATTTCCTCATTTTAAGCTTCTCAGAACACTTTATTTCGCATAGGCATACATAGTAAACTTTAGGGTCACTCTGTGTACCCCCTAATTGACCTATAATTATTTCCTGTGGTAGGGTACACTATAACCCTGTAATATAATACGTGGTCCAATTTAAAAATTATAGGTCAATATTAAGGTCCGATACCGTGCCGTTAGTTAACATAGAAAAGTGTCTTCGTATTTCCTTGTTTTAATGCACTATTTAAAATATACATAGTGTACCCCCTAATTGACCTATATATATTTCCTGTGGTAGGGTACACTATTACCCTGTAATATAATACCTGGTCCAATTTAAATATTATGGGTCAATATTAAGGTCTGATATCGCGCCTTGCGTTAGTTAACCATTGAAAGATGTCTTTGAATTTTTAAAGCATTTTAGAACGCTTATTTCTTCATTTTAAGCTTCTCAGAACACTCTATTTCGCATAGGCATACATAGTAAACTTTAGGGTCACGCTGTGTACCACCTAATTGACCTATAATTATTTCCTGTGGTAAGGTACACTATTACCCTGTAATATAATACGTGGTACAATTTAAAAATTATAGGTCAATATTAAGGTCCGATACCGTGCCGTTAGTTAACATAGAAAAATGTCTTTGAATTTTTAAAGCATTTTAGAACGCTTATTTCCTCATTTTAAGCTTCTCAGAGCACTTTATTTCGCATAGGCATACATAGTAAACTTTGGGGTCACTCTGTGTACCTCCTAATTGACCTATAATTATTTCCTGTGGTAGGGTACACTATAACCCTGTAATATAATACGTGGTCCAATTTAAAAATTATAGGTCAATATTAAGGTCCGATACCGTGCCGTTAGTTAACATAGAAAAGTGTCTTCATATTTCCTTGTTTTAATGCACTATTTAAAATATACATAGTGTACCCCCTAATTGACCTATAATTATTTCTTGTGGTAGGGTACACTATTACCCTGTAATATAATACCTGGTCCAATATAAATATTATGGGTCAATATTAAGGTCTGATATTGCGCCTTGCGTTAGTTAACCATTGAAAGATGTCTTTGAATTTTTAAAGCATTTTAGAACGCTTATTTCTTCATTTTAAGCATCTCAGAACACTCTATTTCGCATAGGCATACATAGTAAAATTTAGGGTCACGCTGTGTACCCCCTAAATGACCTATAATTATTTCCTGTGGTAGGGTACACTATTACATTGTAATATAATACGTGGTCCAATTTAAAAATTATAGGTCAATATTAAGGTCCGATACCGTGCCGTTAGTTAACATAGAAAAATGTCTTTGAACTTTTAAAGCATTTTAGAACGCTTATTTCCTCATTTTAAGCTTCTCAGAACACTTTATTTCGCATAGGCATACATAGTAAACTTTAGGGTCACGCTGTGTACCCCCTAATTGACCTATAATTATTTCCTGTGGTAGTGTACACTATAACCCTGTAATATAATACGTGGTCCAATTTAAAAATTATAGGTCAATATTAAGGTCCGATACCGTGCCGTTAGTTAACATAGAAAAGTGTCTTCGAATTTCCTTGTTTTAATGCACTATTTAAAATATACATAGTGTACCCCCTAATTGACCTATAATTATTTCCTGTGGTAGGGTACACTATTACCCTGTAATATAATACCTGGTCCAATTTAAATATTATGGTTCTATATTAAGGTCTGATATCGCGCCTTGCGTTAGTAAACATAGAAAAATGTTTTTGAATTTTTAAAGCATTTTAGAACGCTTATTTCCTCATTTTAAGCTTCTCAGAACACTTTATTTCGCATAGGCATACATAGTAACCTTTAGGGTCACGCTGTGTACCCCCTAATTGACCTATAATTATTTTCCGTGGTAGGGTACACTATCACCCTGTAATATAATACGTGGCCCAATTTAAAAATTTTAGGTCAATATTAAGGTCCGATACCGTGCCGTTAGTTAACATAGAAAAGAGTCTTCGAATTTCCTTGTTTTAATGCACTATTTAAAATATACATAGTGTACCCCCTAATTGACCTATAATTATTTCCTGTTGTAGGGTACACTATTACCCTGTAATATAATACCTGGACCTATTTAAATATTATGGTTCCATATTAAGGTCTGATATCGCGCCTTGCGTTAGTTAACCATTGAAAGATGTCTTTGAATTTTTAAAGCATTTTAGAACGCTTATTTCCTCATTTTAAGCTTTTCAGAACACTTTATTTCGCATAGGCATACATAGTAAACTTTAGGGTCACTCTGTGTACCCCCTAATTGACCTATAATTATTTCCTGTGGTAGGGTACACTATAACCCTGTAATATAATAGGTGGTCCAATTTAAAAATTATAGGTCAATATTAAGGTCTGATATTGCGCCTTGCGCTAGTTAACCATTGAAAGATGTCTTTGAATTTTAAAAGCATTTTAGAACGCATATTTCTTCATTTTAAGCTTCTCAGAACTCTTTATTTCGCATAGGCATACATAGTAAACTTAAGTGTCACGCTGTGTACCCCCTAATTGACCTATAATTATTTCCTGTGGAAGGGTACACTATAACCCTGTAATATAATACGTGGTCCAATTTAAAAATTATAGGTCAATATTAAGGTCTGATATTGCGCCTTGCGTTAGCTAACCATTGAAAGATGTCTTTGAATTTTTAAAGCATTTTAGAACGCTTATTTCTTCATTTTAAGCTTCTCAGAACACTCTATTTCGCATAGGCATACATAGTAACCTTTAGGGTCACGCTGTGTACCCCCTAATTGACCTATAATTATTTTCCGTGGTAGGGTACACTATCACCCTGTAATATAATACGTGGCCCAATTTAAAAATTTTAGGTCAATATTAAGGTCCGATGCCGTGCCGTTAGTTAACATAGAAAAGAGTCTTCGAATTTCCTTGTTTTAATGCACTATTTAAAATATACATAGTGTACCCCCTAATTGACCTATAATTATTTCCTGTTGTAGGGTACACTATTACCCTGTAATATAATACCTGGTCCAATTTAAATATTATGGTTCCATATTAAGGTCTGATATCGCGCCTTGCGTTAGTTAACATAGAAAAATGTTTTTGTATTTTTAAAGCATTTTAGAACGCTTATTTCCTCATTTTAAGCTTCTCAGAACACTTTATTTCGCATAGGCATACATAGTAACCTTTAGGGTCACTCTGTGTACCCACTAATTGACCTATAATTATTTCCTGTGGTAGGGTACACTATAACCCTGTAATATAATAGGTGGTCCAATTTAAAAATTATAGGTCAATATTAAGGTCCGATACCGTGCCGTTAGTTAACATAGAAAAGTGTCTTCGTATTTCCTTGTTTTAATGCACTATTTAAAATATACATAGTGTACCCCCTAATTGACCTATATATATTTCCTGTGGTAGGGTACACTATTACCCTGTAATATAATACCTGGTCCAATTTAAATATTATGGGTCAATATTAAGGTCTGATATCGCGCCTTGCGTTAGTTAACCATTGAAAGATGTCTTTGAATTTTTAAAGCATTTTAGAACGCTTATTTCTTCATTTTAAGCTTCTCAGAACACTCTATTTCGCATAGGCATACATAGTAAACTTTAGGGTCACGCTGTGTACCACCTAATTGACCTATAATTATTTCCTGTGGTAAGGTACATTATTACCCTGTAATATAATACGTGGTACAATTTAAAAATTATAGGTCAATATTAAGGTCCGATACCGTGCCGTTAGTTAACATAGAAAAATGTCTTTGAATTTTTAAAGCATTTTAGAACGCTTATTTCCTCATTTTAAGCTTCTCAGAGCACTTTATTTCGCATAGGCATACATAGTAAACTTTGGGGTCACTCTGTGTACCTCCTAATTGACCTATAATTATTTCCTGTGGTAGGGTACACTATAACCCTGTAATATAATACGTGGTCCAATTTAAAAATTATAGGTCAATATTAAGGTCCGATACCGTGCCGTTAGTTAACATAGAAAAGTGTCTTCATATTTCCTTGTTTTAATGCACTATTTAAAATATACATAGTGTACCCCCTAATTGACCTATAATTATTTCTTGTGGTAGGGTACACTATTACCCTGTAATATAATACCTGGTCCAATATAAATATTATGGGTCAATATTAAGGTCTGATATTGCGCCTTGCGTTAGTTAACCATTGAAAGATGTCTTTGAATTTTTAAAGCATTTTAGAACGCTTATTTCTTCATTTTAAGCATCTCAGAACACTCTATTTCGCATAGGCATACATAGTAAAATTTAGGGTCACGCTGTGTACCCCCTAAATGACCTATAATTATTTCCTGTGGTAGGGTACACTATTACATTGTAATATAATACGTGGTCCAATTTAAAAATTATAGGTCAATATTAAGGTCCGATACCGTGCCGTTAGTTAACATAGAAAAATGTCTTTGAATTTTTAAAGCATTTTAGAACGCTTATTTCCTCATTTTAAGCTTCTCAGAACACTTTATTTCGCATAGGCATACATAGTAAACTTTAGGGTCACGCTGTGTACCCCCTAATTGACCTATAATTATTTCCTGTGGTAGTGTACACTATAACCCTGTAATATAATACGTGGTCCAATTTAAAAATTATAGGTCAATATTAAGGTCCGATACCGTGCCGTTAGTTAACATAGAAAAGTGTCTTCGAATTTCCTTGTTTTAATGCACTATTTAAAATATACATAGTGTACCCCCTAATTGACCTATAATTATTTCCTGTGGTAGGGTACACTATTACCCTGTAATATAATACCTGGTCCAATTTAAATATTATGGTTCTATATTAAGGTCTGATATCGCGCCTTGCGTTAGTAAACATAGAAAAATGTTTTTGAATTTTTAAAGCATTTTAGAACGCTTATTTCCTCATTTTAAGCTTCTCAGAACACTTTATTTCGCATAGGCATACATAGTAACCTTTAGGGTCACGCTGTGTACCCCCTAATTGACCTATAATTATTTTCCGTGGTAGGGTACACTATCACCCTGTAATATAATACGTGGCCCAATTTAAAAATTTTAGGTCAATATTAAGGTCCGATACCGTGCCGTTAGTTAACATAGAAAAGAGTCTTCGAATTTCCTTGTTTTAATGCACTATTTAAAATATACATAGTGTACCCCCTAATTGACCTATAATTATTTCCTGTTGTAGGGTACACTATTACCCTGTAATATAATACCTGGACCTATTTAAATATTATGGTTCCATATTAAGGTCTGATATCGCGCCTTGCGTTAGTTAACCATTGAAAGATGTCTTTGAATTTTTAAAGCATTTTAGAACGCTTATTTCCTCATTTTAAGCTTTTCAGAACACTTTATTTCGCATAGGCATACATAGTAAACTTTAGGGTCACTCTGTGTACCCCCTAATTGACCTATAATTATTTCCTGTGGTAGGGTACACTATAACCCTGTAATATAATAGGTGGTCCAATTTAAAAATTATAGGTCAATATTAAGGTCTGATATTGCGCCTTGCGCTAGTTAACCATTGAAAGATGTCTTTGAATTTTAAAAGCATTTTAGAACGCATATTTCTTCATTTTAAGCTTTTCAGAACTCTTTATTTCGCATAGGCATACATAGTAAACTTAAGTGTCACGCTGTGTACCCCCTAATTGACCTATAAGTATTTCCTGTGGAAGGGTACACTATAACCCTGTAATATAATACGTGGTCCAATTTAAAAATTATAGGTCAATATTAAGGTCTGATATTGCGCCTTGCGTTAGCTAACCATTGAAAGATGTCTTTGAATTTTTAAAGCATTTTAGAACGCTTATTTCTTCATTTTAAGCTTCTCAGAACACTCTATTTCGCATAGGCATACATAGTAACCTTTAGGGTCACGCTGTGTACCCCCTAATTGACCTATAATTATTTTCCGTGGTAGGGTACACTATCACCCTGTAATATAATACGTGGCCCAATTTAAAAATTTTAGGTCAATATTAAGGTCCGATACCGTGCCGTTAGTTAACATAGAAAAGAGTCTTCGAATTTCCTTGTTTTAATGCACTATTTAAAATATACATAGTGTACCCCCTAATTGACCTATAATTATTTCCTGTTGTAGGGTACACTATTACCCTGTAATATAATACCTGGTCCAATTTAAATATTATGGTTCCATATTAAGGTCTGATATCGCGCCTTGCGTTAGTTAACATAGAAAAATGTTTTTGAATTTTTAAAGCATTTTAGAACGCTTATTTCCTCATTTTAAGCTTCTCAGAACACTTTATTTCGCATAGGCATACATAGTAACCTTTAGGGTCACTCTGTGTACCCACTAATTGACCTATAATTATTTCCTGTGGTAGGGTACACTATAACCCTGTAATATAATAGGTGGTCCAATTTAAAAATTATAGGTCAATATTAAGGTCCGATACCGTGCCGTTAGTTAACATAGAAAAGTGTCTTCGTATTTCCTTGTTTTAATGCACTATTTAAAATATACATAGTGTACCCCCTAATTGACCTATATATATTTCCTGTGGTAGGGTACACTATTACCCTGTAATATAATACCTGGTCCAATTTAAATATTATAGGTCAATATTAAGGTCCGATACCGTGCCGTTAGTTAACATAGAAAAAGGTCTTTGAATTTTTAAAGCATTTTAGAACGCTTATTTCCTCATTTTAAGCTTCTCAGAACACTTTATTTCGCATAGGCATACATAGTAAACTTTAGGGTCACTCTGTGTACCCCCTAATTGACCTATAATTATTTCCTGTGGTAGGGTACACTATAACCCTGTAATATAATACGTGGTCCAATTTAAAAATTATAGGTCAATATTAAGGTCCGATACCGTGCCGTTAGTTAACATAGAAAAGTGTCTTCGTATTTCCTTGTTTTAATGCACTATTTAAAATATACATAGTGTACCCCCTAATTGACCTATATATATTTCCTGTGGTAGGGTACACTATTACCCTGTAATATAATACCTGGTCCAATTTAAATATTATGGGTCAATATTAAGGTCTGATATCGCGCCTTGCGTTAGTTAACCATTGAAAGATGTCTTTGAATTTTTAAAGCATTTTAGAACGCTTATTTCTTCATTTTAAGCTTCTCAGAACACTCTATTTCGCATAGGCATACATAGTAAACTTTAGGGTCACGCTGTGTACCACCTAATTGACCTATAATTATTTCCTGTGGTAAGGTACACTATTACCCTGTAATATAATACGTGGTACAATTTAAAAATTATAGGTCAATATTAAGGTCCGATACCGTGCCGTTAGTTAACATAGAAAAATGTCTTTGAATTTTTAAAGCATTTTAGAACGCTTATTTCCTCATTTTAAGCTTTCCAGAGCACTTTATTTCGCATAGGCATACATAGTAAACTTTGGGGTCACTCTGTGTACCTCCTAATTGACCTATAATTATTTCCTGTGGTAGGGTACACTATAACCCTGTAATATAATACGTGGTCCAATTTAAAAATTATAGGTCAATATTAAGGTCCGATACCGTGCCGTTAGTTAACATAGAAAAGTGTCTTCATATTTCCTTGTTTTAATGCACTATTTAAAATATACATAGTGTACCCCCTAATTGACCTATAATTATTTCTTGTGGTAGGGTACACTACTACCCTGTAATATAATACCTGGTCCAATATAAATATTATGGGTCAATATTAAGGTCTGATATTGCGCCTTGCGTTAGTTAACCATTGAAAGATGTCTTTGAATTTTTAAAGCATTTTAGAACGCTTATTTCTTCATTTTAAGCATCTCAGAACACTCTATTTCGCATAGGCATACATAGTAAAATTTAGGGTCACGCTGTGTACCCCCTAAATGACCTATAATTATTTCCTGTGGTAGGGTACACTATTACATTGTAATATAATACGTGGTCCAATTTAAAAATTATAGGTCAATATTAAGGTCCGATACCGTGCCGTTAGTTAACATAGAAAAATGTCTTTGAATTTTTAAAGCATTTTAGAACGCTTATTTCCTCATTTTAAGCTTCTCAGAACACTTTATTTCGCATAGGCATACATAGTAAACTTTAGGGTCACGCTGTGTACCCCCTAATTGACCTATAATTATTTCCTGTGGTAGTGTACACTATAACCCTGTAATATAATACGTGGTCCAATTTAAAAATTATAGGTCAATATTAAGGTCCGATACCGTGCCGTTAGTTAACATAGAAAAGTGTCTTCGAATTTCCTTGTTTTAATGCACTATTTAAAATATACATAGTGTACCCCCTAATTGACCTATAATTATTTCCTGTGGTAGGGTACACTATTACCCTGTAATATAATACCTGGTCCAATTTAAATATTATGGTTCTATATTAAGGTCTGATATCGCGCCTTGCGTTAGTAAACATAGAAAAATGTTTTTGAATTTTTAAAGCATTTTAGAACGCTTATTTCCTCATTTTAAGCTTCTCAGAACACTTTATTTCGCATAGGCATACATAGTAACCTTTAGGGTCACGCTGTGTACCCCCTAATTGACCTATAATTATTTTCCGTGGTAGGGTACACTATCACCCTGTAATATAATACGTGGCCCAATTTAAAAATTTTAGGTCAATATTAAGGTCCGATACCGTGCCGTTAGTTAACATAGAAAAGAGTCTTCGAATTTCCTTGTTTTAATGCACTATTTAAAATATACATAGTGTACCCCCTAATTGACCTATAATTATTTCCTGTTGTAGGGTACACTATTACCCTGTAATATAATACCTGGACCTATTTAAATATTATGGTTCCATATTAAGGTCTGATATCGCGCCTTGCGTTAGTTAACCATTGAAAGATGTCTTTGAATTTTTAAAGCATTTTAGAACGCTTATTTCCTCATTTTAAGCTTTTCAGAACACTTTATTTCGCATAGGCATACATAGTAAACTTTAGGGTCACTCTGTGTACCCCCTAATTGACCTATAATTATTTCCTGTGGTAGGGTACACTATAACCCTGTAATATAATAGGTGGTCCAATTTAAAAATTATAGGTCAATATTAAGGTCTGATATTGCGCCTTGCGCTAGTTAACCATTGAAAGATGTCTTTGAATTTTAAAAGCATTTTAGAACGCATATTTCTTCATTTTAAGCTTTTCAGAACTCTTTATTTCGCATAGGCATACATAGTAAACTTAAGTGTCACGCTGTGTACCCCCTAATTGACCTATAAGTATTTCCTGTGGAAGGGTACACTATAACCCTGTAATATAATACGTGGTCCAATTTAAAAATTATAGGTCAATATTAAGGTCTGATATTGCGCCTTGCGTTAGCTAACCATTGAAAGATGTCTTTGAATTTTTAAAGCATTTTAGAACGCTTATTTCTTCATTTTAAGCTTCTCAGAACACTCTATTTCGCATAGGCATACATAGTAACCTTTAGGGTCACGCTGTGTACCCCCTAATTGACCTATAATTATTTTCCGTGGTAGGGTACACTATCACCCTGTAATATAATACGTGGCCCAATTTAAAAATTTTAGGTCAATATTAAGGTCCGATACCGTGCCGTTAGTTAACATAGAAAAGAGTCTTCGAATTTCCTTGTTTTAATGCACTATTTAAAATATACATAGTGTACCCCCTAATTGACCTATAATTATTTCCTGTTGTAGGGTACACTATTACCCTGTAATATAATACCTGGTCCAATTTAAATATTATGGTTCCATATTAAGGTCTGATATCGCGCCTTGCGTTAGTTAACATAGAAAAATGTTTTTGAATTTTTAAAGCATTTTAGAACGCTTATTTCCTCATTTTAAGCTTCTCAGAACACTTTATTTCGCATAGGCATACATAGTAACCTTTAGGGTCACTCTGTGTACCCACTAATTGACCTATAATTATTTCCTGTGGTAGGGTACACTATAACCCTGTAATATAATAGGTGGTCCAATTTAAAAATTATAGGTCAATATTAAGGTCCGATACCGTGCCGTTAGTTAACATAGAAAAGTGTCTTCGTATTTCCTTGTTTTAATGCACTATTTAAAATATACATAGTGTACCCCCTAATTGACCTATATATATTTCCTGTGGTAGGGTACACTATTACCCTGTAATATAATACCTGGTCCAATTTAAATATTATAGGTCAATATTAAGGTCCGATACCGTGCCGTTAGTTAACATAGAAAAAGGTCTTTGAATTTTTAAAGCATTTTAGAACGCTTATTTCCTCATTTTAAGCTTCTCAGAACACTTTATTTCGCATAGGCATACATAGTAAACTTTAGGGTCACTCTGTGTACCCCCTAATTGACCTATAATTATTTCCTGTGGTAGGGTACACTATAACCCTGTAATATAATACGTGGTCCAATTTAAAAATTATAGGTCAATATTAAGGTCCGATACCGTGCCGTTAGTTAACATAGAAAAGTGTCTTCGTATTTCCTTGTTTTAATGCACTATTTAAAATATACATAGTGTACCCCCTAATTGACCTATATATATTTCCTGTGGTAGGGTACACTATTACCCTGTAATATAATACCTGGTCCAATTTAAATATTATGGGTCAATATTAAGGTCTGATATCGCGCCTTGCGTTAGTTAACCATTGAAAGATGTCTTTGAATTTTTAAAGCATTTTAGAACGCTTATTTCTTCATTTTAAGCTTCTCAGAACACTCTATTTCGCATAGGCATACATAGTAAACTTTAGGGTCACGCTGTGTACCACCTAATTGACCTATAATTATTTCCTGTGGTAAGGTACACTATTACCCTGTAATATAATACGTGGTACAATTTAAAAATTATAGGTCAATATTAAGGTCCGATACCGTGCCGTTAGTTAACATAGAAAAATGTCTTTGAATTTTTAAAGCATTTTAGAACGCTTATTTCCTCATTTTAAGCTTTCCAGAGCACTTTATTTCGCATAGGCATACATAGTAAACTTTGGGGTCACTCTGTGTACCTCCTAATTGACCTATAATTATTTCCTGTGGTAGGGTACACTATAACCCTGTAATATAATACGTGGTCCAATTTAAAAATTATAGGTCAATATTAAGGTCCGATACCGTGCCGTTAGTTAACATAGAAAAGTGTCTTCATATTTCCTTGTTTTAATGCACTATTTAAAATATACATAGTGTACCCCCTAATTGACCTATAATTATTTCTTGTGGTAGGGTACACTACTACCCTGTAATATAATACCTGGTCCAATATAAATATTATGGGTCAATATTAAGGTCTGATATTGCGCCTTGCGTTAGTTAACCATTGAAAGATGTCTTTGAATTTTTAAAGCATTTTAGAACGCTTATTTCTTCATTTTAAGCATCTCAGAACACTCTATTTCGCATAGGCATACATAGTAAAATTTAGGGTCACGCTGTGTACCCCCTAAATGACCTATAATTATTTCCTGTGGTAGGGTACACTATTACATTGTAATATAATACGTGGTCCAATTTAAAAATTATAGGTCAATATTAAGGTCCGATACCGTGCCGTTAGTTAACATAGAAAAATGTCTTTGAATTTTTAAAGCATTTTAGAACGCTTATTTCCTCATTTTAAGCTTCTCAGAACACTTTATTTCGCATAGGCATACATAGTAAACTTTAGGGTCACGCTGTGTACCCCTTAATTGACCTATAATTATTTCCTGTGGTAGTGTACACTATAACCCTGTAATATAATACGTGGTCCAATTTAAAAATTATAGGTCAATATTAAGGTCCGATACCGTGCCGTTAGTTAACATAGAAAAGTGTCTTCGAATTTCCTTGTTTTAATGCACTATTTAAAATATACATAGTGTACCCCCTAATTGACCTATAATTATTTCCTGTGGTAGGGTACACTATTACCCTGTAATATAATACCTGGTCCAATTTAAATATTATGGTTCTATATTAAGGTCTGATATCGCGCCTTGCGTTAGTAAACATAGAAAAATGTTTTTGAATTTTTAAAGCATTTTAGAACGCTTATTTCCTCATTTTAAGCTTCTCAGAACACTTTATTTCGCATAGGCATACATAGTAACCTTTAGGGTCACGCTGTGTACCCCCTAATTGACCTATAATTATTTTCCGTGGTAGGGTACACTATCACCCTGTAATATAATACGTGGCCCAATTTAAAAATTTTAGGTCAATATTAAGGTCCGATACCGTGCCGTTAGTTAACATAGAAAAGAGTCTTCGAATTTCCTTGTTTTAATGCACTATTTAAAATATACATAGTGTACCCCCTAATTGACCTATAATTATTTCCTGTTGTAGGGTACACTATTACCCTGTAATATAATACCTGGACCTATTTAAATATTATGGTTCCATATTAAGGTCTGATATCGCGCCTTGCGTTAGTTAACCATTGAAAGATGTCTTTGCATTTTTAAAGCATTTTAGAACGCTTATTTCTTCATTTTAAGCTTCTCAGAACACTCTATTTCGCATAGGCATACATAGTAAACTTTAGGGTCACGCTGTGTACCTCCTAATTGACCTATAATTATTTCCTGTGGTAGGGTACACTATTACCCTGTAGTATAATACGTGGTCCAATTTAAAAATTATAGGTCAATATTAAGGTCCGATACCGTGCCGTTAGTTAACATAGAAAAAAGTCTTTGAATTTTTAAAGCATTTTAGAACGCTTATTTCCTCATTTTAAGCTTCTCAGAACACTTTATTTCGCATAGACATTCATAGTAACCTTTAGGGTCACGCTGTGTACCCCCTAATTGACCTATAATTATTTTCCGTGGTAGGGTACACTATCACCCTGTAATATAATACGTGGCCCAATTTAAAAATTTTAGGTCAATATTAAGGTCCGATACCGTGCCGTTAGTTAACATAGAAAAGAGTCT
The DNA here is from genome assembly GCF_982258835.1 of Parasteatoda tepidariorum. Classification (NCBI taxonomy): domain Eukaryota; kingdom Metazoa; phylum Arthropoda; class Arachnida; order Araneae; family Theridiidae; genus Parasteatoda; species Parasteatoda tepidariorum. Next base: position 600,206 of record NW_028257374.1, on the reverse strand, counting down.
TCGAATTTTCTTGTTTTAATGCACTATTTAAAATATACATAGGGTACCCCCTAATTGACCTATAATTATTTCCTGTTGTAGGGTACACTATTACCCTGTAATATAATACCTGGTCCAATTTAAATATTATGGTTCCATATTAAGGTCTGATATCGCGCCTTGCGTTAGTAAACATAGAAAAATGTTTTTGAATTTTTAAAGCATTT